>NC_041225.1:74949528-74988522 GCF_002837175.3 Physeter macrocephalus
TCTCAATGGCAAAAAACTGAAACCATTTCCACTAAGATCAGGAACAAGACAAGGTTGTCCACTCTCACCACTATTATTCAACATAGTTTCGGAAGTTTTACCCACAGCAATCAGAGATGAAAAAGAAATAAAAGGAATCCAAATCGGAAAAGAAGAAGTAAAGCTGTCACTGTTTGCAGATGAAATGATACTATACATAGGGAATCTTAAAGATGCTACCAGAAAACTACTAGAGCTAATCAATGAATTTGGTAAAGTAGCAGGATACATAATTAATGCACAGAAATCTCTTGCATTCCTATACAATAATGATGAAAAATCTGAAAGAGAAATTAAGGAAGCACTCCCACTTACCACTGCAACAAAAAGAATAAAATACTGGCTATCACTCCCTCTGTGAGTGCACAGGAATCACAACTAACTGCCGAACAATTATCAACAGGAAGACATTGAAACTCACCAAAAAAGATACCCCACATCCAAAGACAAAGGAGAAGCCACAATGAGACGGTAGGAATTTTGCAATCACAATAAAATCAAATCCCATAAGTGCTGGGTGGGTCACTCACAAACTGGAGAACACTTATACCACAGAGTTCCACCCACTGGAGTGAAGGTTCTCAGCCCCACATCAGGCTTCCCAACATGGGGGTCTGGCAACAGGAGGAGGAATTCCTAGAGAATCAGACTTTGAATGATAGCGGGATTTCATTGCAGGACTTCAACAGGACTGGAGGAAACAGAGACTCCACCACACACAAAGTAGTGTGTGCATTGGGCCCCAGTGGAAGGAGCGTTGACCCCATAAGAGACTGAACCAGACCTACCTGCTAGTGTTAGAGGGTCTCCTGCAGAGGCAGGGGGAGGCTGTGTCTCACCGTGAGGACAAGGACACTGGCAGAACAAGTTCTGGGAAGTACTCCTTGGCGTGAGCCCTCCCAGAGTCCGCCACTAGCCCCACCAAAGAGCCTGGATTGGCTCCAGTGTTGGGTCGTCTCAGGCCAAAAAACCAACAGGGAGGGAACCCAGCCCCACCATCAGCAGACAAGTGGATTAAAGTTTTACTGAGCTCTGCCCACCAGAACAACAGCCAGCTCTACCTACCACCAGTCCCTCCCATCAGGAAACTTGCACAAGCCTCTTAGATAGCCTCATCCATCAGAGGGCAGACAGCAGAAGCAAGAAGAACAATAATCCTGCAGCCTGTGGCACAAAAACCACATTCACAGAAAGACGGACAAGATGAAAAGGCAGAGGGCTATGTACCAGAGGAAGGAACTAGATAAAACTGCAGAAAAACAACAGATGAAGTGGAGATAGGCAACCTTCCAGAAAAAGAATTCAGCATAATGATAGTGAAGATGATCCAGTACCTTGGAAAAAGTATAGAGGCAAAGATCAAGAAGATGCAAGAAATGTTTAACAAAGACCTAGAAGAATTAACGAACAAACACAGTGAACAATATAATAACTGAAATGAAAAATACACTAGAAAGAATCAATAGCAGAATAACTGAGGCAGAAGAACGGATAAGTGATCTGGAAGACAGAATGGTGGAATTCACTGCTGCAGAACAGAATGAAGAAAAAAGAATGAAAAGAGACAGCCTAAGAGACCTCTGGGACAACATTAAACGCAATAACATTAGCATTATAGGGGTCCCTGAGGGAGAAGAGAGAGAGAAAGGACCCCAGAAAATATCTGAAGAGATTATAGTAGAAAACTTGCCTAACATGGGAAAGGAAACAGCCACCCAAGTCCAGGAAGCACAGAGAGTCCCATACAGGATAAAGCCAAGGAGAAACACATTGAGATATATAGTATTCAAATTGGCAAAAATTAAAGACAAAGAAAAATTATTGAAAGCAGCAAGGGAAAAATGACAAATAACATACAAGGGAACTCCCATAAGGTTAACAGCTGAATTCACAGCAGAAACTGTACAAGCCAGATGGGAGTGGCATGACATACTTAAAGTGATGAAAGGGAGGACCTTACAACCAAGATTACTCTACCTGGCAAGGATCTCATTCAGATTTGATGGAGAAATCAAAAGCTTTACAGACAAGCAAAAGCTAAGAGCATTCAGCACCACCAAACCGGCTCTACAACAAATGCTAAAGGAACTTCTCTTAAGTGGGAAGCACAAGAGAAGAAAAGGACCTACAAAAACAAACCCAAAACAATTAAGAAATGGTAATAGGAACAGACATATTGATAATTACCTTAAGCGTGAATGGATTAAATGCTCCAACCGAAAGACACAGGCTTGCTGAATGGGTACAAAAACAAGACCTATAAATATGCTGGCTACAAGAGATGCACTTCAGATCTAGGGACACATACAGACTGAAATGAGGGGATGGAAAAAGATATTCCTTGCAAATGGAAATCAAAAGAAAGCTGGAGTAGCCATACTGATATCAAATAAAATAGACTTTAAAATAAAGAATGTTACAAGAGACAAGGAAGAACACTACATAATGATCAAGGGATCAATCCAAGAAGAAGATATAACAATTCTAAATATATATGCCCCCAACATAGGAGCACCTCAATACATAAGGCAATTCCTAACAGCTATAGAAGAGGAAATCGACAGTGACACAATAACATTGGGGGATTTTAACACCTCACATACACCAATGGACAGATCGTCCACACAGAAAATTAATAAGCAAACAGAAGCTATAAATGACACAAAAGACCAGACAGACTTAATTGATATTTATAGGACATTCCATCCAAAAATAGCAGACTACACTTTCTTCTCAAGTGCGCATGGAAAATTCTCCAGGATTGATCACATGTTGGGCCACAAATCAAGCCTCAGTAAATATGAAAATGGAAATCATATTAAGCATCTTTTCTGACCACAACACTATGAGATTACAAATCAATTAAGGGAAAAAAATGTAAAAAACACAAACACATGGAAGCTAAACAATATGCTACAAAATAACCAAGATATCATTGAAGAAATCAAAGAGGAAATCAAAAAATTCCTAGAGACAAATGTCAATGAAAACACAATGATCCAAAACCTATGAGAGGCAGTAAAAGCAGTTCTATGAGGGAAGTTTATAGCAATACAAGCCTACCTCAAGAAACAAGGAGAATCTCAAATAAAAAATCTAACCTTACACCTAAAGGAACTAGAGAAAGAAGAACAAACAAAACCCAAAGTTAGAAGAAGGAAAAATCATAAAGATCAGAGCAGAAATAAATGAAGTAGAAACAAAGAAAATAATAACAAACATCTATAAAACTAAAAGCTGGTTCTTTGAGAAGGTAAACAAAATTGATAAACCATTAGTCAGACTCAAAACAAAAGTCCAGGACCAGATGGCTTCACAGGTGAATTCTATCAAACATTTAGAGACAAGCTAACACCCATCCTTCTCAAACTCTTCTAAAAAATTGTAGAGGAAGGAACACTCCAAAACTCATTCTATGAGGCCACCACCACCCTGATACCAAAACCAGACAAAGATACTACAAAAAAAGAAAATTACAGACCAATATCACTCATGAATATGGATGCAAAAATCCTCAACAAAACACTAGCAAACAGAATCCAACAACACATTAAAAGGATCAGACACCATGATCAAGTGGGATTTATCCCAGGGATGCAAGGATTCTTCAATAAACGCAAATCAACCAATGTGATACACCATATTAACAAATTGAAGGATAAAAACCATACAGTCATCTCAAGAGTTGGAGAAAAAGCTTTCAACAAAATTCAACACTCATTTATGGTAAACATTCTCTAGAAAGTGGGCAGAGAGGGAACCTATCTCAACATTATAAAGGCCATATATGACAAACCCACAGCAAACATTATTCTCAATGATGAAACACTGAAAGCGTTTCTTCTAAAATCAGGAACAAAACCAGGGTGCCCACTCTTGCCACTATTATTCGACATAGTTTTGGAAGTCCCAGCCATGGCAATCAGAGAAGAAAAAGAAATAAAAGGAATACAAATTGGAAAAGAAGAAGTAAAACTGTCACTGTTTGCAGATGACATGACAGTATACATAAATAAACCTAAAGATGCCACCAGAAAACTACCAGAGGTAATCAATGAATTGGTAAATTTGCAGGATACAAAATTAATGGACAGAAATCTCTTGCATTCCTATACACTAATGATGAAAAATCTGAAAGAGAAATTAAGGAAACACTCCCATTTACCATTGCAACAAAAAGAATAAAATATCTAGGAATAAACCTACCTAAGGAGACAAAAGACCTGTATGCAGAAAATTATAAGACACTGATGAAAGAAATTAAAGATGATACAAATAGATGGAGAGATATACCATGTTCTTGGATTGGAAGAATCAACATTGTGAAAATAACTCTACTACCCAAAGCAATCTACAGATTCAATGCAATCCCTATCAAACTACCACTAGCATTTTTCACAGAACTAGAACAAAAAAATCTCACAATTTGTATGGAAACACAAAAGACCCCGAATAGCCAAAGCAATCTTGAAAACGAAAAATGGAGCTGGAGGAATCAGGCTCCCTGACTTCAGACTATACTACAAGGCTACAGTAATCAAGACAGTATGGTACTGGCACAAAAACAGAAATATAGATCAATGGAACAGGATAGAAAGCCCAGAGATAAACCCACACACATATGGTCACCTTATCTTTGATAAAGGAGGGAAGGATATACAGTGGAGAAAAGACAGCCTCTTCAATAAGTGGTGCTGGGAAAACTGGACAGCTACATGTAAAAGTATGAAATTAGAACAATCCCTAACACCACACACAAGAATAAACTCAAAATGGGTTAAAGACCTAAATGTAAGGCCAGACACTATCAAACTCTTGAATGGGAGAAAATATTTATTTGCAAACGAATCAACAAAGGATTAATCTCCAAAATATATAAACAGTTCATGCAGCTCAATATTAAAAAAACAAACGACCCAATGCAAAAATGGGCCGAAGACCTAAACAGACTTTTCTCTAAAGAAGACATACAGATGGCCAAGAAGCACATGAAAAGCTGCTCAACATCACTAATTATTAGAGAAAAGACACATGCACCCCAATGTTCACTGCAGCACTATTTCCAATAGCCAGCTCATGGAAGCAACCTAAGTGCCCATCGACAGATGAATAGATAAAGAAGATGTGGTACATATATACAGTGGAATATTACTCAGCCATAAAGAGGAATGAATATGGGTCATTTGTAGAGAAATGGATGGATCTAGAGACTGTCATACAGAGCGAAGTAAGTCAAAAAGAGAAAAACACATATTGTATATAAATACATATATGTGGAACCTAGAAAAATAGTACAGATTAACTGGTTTGCAAGGCAGAAATTGAGACACAGGTACAGAGAACAAACGTATGGTCGCCAAGGGGTGAAAGTGGCAGGGGGGTGGGAATGGTGGTGTGATGAATTGGGAGATTGGGATTGACATGTATACACTAATATGTATAAAATGGGTAACTAATAAGAATCTGCTGTTTAAAAAAATAAAGAAAATAAAATTCAAAATAAAAAGAATAAAATATCTAGGAATAAACCTGCCTAGGGAGACAAAAGACCTGTATGCAGAAAACTATAAGACACTGATTTAAGAAATTAAAGATGATACAAACAGATGGAGAGATATACCATGTTCTTGGATTGGAAGAATCAACACTGTGAAAATGACCATACCACCCAAAGCAATCTACAGATTCAATGCAATCCCTATCAAACTACCAATGGCATTTTTCACAGAACTAGAACAAAGAATTTCACAATTTGTATGGAAACCCAAAAGAGCCCGAATAGCCAAAACAATCTTAAGAAAAAAAAACCGAGCTGGAGGAATCAGGCTCCTGGACATCCGACTCTACTACAAAGCTACAGTAATCTAGACAGTATGGTACTGGCACAGAAACAGAAATATAGATCAATGGAACAGGGTAGAAAGCCGAGAGATAAACCCACGCACATATGGTCACCTTATATTTGATAAAGGAGGCTGGAAAATACAATGGAGAAAAGACAGCCTCTTCTATAAGTGGTGCTGGGAAAAACTGGACAGCTACATATAAAAGAATGAAATTAGAACACTCCCTAACACCATACACAAAAATAAACTCAAAATGGATTAAAGAGCTAAATGTACGGCCAGACACTATAAAGCTCTTAGTAGAAAGCATAGGCAGAAAAACTTTATGACATAAATCACATCAAGATCCTTTTTGAACCCCCTCCTAGAGAAATGGAAATAAAAACAAAAAGAAACAAATGGGACCTAATGAAACTTAAAAGCTTTTGCATAGCAAAGGAAAACATAAACAAGAAGAAAAGACAATCCTCAGAATGGGAGAAAATATTTGCAAATGAAGCAACGGACAAAGGATTAATCTCCAAAATTTACAAGCAGCTTATGCAGCTCAATATCAAAAAAACAAACAACCCAATCCAAAAATGGGCAGAAGTCCTAAGTAGACATTTCTCCAAAGAAGGTATACAGACTGCCAACAAACACATGAAAGAATGTTCAACATCACTAATCATTAGCAAAATGCAAATGAAAACTACAATGAGGTATCACCTCACACCAGTCAGAATGGCCATCATCAAAAAATCTACAGACAGTAAATGCAGGGGAGGGTGTGGTGAAAAGGGAACCCTCTTGCACCCGTTGGTGGGAAGTAAATTGATATAGGCACTGTGGAGAACAGTATGGAGGTTCCTTAAAAAACTACAAATAGAACTACCATACAACCCAGCAATCCCACTTCTGGGCATATACCCTGAGAAAACCATAATTCAAAAAGAGTCATGTACCAAAATGTTCATTGCAGTTCTATTTACAATAGCCAGGACATGGAAGCAACATAAGTGTCCATCAATAGACAAATGGATAAAGAAGATGTTGCACATATACACAATGGAATATTACTCAGCTATAAATAGAAAGGAAATTGAGTTATTTGTAGTGAGGTGGATGGACCTAGAGTCTGTCATACAGAGTGAAGTAAGTCAGAAAGTGAAAAACAAACACTGTATGCTAACACATATATATGGAATCTAAAAAAAAAAAAAAATGGTTCTGAAGAAACTAGGGGCAGGACAGGAATAAAGATGCAGATGTAGAGAATGGACTTGAGGACACGGGGATGGAGAAGGGTAAGCTGGGACGAAGTGAGAGTGTGGCATGTTCATATATACACTACCAAGTGTAAAATAGATAGCTAGTGGGAAGCAGCCGCATAGCACAGGGAGATCAGCTCCGTGCTTTGTGTCCACCTTGAGAGGTGGGATAGGGAGGGTGGGAGGGAGATGCAAGAGGGAGGAGATATGGTGATATATGTATATGTATATCTGATTCACTTTCTTATAAAGCAGAAACTAACACACACACAAAAAAAATTTTTAGAAAATATTATTGTAGCCTATTTTGGTTTACGTTTCTGAAAAAAAAAATCAGACCACTGATAGTATATTCTGCTGAATCACTTTATGCTACTTGGAACTTTTAAGTCATTTGGACACTTCCCTATCTGGATTAGGGCCTAGGCCAAAAGTTTTGTTTTACAACTGTCTACTTATCCAATTGATATACATTCTTATGATAATTATTCCCAAAGTAATGTTTGGGTTTACTTTAGTAAGCTATTCCAAAGACCTCTGAGAAAAAAATAGGAAACAATAAACAAAAATGTTAGCTATCCTTTATAACTTGGTCAGCATATATGTGTCTTTAAGTTTAACCTAAAAAAAAATTTGTTTGAAATGAAATTATCAAAAACTACTCTCATGAAAAGTGTTTTGGAGAATTTAAGCAATTAGCTCAATATAGTCACTAGGACTTCAACTGTGTTCCAATCCCACTAATACGGATATCTCAGAAGAAAATATTAAATTAAATCACCTTGAAAATAGGCCTAACTTCGTATTTCATAAATCGTCAGATAAGGAATTGGAATCCTTAGGATCCCCATGAGTCCTAGGTTCAGTGGCAAAATCAATGTCTACAGGTACCATTCTTTTCCTATACAACAGTTTATGACTTGATTCAAAATATATTAAACTGTAGATGGGCAAGGTTGTAATAGCATAGAACAAAATAAATTAATCCTCTGATAGAAGGAGACTAAATGTACTCAATGTATTTGGAAAAGTTTGGCACTACCTGATAAAGTTAATTTTGTATATATCCTTCAAGTGTCCACTCTTAAACAGAGAAAGACTTGGGCACTAAGAGATATGTGCCAGAAATATTTATAGCAGTATTGTTCATAACAATCAAAAATACTAGAAAATAAATATCTATAGGCCATAAAGTGAATAAATTTAGTGTTGTATACTTATACAGTGAAGTACTAAATAATGGTGAAAATGAATGAAACGCAGCTACAAGCATCATTGTGTATGAATCTTTAAAAACTAACAGTAGATGAAAGAAACAAGTCACCAAAGCATATATACAATATGATTCCATGTGTATAAATTTCAAAAATAAAAAACCATTATTTAGGGATTAACAAATATGGGACTACTATAAAGAAAAGAAAATATTTACATAAAAATTTAAGTAGGTGTTATCTTGTGATGTGGAAAGAGGTCATTGGTAAAACATGATTGATAACAACAGAGTAGAGGAAAAAAAATCTCAAAAAGGCCAAAATTTATATGTTGAAACCCGAATCCCTAGCACCTCAAAATGTGGCTGTATTTGAATATAGGACCTTTATGGAGGTGATAATTTCAAAGGTCATTAAGATGGGCCCTACGCCAACGTGACTGGTGTCCTTACGAGAAGAGGAAAATCGGACACACACGGACTTCAGGGATATGTGTGCAGAGAGGAAAGACCATGTGAGGACACAGCAAAAAGTCAGCCATTTGCAAGCCAAGGAAAGAAGCCTGGGGAGAAATCAAACCTGCTGACACCTTGATCTTGGACTTCCAGCTTCCAGAACTGGGAGAAAATACATTTCTGTGGTTTACACCACTCAGTCTGTAGTATTTTGTAAAATACACAGATGTAAACAAAGATAGGAAAACTATAAAGAGCAAGAAAACAATTATACAAAATTTAAGTAGCAATTATCTCATGGTGGGGAAAGGGGAGACACTAGTAAACATGTGATTGATAAAACACAGAATATGAAAAATCCCCCAAAGATCATGCAGCATGACAAGAGAAGTATGAAGTCCTGACTGTATAGAATAACAATATGAGGCTGGTGGAGTGGGGGGAGGGAGTCGTTGGTGGCAGGTATAAGAAGAGGAGGATAAAAGACAAAGGGCACTGAGAAAAAGACATTAAAAGTAGGAAAACCAGGGGAGTGTGTTGTCTTTTAGAGGCAAGAAGCGTGAATCGAATGGCCAAGGATGCCAAAAGATGACAA
The DNA here is from genome assembly GCF_002837175.3 of Physeter macrocephalus. Lineage (NCBI taxonomy): Eukaryota > Metazoa > Chordata > Mammalia > Artiodactyla > Physeteridae > Physeter > Physeter macrocephalus. Next base: position 74,958,928 of record NC_041225.1, read on the forward strand.
CAGGGTGAAGCGCATTCATTAAGTAATCAGGAAGTCACGGGGGCAAATGTTAGGGCCATTTCAACCAACTAGCAAGGGCAGAGTCTGATCAATGTGGGCTGCAGAGTAAATGAGAGGTAAGAAAGAAGAGACCAAGTTCTGTAGATTCTGAAGAACGTGACTGTGAAGATAAGAGGCAAGCCAGGGCAGTAGCTAGCAGGGAACTTCGGACCATAGAAACTTTGTTCATTTGCTTGTCTGCTTTAAGATTAAGAGAGCCTTGAAGTTGCATTTAATGACAAGAAAAATCAGTGGAGAAGAGAAGTGAAAATATATGAGGGAGAAAGCCTCATCAAACCATAAAAATGAATTCCTTCTCCAGTTAAGCATAGTGAAAATTTTAATGAACGAATTACATTAGAATGATACACATTTGCCTTTTAAACGAATGCCAGACATCACACACGCAATAAATAGCAGTCTTGAAAGTCCAGAAGATTGTGACAGTCTAAGTTAATTTTGTGCTTCCTATCACACTCCAGAAAACAACTTTGACTCCTATCTCCCACCATTTTTTAGCCTGTTTACAAAAATAATCTTCTATTTCTGAAGGCAAAACTAAGAGCAAGTTATTTTAGGGCTTCCCTCGTGGCGCAGTGGTTGAGAATCTGCCTGCTAATGCAGGGGACACCGGTTTGAGCCCTGGTCTGGGAGGATCCCACATGCCGCGGAGCAACTAGGCCCGTGAGCCACAACTACTGAGCCTGCGTGTCTGGAGCCTGTGCTCCGCAACAAGAAAGGCCGCGACATTGAGAGGCCCGCGCACCGTGATGAAGAGTGGCCCCCGCTTGCCACAATTAGAGAAAGCCCTCGCACAGAAACGAAGACCCAACACAGCAAAAATAAATAAAAACTAAGAGCAAGCTATTTTAATTAAATTGTGTGGGCCCTTAGCTAACATGAATTCACCAGAAAGAAGTAAAAACAAAAGCAAGCTTATGGCCAACTCCTACCACCTCTACATCTCATGGAGAAAATGAAGGTTCTCAGTGCAGAAGAGAGCAAGAGCTGCACACTCCGGGTCTTACACTGAAGTCTCATGGGCAAGATGCCAAGATGGTGCAGGGGGCAAGGAAGGGGAGTTAACATCTGAGCAGCCCATGAGGTCCCTCTCTAAGTAGCATTGCCTCAGCCCTAGCCAATCAGGATGGCATTTCTGTGAGCAGGTCCCAGTATATGGAACAGTAACTGCATGGAACAGACACTGACAGGCTGCTCAACCAAGAGGGCTTCACCTTTTGGGGGGATTTAACTGGGTGGAGGAGGACCTTTTATTGAGAACAGCCAGGCAATCACAGGCTAAGTTCCCCATGTACTAATTACCCACAGATTCTCTGAACTTATTAACCTTAATTACTCTCTGGTAATCCCAACAAAGTACAGGCTTAGTCAGTCTATAGCCATGTAACAAAATTGTATCATCTTTTTATAAACTTGGGAGCAAAATCATCATCTAATTCAGAGTACAACTTATTAACTCAAAAGGAAATCCTTGCTTCAAGGTAGGATTTTATGGAGAGCCCTAATATCACTAGGATTATTACTAGGAACCATTATGTAGAGAACAGATGTATGGACACCAAGGGGGGAAAGCAGGGGGTGGAGTGGTGGTGGTGGGATGAATTGGGAGATTGGGATTGACATACATACACTAATATGTATAAAATAGATAACTAATAAGAACCTGCTGTATAGCACAGGGAACTCCACTTTGCTGTACAGTAGAAACTAACACAACATTGTAAAACAACTATACCCCAATTAAAAAAATAAATAAATAATAATAAAAAAGAATCATGCCCCCCAAAAATAAAGCTCAATTTGAATTGGTAAGTTCAGTTGCATAAAGATGCATGTGTGTGAACACAATTGTGGAAGGCAGAATTCTAAGATGACCCCTAATGACCCACACTCTTGTATAATCCCCTGTTCTTGAGAGCGGGCAGGACATGCCACTTGATTCTAACCACTAGAATATGGCAAAGGTGATGGGATGTTACTCTTCTGATTAAATTACCTTAATGGCAAAGGTGGAAGGATTTTACTGATGTCATTTAAGCAATGAATAGATAGACTTTGTTAAATCAAAAGGGAGATTATCTTGGGCAGTCCTGGCCAAATCAGGTGAGCTATTTCAAAGAATGTCTAAAGGTTTGCAACTCCATCCTACTATACTTAATGAAACAAGCCACCACAAATTCTACAGCTGCAAAAAAATGAATTCTGCTAACAAGCTGAGGGAGCTTGGAAACAAATCCTTCTTCAATCGAGTCTCTGATGAGAATGCAACTCAGCCAACATCTTGATTACATCTTTTTGAGATCCTGAGCAGAGGATACAGATATACCATGACTTGACGGCTGACCCATGGAAAGTGTGAGATGATAAATGTTTGTTGTTTTAAGCCACTAAGTTTTTGTTAATTTGTTAAACAGCAATTAAAATCTAATACAATAGCCAAATCACCTCTGGGTCTATCTTTGGCTCTTTATTAGTTAAGGTGTTAGTTATAAGCAACAGAAGTCAATTCTGGTTAATTTATTAACCAGAGGTTATATCATAGCTCATATAATCTCCAAAAGGTTTGGGGAAACCAGGCTTGCAGCCTATGCAGTTAGAAACAATTCTCCAAATCACACAGTGGGAGTGGCCCCATAAAGATACCATGGCTGCAGCCACTGGACTGCATTGACTCCAGTTCATACAATCAGCATCACCCAAGCTAGACCTGAGAGTCTACTGTTAAAGCTACTGCTGCTTTTGGAAAGCACATGTAGCCACTGACCACTGCCAGCCACAAGAGGATCCCTGTTTTTCCATTAATATGTTACTAGCTTCAAAATCAATGTCTGGAGTCAGCATGTCTGGGCTGTAGTGCCCAGGTCATGCGCCTAAGGTAGAGACCCTCCACTTAGTTGCAAGGATGCTTAAGAAAGTAAATATCTGGAATTCTGAGACTGCATATTAGGAGGCAGGCTCTGTTAAATAAGATGGGCATTCTCTAAAACAAGGAAATGGCCTCAGAGGCTAGGAGGCCAAAATGAATGAAGTGTTTACTAAATAAACTATTCCCCATGCCTTCCTGTCTCCCAAAATTTACATCATCTTCTAATAATGTGGGACTGGAGCTCACTTTGAGTAGTTTCACAAGTTAGTTTTAGAAAATGGCCCTCTCCAAGTTCCAATCCTAAAATTATATAGTTCTGAGAACATTCAAATGAATAAAGCAATTACAACTCTGGACAGGGCAAATGTAGATCCATCCCTTTTATCAGTCAAATTATTGTCTTGTTTGGTTTTCTGCCAGTGTTAAATCACTGCATAAGACCTGCAGTGGTTTTCATGGAATATATTTTATTAATCTGGTAAACATATTGACTATTTCTTGTCTGGAGAGGCCTGCCAGGATTCTAGGCTGAAGATATTTATCCATGACTATTTGTGATGACTATCCCATCACAAATCATCGTTGATAAATATTGAAAGTATTAACCAGCTTCCATCTGATCACAGTCCCCCATTTAATTGCAGCAAAATCTCTGTTGTTTATGTACTGGCTTCTTTCCTCCTTCATTCATTTTGCTCATTTAAAGCCTTTCTTCCTGAATTCTTAGTTCCAAACAGATCCTGAGAAATAGTGGCAGGTGGGGACATACCCCATGGTTCAAAGTGCACTGACATTGAATCAGACACAACAAAGAAGACTGGAAATATACCACCGATCCAACCCCCAAGATAAAGCATCATAGGGAATGTGTGTGTAGTATTAATTCTACTCCCAGAAGAGGTCAAGAGGGCAATGAGTTGATCCTATGGTAGAGATGAAGGGTGAGAAAAAAATCCTTATGGTTGTGAACTGTTGGTAGATTAAAGTTTAGGATACGTTCTACAGACCAAAGACTCTCTCTTCCAATGGAGGGGAGAAAAGTGGAGAGAGAAGCAGGTGGTGGTTGAGACAGAAATGATATGCAGAGTTAGGAAGTATTTGTGAAGATGGAAACAGAATGAATACAGTCCACAAAAAGGAAATGTCGATGTTAAAATGATTGTAATAGCATTTGACTTTTTGTAGATGCAAGAAATATGCCCCTATGAAATATATATTAAATAGAATTTGGTGCATAACAATCTCCAGGCTCCCTGGCTTTCTCACACTACTGACCCCTGTAACAGTAACAAAGAGATACGGACAAAATAACAAAGCTCACAGAAAAGTACAGCTTTCTCCAGTGATGACCCTCTACAGCCAGGTATAGCAAGACACCTCTAACCCCAGAATATTCCACAGACCTATTTCCTTTTCTGCTTCTACTCTTGAAGCAGATGGACGATGGTGGGTGCAGATAAGGGGGTGTGGCAAGAGAAGAAAGGAGTTGTTGTTTGGTTGTTGGTGAGTTTGTGTGTGTGTGTGTGTGTGTGTGTGTATGTGTGTGTGTGTGCCTAACTCAGTTGGATATATAGCCTTTGGTTGTTGCTTTGCAGTTCTCTGCCTATTGGAAAATGGGTTTTGCTAGAATTTAAAATAAAAAGCAGATTTTAGCATAATTTCAAAAGGAAAAGTCATGTACTGATGACTTGGGTTGAGCCACTTGAAAATGTCATTTTGGCAGTTCAAAAAATGGCCAAATAGTGTCTATCTAATATGTTTCTAATCCTATGTGCTGGTACCATGGAAGATGTCAGGGTGCAGAGGTGAACAAATGGAAGGAAACAGAGCCAGGGAGCATACAGCCTAATGGGAGAGATGACATTATTCAATTAACCACATAAATGAGTGCATGATTACAAACTGTAATATGTGTTTTTGAGGTAGAGGAAATATTTTTGAATAGTGTGTACATTTTTAAACAGGTAATAATAATATTAACATTGAACAGCAAGATTGGAAAAGTAGAAGCCATAACTACGTGTGGGCATGATTGACATGTATTACCTTATATAATTCTCACAATATAGCTGTGAGTTCAGTACTACCACTACTCCCATTTAAAGAGGATGAAAATAAGATACAGAAAAGTACTTATTGAATATGCCTCCATGGTGCCATTAGATTGACAATTTTGTCTGATTACACTGCTGTACCTCTAAGTAGAAAACATAATTTAGCATGATTTCAGAAGGAAACTACTGTTTCATAATTCTGCTCCAAAAAATTGACCATTCATCTATCAATTCCAAAAAGTAAGTAGCAGAAGAGAAAACCAGGGCATTATCTGGAGCTTTTTTTTTTTTCTTAATTGTTATTTATTTATTTATTTCAGGAAAAGTACTTTTTATTTTTAAACATCTTTAATGGCGTATAATGGCTTTACAATGTTGTGTTAGTTTCTGCTGTATAACAAAGTGAATCAGCTATACATATACATATATCCCCAAATACCCTCCCTCTTGCGTCTCCCTCTCAGCCTTCTAGGTGGTCACAAAGCACGGAGCTGATCTCCCGGTGCTATACGGCTGCTTCCCACTAGCTAGCTATTTTACATTTGGTAGTGTATATATGTCCATGCCACTCTCTCACTTCGTCCTAGCTTACCCTTCCTCCTCCCTGTGACCTCAAGTCCATTCTCTGCATCTGTGTCTTTATTCCTGTCCTGCCCCTAGGTTCTTCAAAAACATTTTATTTTATTTATTTATTTTTTTAGATTCCATATATATGTGTGAGCATATGGTATTTGTTTTTCTCTTTCTAACTTACTTCACTCTGTATGACAGACTCTAGGTCCATCCACCTCACTACAAATAACTCAATTTTGTTTCTTTTTGTAATATTCCATTGTATATATGTGCCACATCTTCTTTACCCATTCATCTGTCAGTGGACACTTAGGTTGCTTCCATGTCCTGGCTATTGTAAATAGTGCTGCAATGAATATTGTGGTACATGATTCCTTTTGAATTATGGTATTTTCAGGGTATATGCCCAATAGTGGGACTGCGGGATCATATGGTAGTTCTATTTTTAGTTTTTAAAGGAACCTCCATACTGTTCTCCACAGTGGCTGTATTACTTTACGTTCCCACCAACAGTGTAACAGGGTTCCCTTACCTCCACACCCTCTCCAGCATTTGTTTGTAGATTTTTTGGAGATGGACATTCTGACCGGTGTGAGGTGATACCTCACTGTAGTTTTGATTTGCATTTCTCTAATGATTAGTGATGTTGAGCATCCTTTCATGTGTTTGTTGGCAATCTATATATCTTCTTTGGAGAAATGTCTATTTAGGTCTTCTGCCCATTTTTGGATTGGGTTGTTTGTTTTTTTTTTGATATTTAGCTGCATGAGCTGCTTGTAAGTTTTAGAGATTAATCCTTTGTTAGTTGCTGTGTTTGCAAATATTTTCCCCCATTCTGAGGTTTGTCTTGCCGTCTTGTTTATGGTTTCCTTTGCTGTGCAAAAGCTTTTAAGTTTCATTAGGTCCCATTTGTTTATTTTTGTTTTTATTTCTATTTCTCTAGGAGGTGGGTCAAAAAAGATCTTGCTGTGATTTATGTCATAGAGTGTTCTGCCTACGTTTTCCTCCAAGAGTTTTATAGTGTCTAGCCTTACATATAGGTCTTTAATCCATTTTGAGTTTATTCTTGTGTATGTGTTAGGGAGTGTTCTAATTTCATTCTTTTACATGTAGCTGTCCAGTTTTCGCAGCACCACTTATTGAAGAGGCTGTCTTTTCTCTATTGTATATTCTTGCCTCCTTTGTCAAAAATAAGGTGACCATATGTGCATGGGCTTATCTCTGGGCTTTCTATCCTGTTCCGTTGATCTATATTTCTGTTTTTGCTCCAATACCATATTGCCTTGATTACTGTAGCTTTGTAGTATAGTCTGAAGTCAGGGAGCCTGATTCCTCCAGCTCTGTTTTTCTTTCTTGTGATTGCTTTGGCTATTTGGGGTCTTCTGTGTTTCCATACAAATTGTGAAATTCTTTGTTCTAGTTCTGTGAAAAATGCCATTGGTAGTTTGATAGGGATTACATTGAATCTGTAGATTGCTTTGGGTAGTGGAATAATTTACACAATGTTGATTCTTCCACTCTAAGTACATGGTATATCTCTCCATCTGTTTGTATCATCTTTAATTACTTTCATCAGTGTCTTATAGTTTTCTGCATATAGGTCTTTTGTCTCCTTAGGTAGGTTTATTCCTAGGTATTTTATTCTTTTTGTTGAAATGGTAAATGGGAATGTTTCCTTAAGTTCTCTTTCAGATTTTTCATAATGTAAAGGAATGCAAGAGATTTCTGTGCATTAATTTTGTATCCTGCTATTTTACCAAATTCATTTATTAGTTCTAGAATTTTTTTGGTAGCATCTTTAGGATTCTCTATGTATAGTATCATGTCATCTGCAAACAATGACAGCTTTATTTATCTTTTCCAATTTAGATTCCTTTTCTTTCTTTTTCTTCTCTGATTGCTGTGGCTGAAACTTCCAAAACTATGTTGAATAAGAGTGGTGAGAGTGTACAACCATGTCTTCTTCCTGATCTTAGCGGAAATGGTTTCATTTTTTCACCACTGAGAACGATGTTGGCTGTTGGTTTGTCATATATGGCCTTTATTATGTTGAGGTAAGTTCCCTCTATGCCTACTTTCTGGAGGGTGTTTATCATAAATGGGTTTTGAATTTTGTAAAAAGCTTTTTCTGCACCTATTGACGTTATCATATTATTTTTCTCCTTCAATTTGTTAATATGGTGTATCAGATTGATTGATTGGCGTATATTGAAGATTCCTTGCATTCCTGGGATAAACCCCACTTGATCATGCTGTATGATCCTTTTAATGTGCTGCTGGAGTCTGTTTGCTAGTATTTTGTTGATGATTTTTGCGTCTATGTTCATCAGTGATATTGGCCTGTAGTTTTCTCTTTCTTTGTGACATCTTTGTCTGGTTTTGGTATCAGGGTGTTGGTGACCTTGTAGAATGAGTTTGGGAGTGTTCCTCTCTCTGCTATACTCTGGAAGAGTTTGAGAAAGATAGGTGTTAGCTCTTCTCTGAATGTTTGTTAGAATTCGCCTGTGAACCCATCTGGTCCTGGACTTTTGTTTGTTGGAAGATTTTTAATCACAGTTTCAATTTCAGTCCTTTGATTGGTCCATTCATATTTTCTATTTCTTCCTGGTTCAGTCACGGAAGATTGTGCTTTTCTAAGAATTTGTCCATTTCTTCCCAGTTGTCATTTTATTGGCATATAGTTGCTGGTAGTAATCTCTCATGATCCTTTTTATTTCTGCCGTGTCACTTGTTACTTCCCCTTTTTCAATTTTAATTCTGTTGATTTGAGTCACTTCCCTTTTTGCTTGATGAGTCTGGCTCATGGTTTAGCCATTTTGTTTATCTTCTCAAAGAACCAGCTTTTACCACTATGGTGAACAGTATGGAGGTTCCTTTAAAAACTAAAAATAGAATTACCATTTGACCCAGCAATCCCACTACTGGGCATATACCCAGAGAAAACCATAATTCAAAAAGACACATGCACCCCAATGTTCATTGCAGCACTATTTACAATAGCCAGGTCATGGAAGCAACCTAAATGCCCATCGACATATGAATGGATAAAGAAGATGTGGTACATATATACAACGGAATATTACTCGTCCATAAAAAGGAACAAAACTGGGTCATGTGTAGAGACATGGATGGATCTAGAGACTGTCATACAAACTGAAGTACGTCAGAAAGAGAAAAACAAATATTGTATATTAACGCATATATGTGGAACCTAGAAATTTGGTACAGATGAACCAGTTTGCACGGCAGATATAGAGACACAGATGTAGAGAAAAAAACATATGGACACCAAAAGGGGAAAGTGGTGGTGGTGGGGGGGGGGGTGATGAATTGAGAGATTGAGATTGAAATATATACACTAATATGCATAAAATGCATAACTAAGAAGAACCTGCTGTATAAAAAAATAAATAAAATAAAATTTAAATTTTTTTTAAAAAAATAAGCAAGACATTTAAACTCTATCCTATGTGTAAGTGTGATTTCTAAATTTACATTGTCTCTTCAGTGTGAAATTAAGCCAAATGAGTCAAATTGATATAATTTAAACTCTCGTGTTATGGTAAATAAAACTAAATACAAAAGATAGTAAAATAAAATTAAATTAACTTTAAAAAAAAAGAACCAGCATTTAGTTTTATTGATCTTTGCTATTGTTCCCTTCATTTATTTTTCATTTATTTCTGCTCTCATCTTTATGATTTCTTTCCTTCTGCTAACTTTGGGGTTCCTTTGTTCTTCTTTCTCTAATTGCTTTAGGTGTAAGGTTAGGTTGTTTATTTGAGATGTTTCTTGTTTCTTGAGGTAGGATTGTATTGCTATAAACTTCCCTCTTAGACCTGCTTTTGCTGCATCCCATAGGTTTTGGGTCATCATGTTTTCATTGTCATTTGTTTCTAGGTTTTTTTTTTATTTCCTCTTTGATTTCTTCAGTGATCTCTTTGTTATTTAGTAGTGTATTGTTTACCCTCCATGTGTTTGTATTTTTTACAGTTTTTTTTCCTGTAATTTGATATCTAGTCTTATAGCATTGTGGTCTGAAAAGATACTTGATAAGATTTCAATTTTCTTAAATTTACCAAGGCTTGATTTGTGACCCAAGGTATGATCTATCCTGGAGAATTTTCCAAGAGCACTGGGAAGAAAGTGTATTCTGTCATTTTTGGATGGAGTGTCCTATAAATATCAGTTAAGTCCATATTGTTTAATGTGTCATTTAAAGCTTGTGTTTCCTTATTTATTTTCATTTTGGATAATCTGTCCATTGGTGAGAGTGGGGTACTGAAGTCTCCTTCTATGATTGTGTTACTGTTGATATCCCCTTTTATGGCTGTTAGCATTTGCCTTATGTATTGAGGTGCTCCTATGCTGGGTGCATGAATATTTACAACTGTTGTATCTTCTTCTTGGATTGATCCCTTGATCGTTATGTAGTGTCCTTCTTTGTCTCTTTTAATAGTCTTTATTATAAAGTCTATTTTGTCGGATATGAGAATTGCTACTCCAGCTTTCCTCTGATTTCCATTTACATGGAATATCTTTTTCCATCCCTTCACTTTCAGTCTGTATGTGTCCCTAGGTCTGAAGTGGGTCTCTTGTAGACAGCATATATATGGGTCTTGTTTTTGTACGGGTGTTGTAGACAGCATATATACGGGTCAACTTGCCTATCTTATCTTCCTACAACTTCCAGTTCTGTTAAGTAATTAATTAACTATATCTATATTCATATACACGAAAGACTAAGGAGTTTGTATTTTAAATAATCCTGGAGAACCCCCTTGCATAGAGCAGAATATCCACATATAATATAGAGCCCATCTCCACTTTATTTTTGCTTTTGCTATTTCCATTTCTCATATGATAATGGTTCATAAGGCACACTTGAACTCAAAGTAATTCTTGATTTTATTTTTTGTCCAAGTCCATAAAATCTGGATCAATGAACACTTGCTTTATTTTCAGGTTATACCCAAGGTTTTCCACAGACCACTGTGGACCATTCAGCTGATCTCACCTCAAAAGGGTTGTGATCTGACCACAGTCAGCATTCCATAAGTTCTAGGGCTAAGACTGGAGATGTTCAGTATGGTGTTCATTCTCCTTCCCCTTTAACCAAACACTTTGTGCATTTCTCATGGAAAGGAGAGTATATTTGGTGCCCATGTTTGAAACTTTATCAGCTTCTAATTCTCTTTTTTCCTGCAGTCTGTGGCTTGGGTGAAGAATTCTTAGTTCACAATCCCACTGCTCCAGCTATATTATTCTTCTAACAATTACCATCCCTGTTCCTCCTTGCCATCTTCCTCATCCTTTCCCAAATAGTTCCAGGAATCCTTAAGCTATGTCCATGCAGAAACAGAGGTCTAGCGAAAGAGCACTAAATTTTGCTCTCATATCAATTGCACTGCTATATAGCTGTGTACCATCAGATCAGTCTTAGAACCATAGAATATTATATTCAATAGGGACATTAAAGGTCATGGGCTCAGTCTTGTGTCCCTAGGGAAGTTACCAAGAACCCAGAATGGCCAAGGGCCTTTCTCAAGATCTCAGAACCAGAGGGTAATGTAGTCAGAACTAGAATTGGAGTTTCCTTTTTCCCAATCTGGCACCCTTGCACATACGTAATTCTGTCTTGCCTAAATTAATCTTCCCTTGTTTATTAGGTGGATAAATATCTCTTAGGGAAGACCCTGCTCCTGTTTGAAAGTTCAAATAACATGACATAGAGGTGTGTATGTGCATGATTTTAAAACTTTATTCAAATATTCAGTATTTTTTAAAGCTAATAATATATATCAACTGAATATTTTAAATATAACTAACATTTTTGGTTTCATCCCTGCTTATTTTGTCCCCAAATGTATTTTTAAAAAGATGGTGTTCAATAAGTTCTTTATAACTCAGTGGCTTGGAACTTGGAATCCATTCTTTATTCTTTCCGAGAAATTACCCATATAATCTGAAGTTGAAGTTTCTGAATCCTACAGTAATGTAGATGTCTTATGATATTATAAAATAATATCACATGGTTTTTATTAGAGAACATGTTAAGAGTTAGAAATTATATTGGCACACATGCCTCCTCCTTCTCTGGCAAAATATTCATCAGAAGGATTTAATATTCCCCTCCACCCACCATCCCACCTGTTGGGCAGTGGAAGGTCTAAGCCATTGGTCATAGTATCTATAACAAGTTGGATCTGAATGAATGAGGAGCTTTGCACTAGACTTTGATATAGACCAAAGGGAATGTTTCTTAGTCAAGGTCAGTCTCTTATAACCATTTAACAATGGTTATATGGTTTTATATTCTAAAAGCAAGAATACTGCACTGAAGAATACCATTTGGAATTCAGAAAAATAGAGTCAAGGATGAGGAGAGCTTTCCTTTGCTCATTTCTTACTCTTGCTGACTTACCAACAGTGAGGTGAAGTGAGAAGTGGGGACTCGAGGATGAATTTTAGGAGTGGACAGTGCAGATTCTCTGGAAAAGGGAAAGATGATGGGGACTCCAGCATGGCAGGAGCATGACAAACTTCTGCAGCAATGATTCTTGATTGGTCTTCCCTGGTTGGTGGTAGGAGTTTTGTATGTAAGGTCCAACTGGAAGTTGTTGAGTCCTTCCATATCAGACCTAAAGAGATGCCCAAGGCTTGCTTGACAATTCAACTATGCATTCCCAATGCACTGTATCCAAAGTGGCCAGGCAGGGGGCCAATAATTCTAAAAAAATCTCTGTTGCTTTTACAGAAAATGATCTTGAGAATTAAATTTTAATTGCATGTTTCTTATTAAAGTATAAATCGCACTTGCATTCTGGAAGCATGCATGCCACATGTCTAATACCTAGGTTTGTTGATCAAAGATAATATCTCACTGCTGGCCTTTCCCTTTCTCTTGCCTAGCTATTCCTAGCTACTCCCCTATGTATGCACTTGAATCTCCCATTTACCATCTTTTAAAAATTGAATGCAGTCCTCAAATAAGAATTTTTATACATAAAAGTCAAACAGTATTTGGGATACAAAATAAAGGAAGGGCTTGAAAGAGTTAAGCAAATTAAAAGGTACTCCTCTCTGTACTCAGATGTGTCCTCCCAACTGTGAGTATTATAAGGGGTATCCTTATGAAAATATAACTCCCATAGGGAACTTAAAGGCAATTAAAACACCATTAGTGTTTTTCATAACTTTACAATGTCTTTATGCATGTGATAAAACCTTACTAATTATTGAAAAGTTATTTGTATTAAGATTTCAGAGCAGAGAGAAAATCTGTGCAATTTAGAATACTGAGCCATCATCAGGAAGCTGGGTAACAGAACTAGAATTCCCTTGCCAGCATCTCCAGTTGCATCAGTGAACCTCAAACAGGATCCTTTGCTGGCAAATATTAGCTTATTATACTTTAAAAATAAATAAATACCTTGAGCAAATGTGCAGTGACACCAAAAATTAGTTTCCACAATCTGACTAAATATAGTGTCTGTTGGGAAAAGGCAAATGAGTTCAAGTGGGAAAAAAAATCAAGTTCTAGAATGGAAAACATATATTTCTTTAAATGGATGAAAATTTTTACTGTGATCTGAATGTAATCAACATTCAAGGCTGACTATATGGAGAGAAGAAAGACGGAGGTTTACTGGGCAATTTCCCTGATTCAGCTCAGTATCAATCTGGCAGGAGAGTACAGAACACCCCACAGTGCTCTTAGCACATGCTAGGCATCTAAACCATACAACCGATTCCTCAACCCCTCTTATGAGCTATTACATGATATGCTAACCAAGCAAAGTTTTAAAGGCGTGTTATAGAAAATGTGGAAAGGAAGGTTTATGAGGTTTCCGGAGTGTAATAAGGGAAGTTTCAGAGATGGAAAGGTCCTTAGAAGTACAACAACTCTGCCACTGTACAGATGAAGAAATTGAGATCCAGAAAGATCAAATGACTTGCTCAAAGCCATCATCAGTGAGTGTCAGAACCCAGGGTGGAAAGTGGTCTCGGCTTTTGGGGAAATACTCTCCTCACATAAGTAATATAGGTGATGCACAGCAGAGGTACATTGACAAGCGTATCAGCAAACAAACAAGCCTTCTATTATTTCTTTGAAACAGTGAATATTAGGGGGATAGTGATCTGGGGACAAGGTAAGATTACTTTAGGATAACATCTGAATTCTCTAGCAGTCCCTCTATACCAGGGACCAAGAACAGATGATGCCAATCTGAGAAAAGATATTAGCCTCAAGGACAAAACCGCATGAGTAATCCCTACTCAGATAACTAAGACTTGTTTGGATTTGTAATCACCACGTGCCCGCGATGAACTGGACTCCACCTAAAAGCTGATGGCAGAAAGAATTAGATTCCCTAAAGTAACGCCCGCTGACTGACTAAAGTGTAAAATTACCATAGCTAAGCATCCAGGATCATTTTCTATGCTGGTACACCCATGGCAACTCAGTAGCATTAGCGTTCATTTAGTAACAAAAGAAAGCTGGGAGCAAGTAAGTCAATTTAATCACAAAGTTTGTCAAAGGTCTGTTGAAATCCATTAAATGCAATAAGCTAGCCCAGCTGATATCTACTAGCAGAACTAGAAGATTATTTCCTCACTGCTATTGTCAGAGGGAGTAAACAGTCAAAAAGACAGTGAAGACAGTTTATGACTGAGTCCAATCACAGATGCTCATCTGAGAAAGGGCTCAGTGATGTCTGCCCATCTCCTGTGGGCTTCTGAGGAGGACTTCAACATGCAGGTGCTGCCTGCGGGGAAGTTTGCCGGGATGGAGTTCCGAGTAATGACCTACTTATCATGAACAACACACATTTATTAAGCTGAAACCAATGCATTGAGAATCAAAATATGTTTCCATTCATTATGTCTTTATTTTACAAATTGCAACCAAGGTATCATATTTTTATAAATACATATTCCGTTTCTCTCTCTCTCCCTCTCATACACACACACACACACACACACAAAACAACAACTACTACTACTGGTACTATTATTACAAAGGAAATGGGTAAAAATAAAGGAAGACACAAGACTCAACAGGTGGCAAAGTTAGAAAGAAATGCTCAGGTTGTATAGGGTTACAAGAGCAAATAACCAGGGAAATAACTTTGGGATAAGTTCAGAGGGAGTCAGGAAGCTCCTTGACTCTTTGCCTTCTCTGTTATCCATGTTATGCCCTGTCATGAAAAAGAATGAATTGAGAACTATAAATCAGCCATGTGCTTATGATTAAGGTTCTGTTTATATGACTGATATTTAGACTGACCTTTGAGGGATTGTGGAGTTTGTCTGTCTGGAGATCCTCAAATCTCAAGCCAGAAAGCATGCTACTAAGAACCAACTGACCTGAAGGGAGATGAAATATTACCTTCCCCACTGTATATAATTTTGCTTAGTAAGCCTTCAAGCAGGTAGAAGTCATAGATATGAGAATCTCATGAACAGTTGCAGAAGCTATACATTTGTCTATCACTTGGCTGGCTCTTCCTAAGGGTACACATCACTCTCCTATCTCTTTTATGGATGAGGCAGCCAAACAGGGTGGTTAAGAACATAGCCTCTAGAGCCCAACTACATGGGTTCAAATCCTTTCTGTGCATCAGTTCCTTATCTATAAAATGAATATAATAATAGGACAATCTTTTAATTTTCCTGTGAAGATTAAATAGACAAGTGCATAAACAAGTTACTTATCACAGGCTAATTTATGGCTTGGTTCACACCTAATGTCAATGCCTTAATGCTTTCTCTCATAGCTTTCCATCTGCTAAACACAATTAAATACATTCTGACACAGGTTATCGAATGGCAAGACTTCAGTCACCTAAAGAGAAGTAGTTCAAAGTGTTTAAGAGAACAAGTGTTAAAGTAAGATAGACCTGGACTAGAATACCGGCTCTGCCACTTATGAACTCCATGATCTTAGTTTACCATTTCCAAGTCTCAGTTTTCTTATTTGTGAATTAAAGATAAGACTGTCTTATAGGATTACTGGGAAGGTTAAAAATGATTATTGTATGTAAAGTGCTCATCATGGTAACCTGGTAGAGTGAGCACTCAGCAAAAGGAACTATGAAATAATTATTTTTATTATAATCCAGAATTGTAAAACCAGAAGTAAATCTAGATATCTAGTTGGAGCAATACATTTTAAGAGAAATCTATCTATCTACCTACCTATCTCTCTATCCATCCATCCATCCATCCCTCCCTCCCTATAATTTTCCCTACTTTCTCCATTATTCAAGTGGCAGCTAGACCATTCTATGCTCCTGCCTCAGGGAAGAAATATGACAGTAGAAGAGAAAGATAGAAGGTGTATTTATGGCTTTGTGTTTCAAAAGCCAAGACCCTCGAAGCAACAGAAATGACTCAGTAAAGACTATCAATTTGGAAATAAATGTAATGATAAAAGAACAAAACTTCTCATACCCTAAGGCAATCCACCTCCCTTAAATTGGGTTCAAGAAACAATGTATGCACAGAAATTGGTAACTCCCAAAGAAAGCAGAGTCCCATGTCCAGCTCCCTGGGTTAAGCCCCAGAGAATTAGTAAAACCCCTAGATTCTCAGCAGCTGAAATCATTGGTGACTTGTTTCCCATTATGCAGAATGGGCTAAACAAATACAAAATCACCAAAAGGAAATGTCTGCATGCTGTATAAAAAACGGCAAAGCCGAGGTCACCCCTTCAAGAGTTCAACACATCCAGTGAACATTACAACATGAGAGCAGCAGAGAAAGCCACTGAAGCTGAAGAGACTTGCAGAAAGAAGCAAACAGCAACCTGTGTAGAGTGTCCACAGTTGAACACATGGGAAAAAGGATGTCTGAGTGTTTGCCATCATGAATACATATCATCAACAGTTTGATACCCTCTAATCCTCTCCTCCTCACAATGAGGCCATAACACTAAGTTTCCTAGAACTTAGAAACAGCCATGGAAAAGAGAGGCATCTCAAAATGAATGACATTACATTTCTACCATCTTGACAAAATAAAAATTAAGTTGAATTATAGGAGACAAAACTTGTATTTCCTGCACAGGCAACTTTGTGCAAGGACTGGAATTACTATCTGGTACACAGGTGGGTAAACTGAAACTTGGAGAAATTAAAATCAATTGCCTCATGTCACACTGTCCAACAGAGCAATCGCAGCTCTCTTTCTGATACAATAACTGGAAGAAAATATTGCTCTCTTTTTTTACATATCCACATTTGATGAAATGCTAATCTTGATATATTACGGGATCACTGACTTCTGAATTCTTTTTAGCAGAGCCTTTCTTCAAACAAAATCTTATAAAGAATCCCGACCTTCCTTTGATTGAAGTGGGAGTGGACATAAAGTGATTCCCTTTAGACATCTCTATGGTTCAACAGAGCTCTGAAGAACAAGGTGAAGCTGGTTTAGTGGAAAGGCCACTCTGTTATTCTGCTCAGGCTTCCATAACAAAATTCCTCAGGCCAGGTGGCTTAAAAGCAGAAATTTATTTTCTCATGGTTCTGAGGCTGGAAGCCTAAGATCAGTGTGCCACAAGGGTTGGTATTTGGTAAGGCCTCACTTCCTGGCTTGCAGATGAGCCTTCTCACTGTGTCCTCACATAGCTTTTTCTCTTTGTGTGCCTACAGGGAGAGAGAGCTCTGGTCTCTCTTCCTCTTTTTATAATGCCATGAGTTCTATCAGATTGGGGTCCTACACTTGTGACCTCATTTAAGCTTAAAAACCTATTTAAAGGCCCCTTCTCCAAGTGAAGTCACTTCATTTAGTGAGGGCTTCAACGTATGATCTTTGTGGGAATACCTTATGGGAAGTTTGTAAACCTGGGACGTACTTTCAACTCTGATTCTCATCAGCTGGTCCTAGAGTCGGATGCCAAGATTCTCTGGGATGCAGTTTCCTCCTTTTATTAATGAATAAAATGAGGTAAATAATTTCTAGATCAAATTTTTAAAATTATTTTAATACATACAAAAATTTTAGGTCAGAGAAAATCTATCTGCCCAATCTATCCATTATTGTCTGTGTTAGGCAAACTTTGCAAATTGTTATTCACTCCTTTTCTTGGTCCTTTCAATGTAAGAAGTACGCCGAGTTTCCATTACTACCCTCTCCTGGAATGGCATTTGAATGTGCTAATTCTTGTAATCATCTGGCTATGAGGAGTACATTGTATCAGACCCAGCCTTTTGCAGAGAACTACAAAAACCAGACAAGTTATAAAATATAGTTATCTGAAGGCAGCAGAGAGCAACAAAGGCATCTAGGACTTGAGGGACCATAATTTTTGGAGAAAGAAAAGACATTCATGTGATCTGGCATCATCTTCTACTTTCTTCTTGAGGCACCTTACCACAAATAAGTGGCCCAAGGTCAAGGAAACCCAAGAAGAAAATGGTAGCTTAAAGCTTTCAGTAGCAACATTAGTTTAGGTGTTGAAATTTGGATGTTAGTGCTACAAAGGCAACCAGGCCTAATATATTTATGAAAATAGATAATGAGATGAATCTATTAGAAAATAAAATGGAAATTATACATTTTAAAATACAATAACTAAATGAAGAACTAAGTAAATTGATTTATCACACATTAGACACAGCATCAGAAAGGAAAATATCCAGATGGAGGCAAGTTAGAAAAAGGCATAAAGAACATCATGTAAAGTTACAGAGGGGACATAAGCAAGATGTTAAGGAAAAATAGCAAAAAAAAAAAAAAAAAAATTGTCCAAAATTAAGAAAAGTTATCAAGCCACAGAAATAAATAACAGTGTGAATCACATGCAGGATAAATTCAAAGAAAAATATACCTAGTGAAAACATGGAAAAACTGCTTATAACCAAGGACAAAGGTAAAATATTAAAAAGACAGAAATAGACATTATGGTTTACAGATAATTATCTTCCAAGGAGAGATATCAAAATGTACCACTGACTTCTCAAGAGAAACAATGAAGCCTGGAGACAACAGAATGCAATCGGAAAGTGCTGAGAGAAGATAACTCAAACTGTAATTCTAAATTGGTAAATATTTATTCCAAAATATCAGTGATAAAGGACATTTTCAGACTAACAAAAATTGCAAGAAATAATCATCATTACACCTGCAGCAAAAGAACTATCAAACAGTGTTCTACAAATGGAAGGAAAATAATCCCAGAGAGAAAGTTGGAGGTCCAAGAATGAAGAAATGCACAATGGTATATGTGTGGGAAAACCTACATGAATATTGAATGAACGAAACATTAAAAATTAGTTGTATGTAGCAAACTACATACAACTAATTTTTAATGTTTCGTTCATGTGCAGAGAATTAAACTCAATAGTAGCAGAAATTTGGGAAGGGGAGTAAATGGGTTAAATTATCCCTTGCATTGTCAGAAAAGTAGGAAAAATACTAACTTGTAATAAACTACAATAAGTCAAAGATGCATACTGTAATATGTAGGGTCAACTAAAAGAATAACAAAGGAATATATAACTGAAACATAACAGAATGAAAGAATGAAATATTAAAATAATTACCAGATTAACCAAAAAGAAGGCAAATATTGAGGAAAAATAGAACAGATGATGCAAATAGATAATTCATGGCAAAATGATAGATTTAAGCTCCCAAGGTAGTTGCATTAAATGTAAATGGATTCATTACTCCAAATAATAAATAAAAATTATCTTGCTGGATAATATAACAAAATCCAACATTACTTTGCTTTAAATATCAAGATATGAAAAGACTGAGAGAAAAAGTAGAATATAAACAATAACCAAAAGAAAGCATATTTAGCTATTCTAATATCAGATTAAATAGGCTCTGAGTTAAGAAACATTGTTGAAGATAACAAGAAATGCTTCATAATGCCAAAAAGGTCAATTGACTAGGATATAAGAATTCTAAATGTGTATGTAACTAATAACATAGTCTTAAAATATATAAGACAAAACCTGGCAAAACTAAAAGTAGAAGCATACAATACACAATTATATTGGACTTTAAAAACACTTTCAGCAACTGATTGTATGACAAAAAATCAGCAAAGATATAGATTTAAACAACATAAATGACCAACTTAACCCAACTGACTAATATAAAATGTGAAACTGCAAAACTACAGGATAAAAATTCTCTTTAAAAATAAATGCAATATTTAAAATGTAGAGGAAAACAAAGTCTCACAAATTTTAAATATTGAAATTATATTGAGTTTGTTCCCTGAAAATAGTAAAATTATGATAACAATCTAAAGCAATAACTAGAAAATGCCCAAATGTTTATAAGCCAAGCAATTCACTTCTATTTAACATAATTCTTTATATATTAATTTATATAATCAGTATAATCCCAGTCAAAATACTAGCAGATTGTGTGTATATGTATGTGTCTATAGAAAGTAACAAGCTGATTCTAAAATTCATACGGAAATTTAAAGATCAAGAATATTACGACAATCTTGAAGGAAAACAAAGTTTGTACCATCATTTTTCATTTATTACAGTAAAGAATACTGTGTAATATTGCCAAAGCATATGCAGACTTTGAATGGGACAGAATGGAGAATCCACAAAGAAACTCAGGCATGTATGATTGCTTTAATGTAAAGGTTAATTTCTGGGCCAACTGAATAATCATATAAAAATAAATCTTGGGGCTTCCCTGGTGGCGCAGCGGTTGGGAGTCTGTCTGCCGATGCGGGGGATGCGGGTTCGTGTCCCGGTCCGGGAGGATCCCGCGTGCCGTGGAGCGGCTGGGGCCGTGGGCCATGGCCGCTGAGCCTGCGTGTCCGGAGCCTGTGCTCCACAGCAGGAGAGGACACAGCGGTGAGAGGCCCGCGTACCACAAAAAATAATAATAATTAATAAATAAATAAATAAATCTTGATTCCCTCACATGTATAGGAAAATCCATTTCAGCTGGATTCTAGCTTTATTGTAAAGGTAGAATAAAGCTTATAGACGACAACAAAGGACAATTTCTTCATGATCTTGGTGAAGGCAAAATATTCTAAGTAAAACATAAAGAAAAATATTAAAATTAAGAACTTTATATTATCAAAAGACACTATTACAAGTTTAATGAAAAGGCAAGCCATGTAGTGGGGGAATATATTCACAATACATTAATCTGAAAAAGGATTTGTATCCAGAACTATAATGAAAAGACAAAAAACTCAGTAAGAAAATCAGCAAAAGACTTTAAAAGTCATATTGAAAAGAGGATGTCCAAAAATAAAAAATAAAAAATCTGAAAAGATGCTTGATACCATTAGTATTAAGGAAATGGAGGGACTTCCCTGGTGGTTCAGTGGCTAAGACTCTGTGCTCCCAGTGCAAGGGGCCCGGGTTGATCCCTCGTCAGGGAATGAGATCCCACATGCCACAACTAAGAGTTCAAATGCCGCAACTAAAGATCCTGCATGCCACAACTAAAAAAAGACCCTGCATGCCACAACTAAAATATCCTGCATGCTGCAACTAAAAGATAGCACATGCTGCAACTAAAGATCCCGCGTGCCACAACTAAAGGTCCCACACATGGCAATGAATATCCCACGTGCCACCACTAAGACCCGGCACAGCCAAATAAATAAATAGATTTTTTTTTTTGAAAAAGGAAATGGAAATTAACCATGCTTCCCTTCCTCCTGAGAAGCTAAAATAGAAAAAATAAGTAAATAAATAAAGGCAGGAAGGGAAAGGAAGAAAGAAAATATTGTAATATCAAGTACTGAGAGGATTTGGAGCAAGATAAACTCTAATACATTAAGAATATTATTTGATAATATCTATGAAAGCTGACATATACATTGCTTATGGCTCAGCAATTCCATTCCCCAAAAAATGGTATATGTATAAAAATATAAACAGCAGCATTACTCCTAATAACAACTCTAATTTAAAAAATGAAAGCAACCCAAATGTTTGTCAACAGGAGATTGAATAAATAGTATATTCATACAATGAAATTTTACATAGCATTGAAAATGAAGAAACTACAGCTACACTCAACCACAAACATAACACTAGAGAAAACAATTTAGCCACAGGGCACTTAGGAAAGAGGTGACTGCGACAAGGCATTAGGGAAGCTTCTGGGGCAATAATATGCTGTTTCTTCATTTGGGTGGTGGCTGCATGGATGTGTCACTCTGTAAAAATGTCTTGCATTGTACACTTAAAATTTATGCACTTTACCTATGTATGTTAAAATGTAATAGTTAAAAATAAAGAAGAACAGAGAGTAATGGAAATGCAGAAACACTTTTGCTGTGGTGGATTAAGTCATCTGGGTGAGAACACCAGCACTGACATTACATGATGATGAGCCAAAAAAATAATGGAAGCTTGGGAAAATACAGCTGGTCAACTTTTGTAAGGCACCAGCATACATTTCCAAGATAAACTCTTAAGTATCCCAGAATTGACCAACACATTGTGGTGGATAAAAAATGTCTTATAACCTGAATAATTTTTTGACAAATCTAGTGAAGAGCCAAAGTATACACACCCAAAATAAGGAATAGTCTTAGTAAGTTTGCATCAGCACAAAATTATATAGAAGAGATTGTAATATACAGATACGATGAAAACAGAGTAATCACTACTGAAGGAATAAGGGTAGAATTCATAGGGCATTGAGTGGGGCTCTGGATGCAAAATATCATAGGACTACAATCTTTAGTTTGACCATTGAGGTTTTTTTTTTTAACATTTTTTTTATTCAAACAAAAAGTCACAAAAATTATAATCATCCTCATCAGTTCACTCAGTCCCATGTAATTAATTTTTTTTCATCTTGATCTTTTGTTAGAACTTTTATGAATTCATCAGTTTTCCATTAGAGTTCTGAAAATGCTTATTCATTCAGTTCAGCAGTATAGTCAGTTAACAGAAACCTGTACTTGTCAGTTTTTTCCATGAATTCCTTGAAGATGAAACCCTTTTATAGGAACATTTTTGCAAAAGCATCAGAGTACACCCAGAACTGTCTATAATGACAAAAGACTTAAAAATGACCACGGTTAAAGATTTGATGAAAGTTCATAATAGTGCAATTGACAAGGAAATTTAGTTATTTCTGAGATATACATTTTAAAGTAATAACTAGAATTATGACTTATAACATTATATCAGAACATATAAGATTTTTAGGAATTTCATGTAATGTCTGAAACATTTATATTAACATATTTCCATACAAATAACCCAAAGAAAGTTTAGTATTAGTTTTTTGTTTTTGTTTTTGTTTTAACACATGTATGTGGAACCTAGAAAAATGGTACAGATGAACCGGTTTGTAGGGCAGAAGTTGAGATACAGATGTAGAGAACAAATGTATGGACACCAAGGGGGGAAAGCCGCAGGGCGGGTGGGGATGGTGGTGTGCTGAATTGGGCGATTGGGACTGACATGTATACACTGATGTGTGTAAAATTTATGGCTAATAAGAACCTGCTGTATAAAAAAATTAAATTAAATTAAAAATTAAACAAACAAAAAGACCATTGAGATTTATACCTGGCTTCAAGGATCCCTTACAGAGTATTAGTTTGTCTGATTGTCTGTGATAGGGAAGTGTGATTCTGCATTGTTTCTGTGGCCTTTTTAATAACATATACGGTAGATAAATTAAGCCACTCTTTAAAAAAAAATAAGATTCACAATTTATTTCCCTTGAACTCGGTGGAGAAGGATTTGGGCTGAGTGGGGTAAGTGGCAGCTGAAAAAAAAATGTGCCTTGCCATCCTGGTCACTGTAACATTAGTCTATCTTCCCTGGGCTCCACCGAATGGCACTGCAAGTTCATTCAAGGCAGGAAAGACCAGAAGGTCAAACTTAAAAAGGACCCCTCTTGGTAGATTTTAAGACCAGGGGTTGTTTTTATTTATTTATTTTCAAACTGCATTGGCTAAAAGAGTTAATTTCCCCTAAGCACCAGATGGGCCCGCACCTTCCAAGGACTCTTTTCTTCTTTAAAAGCACAATTGGTGTTCAGTTTCTATCAGGTGCAGATTCATTAGCTCTTGACTGGCTCTCCTTGTTTGCCAACTACTTGTGGAAAAAGCCATTTACCCTGGTGAATGTCAAGGTTAGTGCAAACTATCCTTGTCATCAGTCTCTCTGGCAGAAGGTCAGGGATAAGCTTTCCTCAAATGGGCAGCGTCAAACAAAGCAGAGACAGACTTAACTCACCAAGAGGAAGAAAGGAGGCCTGCTGCAGAGTTGATAAACATTCCTGTGGGCTTTGAGGACAAAAGGTTAACTCTTCCCTTGCCACTTCAAGAAGTGTTCACTGGAAGATCCCTTATAATATCTGGATATTTTCAAGCATATGAGATATGTTTATAAAGTAATGAATAACTATCTATATCTACAGGTATACTATCCATATTCACCTGTCCATGATCTTGTTTGTTTAAACAAGTGTTTTAATTTTCAAAGTGTCCAATTTGGAAGTATTTCCCATTATCCTAGCATTGCTCTGGTTGAGTTTTTTTTTTTCGGAATCCCTCCCCTCAGTTTATTTTTATAGACAAGGTGAAAACCACATATGCAGAGCTGCCACAGTCTGAAAAGCCAGATCTTAATTTATTTTCATAGAATAATAAAATTTTGAAGTTGGAAGGAAGCTTTAACCTAGTCCAACCTTCCATCCAACAAATAAATCTTCTGCAGCAATTTTGGCAGTTGTCACCCAAACTCAGGTTGGTCACTCCTAGTGACAAAACATCCCTGCCTCACAGGAAAGCTGTTCTAAGGTGGGGAAGTTTTTAGTGTTACAAAGAAATCTTTGCCTTATACTTACTGAAATACATCTTGGAATTTTAACCTGTTGGTCCAAGTTTTGCCCTCTAGTATGATAGAGAGGGCCAGTCCTTCCTCAACGCAACAGCTCTCCAAATACTTGGAAGGGTATTTGGAATATTTGGAAAAGTAACCGTGCAACATGGAGGTATTTTCTTTTCTTGGCTTTCTGTCCCACTTCTTCCATGAAATGACTATCAGACAAGGCATTTTTCCATTTGGGATCCTCTGAATGATCACTAGTTTTTGCAATGTGTCCTTACAACGTGGAATGCAGAAATGTGCACCATATTTCAGATGGTGGACTGTAAACTTCATATATATTTATGTATAATATATAATGTATTTTTATATGTTATATAATACATATTTACAATTCTTCCAATTCATCAGTTCCTATGTTGATTCACTGAGGAATCAATTAATACCAAAAAGACTTTTTATATAAGAAACAATCAGAAAGATTTGCTCTTGTGTTTCTGTATTCCAATCACAAGTCACATGCCAGGTATATGTTTTAAATCATTATATCAAATTTTTAATTTATTTGCTACCCACACTTGGCCACCCATTATATTAACATATGAAAACCTATAATATTCTTATAGAAAAATACTGGGGACCCTATACACTATTCTTGTGGGCACATCATTTGCTGTACTTACCCTTATTTTTTTTTCCTTAGGGTTTTGCTGGGTGATTGTTTCTCTCTTTCAAAGTTATCTTCAGAGCTCTTGGTGAAATCACTAAGATATCACCCTTTGCTTAGTTTTAATGGCATAAACACTTTTCCAGCAAAACAAGTACTGCTCTTTGGCTTGGAGCCTCACTTATCCTTTCAAATTCAGTCATTTGAAATAAATCCTGATATCTACTCATGGTTACATCTGTCCCATATGAATTAAAATTGGACATCTTTGAATTGCTTCTTGCATCCTCTTCATGTTGTCTCCTGTTATATATCCTCATTTTGCTTTCTTGTGACTATTCCAAGTATTTTTCTTGGGCTTTAATCCTGCAGATTTTCTTTTATCCTCTCTAGAATTCCTCCACATCCTATAATTATTTGAAGCATTAAAATGTATTCCTCCTTTACCTCTTCCTCATGTACCTTCTCCTCTGGCGAGGAGACAAACTACTATTTATAGTACATGCAATACCTGAATACTTGAAGGAGGAAAATTAACCTAGAGTACCACAGAGCATTAGGATGATTCCTGCAGTGTCCAAACTTTCTGGATGTCCAGATCAACTACAGTTTTGTGTGGCTTTTCCTAGAAACTGTCTCGTAAATTGTCACAGCAGATTGTCTGCTGGTCTTGTGTATTCACTCCAGAATGACTTGATTTTCATATAAACCAGCTGGCAATCCTACCCTCCAACCACACCTTTTCTTTCTCAGTCTCCAAAGGTCTTAAGAGTTGACACTAACTTGTTTGTTTTTTTTTTTTAACATCTTTATTGGAGTATGATTGCTTTACAATGGTGTGTTAGTTTCTGCTTTATAACAAAGTGAATCAGCTATACATTGACACTAACTTATAATGCTAGATGCCAGTCTTACCTTTTTTAAACAAATATCTAAAAATACCAAGAACATTGGGGGGCTTTGCTCTTGCATTTTCCTCATCCTTTGTAGAAAGACTCTTGTTTTTCTACCTGCATTTACCCACTACTCCTGCTCTCACAGCCACCATACACTCATTCAGACACTTAACAACTTAGACCTAGGAACCTGTAGTAACTTTCTAATTGGTCATCCTGCATCTAGACTCAAAATCCCAAATCTATCCTATATGCAAGCACAAAATGAACTTTTATATTTATTTTCCAACTCAAAATCTCTGAGTTTTTCCAATGTGTACCAAATAAAGTCTCATCTTTGTGCTAGACCATCATAGCTGTAAAACATCTGTAAGCACAAAAAGATTTATGTTTGAAAAACTACAGGTACATTATAATAAACATAATTTATGTCACACTGAGATCCTTTATAATTTTTATTCTTTTCCTTTAAAGGAGTCTCCTCATTATTCAAGTTTAACAAGAATGATCCATTTAGAACTGTACAGACCATAATAAGCCCTGCATGAAAGTCTATCCATTTAGATAATCCCAGAAAGTACGTATAGACACTGAACTTGTCCAGGAAGTACCAAGAAGGAAACAGTTCTAAACTAAGTTTATTATTATCTTTTTCCTAGTGCACCCTCATTGCTGCAAGCCTTCCCGGGGCCCTTTGGTGTTGTGTGCTGAGTCCTCCAAATGTTCCTCTTTGTCCCCTCTCCCTCTATTGATGGCATAATCTGTACAGGTCATGAGGGGAGAGGCTCACTTGGAGACTGCACCTGCTAAAAGGAGGAAAATCAATTTTCAACATCCAAAAATACAGAACTGCTGGCACACAAACTAGTTGTTCAAGGTCCCCAGGGCCCAGAAGGGGAGTCCCACTAAGAAAGACATATGCTTGGAACAGAAGTCAATACTCTCTCCATCTAACCATAATAATAAGGGAAGTGGAGAATGAAGAGCTGGAGGATGGAATGTTCCTGTGCAAGTCCCCAGTTCTGCAGGAAATATCACATAGAATAGAGTCATTTTTCATCAAAATATTAGGTAGAGATCTTTCAGAGAGTAATCTATTAAAAAATCTCAATATTCTAAGTGTTCTCAAATACTAAATTCAGCTGAAAAGTATAACCTATTGTGAATCATTTTTCCTATGTTACTACAACTCTTACTACTTTTTAGTACTACTGTTTTCTATTAGACCCTTTTCTTATAATTGATATTTCAGATTGGAATCTCATCATTTGATGCCAGAGAGGGTTTGTTGGGAAACATAAAAGCATGCATTTGCATTCCTGAAAAATAAATCTCACAGAGGGACTGATAAAACCACAGACCCATATACCTTGACACAAGTGTTATAGTATATTTTAATCAAACAATGCACAAACCCAAATTTGTTTTATAAATTGAAACAATAGCTAGATAGAATAAGAGTAAAAATCTCACTTCACATAACCCCAACATTACTCCTCTCCATAGAACCAATTGCTATAACTGTTATCTATGAAGTGTATCTTGCTGACTTTTTACTATTCATTTACAAAAAATACGTATTCACATATGTGTGTTTAATATACAAATTAATGGTTTATTTTTACATAAATAGGAAAGAACTCAATACTGTTATATATTATAATTTTTTTCGACTTAATTCTTATAAAGATCTTTCTATTTCAGTATTTGTAAATCTACCGTATCCTTTTAGATTTCTGAATAGTTTTCCATAACATAAATTAATTCATATGAATATTTGATTATTGAAACTTATTAGGGTCGTTTACTCCCAGTTTTTCTATTACCAAAAAAATTTGCCACAATGAACATCCTTTTACCTGCTTCTTTGTGTTCTTTGCAAACATTGCTCGTTCAGAGTAAATACTGAAAAGTCTATGGGAATTTTGATGGAAACTGACAAATTGCCCCCCTAGAAAGACTATATAAATTTACATTACTACCAATAGTGTATGATGGCTTGCATTTCTCTATATAAGCTCAAATACTATATGTGTTTTTAATCCTTTAAAGTGTCATTTTTTTTTTCATTTGAATGTTCCTGATTTTTTTTAAGGTGTAGAGTCTCCTCCTCCTTGGAAAACGTCAGAGGAGAGGCGTGCAAGCGGGGTGAGGGCGATGGCTCCCTCTATCCCCTCCGCCCCTCTCACTGGAAAGTTGCTTTCTGATGCCAAAGATTGGGACAAGTCGTTACAAAGGCACCCAGAAGGCAGAAATTAGCTTTTTTTTTTTTTTTTTTTTTTTTTCGGTACGCGGGGCTCTCACTGCTGTGGCCTCTCCCGTTGCAGAGCACAGGCTCTGGACGCGCAAGCTCAGTGGCCATGGCTCACGGGCCTAGCCGCTCCGCAGCATGTGGGAACTTCCCGGACCGAGGCATGAACCGTGTCCCCGGCATTGGCAGGCGGACTCTCAACCACTGCGCCACCAGGGAAGCCCTCTAGGTATTTTTTTATTTCCTCTGATTTCTTCAGTGATCTCTTGGTTATTTAGTAATGTATTGTTTAGCTTCCATGTGTTTGTGTTTTTTACATTTTTTTTCGTGTAATGGACTTCTAATCGCATAGCGTTGTGGTCAGAAAAGGTGTTTGATATGATTTCAATTTTCTTAAATTTACTGAGGCTTGACTTGTGACCCAAGATGTGATCTATCCTGGAGAATGTTCCGTGCGCACTTGAAAAGAAAATGTAATCTGCTATTTTTGGATGGAATGGCCTATACATATCAATTAAATCAATCTGTTCTATTGTATCATTTAAAGCTTGAGTTTCCTTATTAATTTTCTGTTTGGATGATCTGTCCATTGGTGTAAGTGAGGTGTTAAAGTCCCCCACTATTATTGTGTTACTGTCGATTTCCTCTTTTATAGCTGTTAGCAGTTGCCTTATGTATTGAGGTGCTCCTATGTTGGGTGCATATATATTTATAATTGTTATATCGTCTTCTTGGATTGATGCCTTGATCATTATTGTCGTGTCCTTCTTTGTCTCTTGTAACATTCTTTATTATAAAGTCGATTGTTTGTTTTTGTAGGTCCTTTTCTTCTCTTGTGCTTCCCACTTAAGAGAAGTTCCTTTAGCATTTGTTGTTGAGTTGGTTTGGTGGTGCTGAATGCTCTTAGCTTTTGCCTGTCTTTAAAGCTTTTGATTTCTCCATCAACTCTGAATGAGATCCTTGCTGGGTAGAGTAATCTTGGTTGTAGTTCCTTCCCTTTCATCACTTTAAGTATATCATGCCACTCCATTCTGGCTTATACAGTTTCTGCTGAAAAATCAGCTGTTAACCTTATGGGAGTTCCCTTGCATGTTATTTGTCGTTTTTCGCTTGCTGCTTTCAATAATTTTTCTTTTTCCTTAATTTTTGCCAGTTTGATTACTATGTGTCTTGGTGTGTTTCTCCTTGGGTTTATCCTGTATGGGACTCTCTGCACTTCCTGGACTTGGGTGGCTGTTTCCTTTCCCATGTTAGGGAAGTTATTGACTATAATCTCTTCAAATATTTTCTTGGGTCTTTCTCTCTCTCTTCTCCTTCTGGGACCCCTATAATACGGATGTTTTTGCATTTAATGTTGTCCCAGAGGTCTCTTAGGCTGTCTTCATTTCTTTTCATTCTTTTTTCTTTATTCTGTTC
>NC_041225.1:74988847-75025189 GCF_002837175.3 Physeter macrocephalus
ACTTCATTTAGTTGTTTTTCTGGGATTTTATCTTGTTCCTTCATCTGGTACATAACCCTCTGCCTTTTCATTTTTTCTATCTTTCTGTGAATGTGGTTTTTGTGCCACAGGCTGCAGGATTGTAGTTCTTCTTGCTTCTGCTGTCTGCCCTCTGGTGGATGAGACGATCTAAGAGGGTTTTGCAAGTTTCCCGATGGGAGGGACTGGTGCAATCAATATCTTAATTTTGAACATTATAATCTGGTTTTCCTTGATTTTGAACTGAATATAAGTGGAATCATATAGAATGTATCTCATTTCATGTACGGCTTCCTTTTCTCAACATTATATGCTTGTGAATATTCATGTTTCAACATGTAGCAATACTCTAACCATTTCATTTCTGTATATCATTATACAGATATATTACTCTTTATGTATCTAATATGCTGTTTCACGTTTTTGTTATTATAAACCATGCTTCTATTGGCATCCTTTGATATTTCTTGGTGCATAATGTGCATGTAGTTCTATTGGGTATCTCAAGGAATAGAAATGCTTTAGTAGATAATGCCAAGCAGTGATATTGACACTCCCAGCAACAGTGATCAGCAGCAGTGCTCCACATTCTCTATTTTTGCTACAGATCTCTACTGTGTCTTTTAAATTTAATTAGTCTAGAGAATACATATCTCACAGTTATTTCAATTTGCATCTTTGTTTTTTGAGCATATGTTTATTGGTAATTTATATATTCTCTTTTTGAAGTGCCCATTCAAGCCTCCATCCCATTTAGAGTTAGGAGGTTGTATGTTTTTTAGAATTTTTATAATCTACAACCCACCTGAAGTTAATTTTGTTATTGGTGTGGGATAAGGGTCAAATCCTCATAGTATTATTTTTCCTATAGGAATAGCCAGTTGACCTCCAAAATTTAGTGAAAAAACTGTTCATTCCTACTTTTCTATAAAGATTACCATCATTAATAGCATCTCCATATATGTGTGTGTCTATTTCTGAATCTGTTCTATTCCATAAGTATACTTTTCAATACCACACTGTTTTAATTACCGTACCTTCATTGTAAGTTTGATATCTAATAGAACAAGTCCTAGCAAATATTCTTGGCCCTTTCCATATAAATTTTAAAATTAGCCTGTTAATTTTCAAAATACTATCTATTGGAGAATTTGTTTGGGATTGTATTCTATCTAAATATCAATTTTGGGAGACATGATATTTTCACAATGAGTCTTCCAATCAATGAACATTCTTTCATTTGTTTAGAACTTCTTCATTTTCTCTCAAAACTGTTTTATAGTTTTCTGTGTGGAAGTTATATACATCTTCCATTACATTTGCTCTAAATAAATAATTATTTTTATACATTGAAATAGTTTCTTCTGATGTATTTCATTTTCTTCTAACTTTTTTAGACTAGTACACAGGAATATAACTGATTTTTTACTTTTGCTATGCCGATTTACTAATTCTAATAATTCGTCTGATTCTTTCAGATTTTTATGATTATAATATCTTTAACAATGAAAATTATAATTCTTTCACTTAATCCTTATTTCTTTAGTATCTTCTTAAATCTTACTTCCCTGAAAAGGACTTCCAGTAAAATTCTGACTAGTACTCGTAGAGCCATCTTTGAATCATTCCCAATCTTGAAACCTTTCAATATTTCACCATTAAGTAGGATATTTGCTACAAGTTTATTTAGTTATATTTTATCAGAAGAAAGAAGTTCCTTTCTATTCCTATTTTGCTAAGATGTTTTGCTTGTATGTTTGTTTTAATCATAAATAGCAAATGTTTCTAAAATTGCCTTTTCTGTATTTGTTGAAAATGTTTTTATTTTCCTCTACTGTGTTGATGTGGTGAGCTATAGTAATTAATTTTCTAATGTTAAACTTTGCATTTTTGGAATAAAACCAACTTGATCATGAAATATGACCATTTTTATTTATTGCTTCATTCAGTTAGCTCTTTTTGTTTAAAAATGTTCATCTATGTTTATAAGAGAAATTGACCTATTAGAGTCCCTTTTGTAATTCTTTGTCATTTTTGGTACTGAGGTTGTGCTCACCACATAAATTGAGTTGGAAGTATTCCCTAATTTCGTTTTTGTTTTCTATTCTCTGGAAGAAGATGTGTAAGATTGCCATGATTTTTCTCCCTAAATAACTGGTAGAATTCACTCATGAAACCATCTGGCCATGGAGTGTATTTTATTTTTTGTAGTCTAACAGTTATTTACATTTAAATCTTCTATTTCTACTTATTCTCAGTTTTGTAAGAACAATTTTCCCTAAGAATTTGTGCATTTAATATTGTATTTTTATAAAGGTGTTCATAATATAAGCATGATAGTATTTGTAAGATTTGTAGCAATGTCCTTTTCTCATTCCTGATTTTGATTCTCTCCCTCTCTCTCTCATCAGTTTTATTTAAAAAACTGAAATTTATAAATTTTAGAAACATTTCATAGAGTTAACATTTGGCTTTATTGCATGTATGTCTTCTATTTCGTTAATTTCTGCTATATTTATAATTTAATTCCTTCTACTTTCTTTGGATTTCACACTGTTCTTTTTTGCCTAATTTCTTTAGATGGATGCTCACATTATTTTTTAATCTTTATTATCTTCTTGTATATACATCGAAATCTATACCTATCTCTCTAAATTTCCTTAGCTTTGATCTGCAAGTTGTATTTTCATTATCACTCATAAATTTATAATTTTCTCTAATTTCTTTTTTGATTCAAAATATATTTGTAAGTACACTTCTTAATTTCCAAACATATGGAAATTTATGAGTTATCTTTTCGGTTTTTCTTCCCTGCTTAACTTACTCTGTGATCAGAGAATATACAGAACATGACTACAATCCTTTGAAATTTGTTTAGACTTTCTATATGAATCAACAGATAATCTATTTTGGTTAATGCTCCATGTGTAACTCATATGAATTTATATTCTGCAGATGTTGGATCTGCAGTATTCTATATCAGTCATATGATGCTTGTTAATTGTGTTATTCAAATATTCTATATTCTCTCTTCTTACTGCTTTATTCTCTGCATAGTTTTATCAGTTATCTTAGAGAAATGTGTTAAAATGTATCATTATGGTTGTAGATTTATTAGGACTTTTGGTAGTAGTTTGTCAGTTACTTTTGTTTTATACATTTGAATTTATTTTCTGGGTGAATATACAAATTTAGGATTATTATTCTTTCCTGATGAATTAAAACTTTTGCCATTGTAAAGTGTCCTTATTTATATCTACTAATGATTTTTTCCTTGAAGTCTTTGTCTGATAATAATATAGTTACACAACTATATGGTTAATGTTTGCTTGGTGTGTACTTTCTATCCTTTTAATTTTCACTTTTCTGTGTCCTTAAGGTCTCTTTTAATTTGCATTTAGGTGGTTTTTATGTTTTACTTAGGCTGACAATTTTGTCTTTTTTAGAGAAATTACTCTATGTTTAAAGTAACAGTTAATGTAAGTTGTTTTCAAATATAAAATTTTACTATTTGCTGTAAGTACATCCCACTTATTTGAATTTTTGTCCTTTTTGCCTAATTTTGGTTTACAGTTTTTTTAGAAACTATTTTATTTCTTTCCTCTATTACCTTAACATTGTTTACTTTTAATATTTATTTTTAATAACACTAGAGATTAGAGCATAAATTCTTGACATATAAAAAAACTGATACAAGATGAGACTTCCATCTTTTCCCAGGCATTTCAAGGACCTCAGAACACTTTAACTCCATTTCCCATTTTTATATTTAATAAGCTGCTATTGTTGTCTATTTTGATTCTCCATGTGTTAAACCCTAAAAACATGTAATTCATTTTACTTTTCAGTCAATATCATTTAGATGTACCCATATGTTTACCTTTTTTGTACTTTTCCCTCTTTTCTTCATACACTAAATCATTTCATTTCCTTGTAGCCCTTACCCTAACCCTTTGAAATTTCTTTTAATGTGTTATTGTTATAGATGATATTTTTTTACTATTTTTCTTAAAATATCTTTATTTCAGAAGGATAATTTCACTAGTTATAAAATTCTAGGTTAACCATTTTTGTCTTTCATGTCGAAGATATCATTTCATTGTTTTCTGGCTTCCATCATTTCTGTAGTGAGGTCTTCTGTTAGTCAAGTTGTGGGTCCTTTGAGAGTAACTGTCCTTTTGCTCAGCTGCTTTTAAGATCTTATTCTTTGTCCTTAGTTTTCACTAGTTTTAACATGATAGGCCTAATTTTCTCTTAATTTCTTTTACTTGAGACTCATAGAGCTCTATGTATAATTTGTATTTATATTTCAGGTACTGCCTCTTCAAATATTACTCTGTCTAAAGTTTCTCTACTTTTCTCCTGGACATGTTTCAGCATGTATGTTAAAACCTCCCTTTTTGTATCTCTTTTCTCTCTTTTGTATTTTCCTTCAGTTTGTTTCTCTTTGCTGCATTTATGACTTTTTCCATCTAACTATGTACTAGTTTTCATCTATGTACAAGTTTCCTATTTCTCTTTTAAACTCTACCTAATATGCTATTAAATCTGTGCATTAGTTCTCAGTTGTGGTGATTATATTGTTTAATTCTGGCATTTGAATAAAAGTTTTAAATAATTATTTTTAGCTTCTAGTTATTTGCCATTCTTTGTTCTCATTCCAGATCAGTGAATAAGATATCAGCAAATACACTGGAATAAAAGGGACCCTAGGTGCTGGGCTCACCTCTATATTTCTGACTTCTCTTGTTTTGGTCTGTTAAGTTGTCAGTGGCTTACTAGTTCTCCAGTGCCTTCACGCATACACACACACACACACACACACACACACACACATTTCATCTATCAGGTTTTTTTTCAGCAGGATAGTCGATTACACTACCTATTCATCATTACCAGAATTGGAAATCCAGAGTTGACTGACCTTCAGTGTCCTTCTTTGTTATTAATTTAGTCAAAGTTTCCACTTTTTCTTGCATCAGTTATATGTGTGTGTACAATATCCATATAAACAGAATAATTGTTGCCTTAAATATGCTTTAAATATGCTCATGGTATGCTCTTGCTATTATTTAAATATCTTTCACATCTGTAATTACAACCCATTTCATAAATCAAATGTTTATGTAGTGTCACTCTCTTCTTAATCAGACTTGCCAAATTACAATAGATATACATGTATTTTTTAAAAAACAGTATTAATATCATTGATAAATTCTACTGTTAAATTTTTTGTGCTCTCCCTTTCTGGTTTTGGTATCAAGCTAAGAGTGGCTTCACAAAATGAGTTGAGAAATGTTTTCTCCTCTTCTATCTCCTGGAAGATATTGTGTAGAACTTGTGCTAATTCTTCTTTAAAGCTTAGACCTCTTCAATGAAACCATCAAGGCCTCAAGAATCCTTTTCCAGAAGACTTTAACTTACAAATTCAATTTTCTCAATAGTTGTAGAACTATTCAAATTATCTGTCACATGTTGAGTGAGTTGTAATAGTTTGTATTTTTGAGAAATTGATCACCTACATTCACCAAAGTTTTCAAATTTATATGTGTAAAATTGTTCGTATTATTTGCTTATTATCATTATAAAGTCTGAAGTGTCTGTTATAATGCATCCTGTTTCATTCTTGATACTGGTAAATTGTGTTCTTATTCTTTTTTGTCAGTATTGCTAAAGGATTGTCAATTTTATCAATTTTTTTCGCAATAACCCAGCTATTTGTGTTATTGACTTTGTCCAATGTTTTAGTATTTTTAATTTATCTGATCTCTGCTCTTTATTATTTCCTTCCTTCTTTTTGCTTCCATTTATTTTGCTCTTTTTTCTACTTTCTTGAGCCAGAAGCTTAGATTATTGATTTGAAAGTTTTCCTTTTTTCTAATATAATAATTTACTGCTATAAATTTGTCTTTCAGCACTACTTCATCAGTGTATAACAAAATTTGATATGCTGTATTTTCATTTTCATTTAGTTCGTGTTGTTTAGCTTCCAAGTAGTTTGGTGACTTGCCTATTATAATTCTGCTATTGATTATTCATTTGATTGTACTATGGTCAGAGAACACAATTGGTATGATTTCAATTATTTTAAATGTGTTAAGATTGTTTTATGGCCCAGGATATGATCTACCTTAGTAGATGTTCCATAAGCATTTGAAAAGGAGTATTCTGTTGTTTTGGTTGAAATGTTCTATAAATGTCAAATAGATCCCGTGAGATCATCTATAATCCTACTGATTTTCTGTCTAGTCATATTATCAATGGTTGAAAGAGAGATATTGAAATTTTCAACTATAATTGTGTGCTTGTCTACTTTTCCTTTCAGTTCTATCAGTTTTTACTTCACATATTTTCAGTTCTTTTGTCTGGGACATACACACTTAGAATTGATATATCTTACTGAGATCATCTATAATCTTACTGATTTTCTGTCTAGTCATATTATCAATGTTTGAAAGAGGGATATTGAAATTTTCAACTGTAACTGTGGGTTTGTCTACTTTTCCTTTCAGCTCTATCAGTTTTTGCTTCACATATTTTCAGTTCTTTTGTCTGGGGCATACACACTTAGAATTGATATATCTTCTTGATACAATAATCAATTAATTAGTATGTAATGTCCCTGGCAATTTTCTTTGTTCTGAAGTCTACTTTATATAATATTAATATAGCTATGCCTGCTTTCTTTTTATTAATATTTGGATGATATATCTTTTTATACCCTTTTATTTTCAATATACCTATATCACTGTATTTGAAGTAAATTTTTTTTTTTTGGCTGCACTGGGTCTTTGTTGCTCTGTGTGGTCTTTCTCTCTAGTTGTGGCAAGTGGGGGCTACTCTTTCATTGTGGTGTGTGGGCTTCTCATTGCAGTGGCTTCTCTTGTTGCGGTGTACTGGCTCTAGAGCACAGGCTCAGTAGTTGTGGTGCACAGGCTTAGTTGCTCCACAGCATGTGGGATCTTCCTGGACCAGGGATTGAAACTGTGTTCCCTGCATTGGCAGGTGGATTCTTAACCACTGCACCACCAGGGAAGTCCCTGAAGTAAATTTCTCATAAACAACAGCTAGGTTATTTTTTAATCAACCCTGCCCTCATTGTCTTTTAATTGGTGTATTTAAACCTTTTATATTTAATGTAATTATTGATATGTTAGGGCTTAAGTATGCCTTTTTTCCCTATTTGTTACCTCTGTTTTTGTTTAATTTCTTTTTCTTATCTATTTATGGAATAATTACACATTTTTATAACTCTATTTTGATGTATATACAGTAGCTTTGAGCTTATTATCTCTTTGAATTTTTTAGTGATGGTCCTAGGTATTACAAAATATAGACACCTTATCAGAGTCTACTTGTGTCATCATTTTATCAGTTTGGGTGAAGTGTAGAAACGTGACCTCCCTTTACATCTCTTTACGTTCCCACATTCACTGTATAATTGTCTTTAATGTTTCCTCTACATACACTGAGGACCACATTTTAAAAAGTAATTTAGAAAACTCAAGAGGAGAAAAAATGTCTAATGTCCATTTGGTGACAAATTATCTTAGTTTTCCTTCATCTGAGTATTTTAGTTTTCCCTTCATTCTTGAATTAAGACAATATTCTGGGGGTAACATCATCCTGAATGGCAGAGTAAGGACCTGCAAAATTCCATTCTTCTATGAAAGCAATGAGAATACTGGGGAAATAGTAAAATAAATATTTTCAGGATTTTGGAACTTAACCAAAGCCTTGCAACAATCTAAGAAGTGTCTACTTAGGAAAAATAGCTGGACCATGGTGAGAACAGGAAACTTTATGGCATTTTAACTTGTCATTTCCCCATAACTCTCTCTTCAGATCTACAGAATCCTTGAAAGCAAAAGTCCTCACAATCAGAGTAGTTATAACATCTAACAGTCTAGGGGCCACTGACATGGACGCAAAATTGTTGGACCTCCTCAAAAGTTCCACACCCACATAATTGTCATATGTTACTTGTCTGAAAGTTCCCTAGAAACCCCAACTTGCATGGCTTATCTTTATTTCACTATTCTCAAGTTCATCTTCTAAAAACAGCTTCCCCCCAGAAAATTATTGGTTCAAGATACTTAAGGATATTTCAGTGTAATTTGTTTAATAGGCCAGCCAAACAGCTAGCCATGCAGGTGTTTCAGTGGCCACACATGAAAAATAATATGAATGCTAAAGAATTAGTCAAGGAAAGTAATTAAACAAACAGCTATAAAAATAACAAATAGCAGTAACAACAAAATCTGAAGATGGTAGGGGGAAATCTGATTTGCCAAGTTGCTATTATTTAAATTTGAAAAAGATTTTTTCTTTTTAATTTTCAACAAAAAAAACTGCAAGAGATACAGAGAAACATGAACATGTGGCCTGGGGAAAGGGGGCGGGGATAAATTGGGAGATTGGGATTGACATATACATACTACTATATATAAAATAGATAACTAATAAGGACCTACTGTATAGCACAGGGAACTCTACTCAATACCCTGTAATGGCCTATACGGGAAAAGAATCTAAAAAAGAGTGAACATATAGCTGATTCACTTTGCTATACAGCAGAAACTAACACAACATTGTAAATCAACTATACTCCAATAAAAATTAATTTAAAAAAGAACGTATGGTCCAGGCACAGTAAAACAAATCAGTCAACAGAAACTGTCCTCATGAAAACTAGAAATTGTACTTAGTAGAAAAATTTTATATAAGATATGTCCAAAGAACTAAAAAAAAAACATGACTAAAGAACTAAAGGAAAGTACAAGAATAATGTCTCGTTAAATAGAGAATATAAATTAGAAATAGAAATCATAAAAAAGAACTAATGTCTCCACAAGAACACAGATGTCTATAGCAGATTTATTCATAATTTCCAAACCTTGGAAGCAATCAAGACGTCCTTCAGCAGGTGAATGGATAAATAAACTAGTACATTCAGACCACGGAATATTATTCAACACTAAAAAGAAATGAGCTATCAAGCTATGAAAAGACATGGAGCAACCTTAAATGCATATTATCAAGTGAAAGAGGCCAATTAAGAAGGCTACACACTCTATGATCCGAACTATATGACATTGTAGAAAAGGGAAAACAACAGAGACACTAAAACCATCAGTGGTTACCAGGGTTTGGGAGGGAATGAGCAGGTAGAGAGTGGGGAATTTATAAGAAAGTGAAAATAGTCTTCATGATACTGTAATGATGAATACATGTCATCATACATTTGTCCAGACCCAGAGAACGCACAACACCAGGAGTGAACTCTAAGGTAAACTATGAACCATGGGTGATTAGATGTGCCAGGATAGGTTCATCAGTGGTAACAAATGTACCATTCTGGTAGAGGATGTTTAATGGAGGAGGCTGTACACGTTGAGGAGGGCAGGGCATATATGAAAAATCTCTGTACCTTCTCAATTTTACTGTGAACCTAAAACTATTCTAAAATAAAGTATTTTACAAAAAAAGAACAAACAGAAATTCTTGAGCTGAAAACTCTCTTGTCAGAGAAGAAAAAAGTTCAGAGTTAGGCAGTCCAGGACTGTTTTATTACTAAATGATTTTATCTGTGGCTACCTGGAATCTCTGGAAAGAGAAGTCTGAGGCAAAAGTTAAGTCATTTATTTATGGGCAGGGGTGGAGTATAGAGGGAGTATACAGGAGGAGAAAAGAATGCCAATACAGGGTTGTTTTACCGAGACATCACCACTATGGATGACTTATTTCAGTGTTCCATGGGCTGTTGGAGAAGCTTTATGAAATACATTTCAGGATCTTCTGACGGAAAGAGGACAATGGATTCCCTGTCCCCCACCTCCCTCTGGTAAGGGTACTTGGTACTTCCAAGATGTGTTAACTCTCCGTATACACTACCACTCACATTTCTAGATTAGTATTTAATCATATGTCAAAGACGTTCCTACTAGTGCCCCATGTGAAGGCAGTGATTAGAGATTCTAAGCTGGTCACCTAGCAGTGGCTGGAATACAAGGCAAACACAAGAGGTGTTCAACACAGCATAAGTATCTCAGATTCCTTTCATGTTTTTTCCCTCTATCCTTAGCATGTAGCTTCCATTCTCTACAAGTCCCTGTGGTCAGAAAGTCTAACTATATTGCAAAAACTGTAGGCTGATATAAACAAGAAGGAGAAAGGGTGGCTGGGCCATGCAGATTTTCAGCTGGGCACATTCCCACATAAAATAATGTGGGTGATATGTTTGTAAGAGGGAAATATGAGAATGGAACCCAGCAATCTCTGTCACAACTCTTAAGGAAAATATGAAGTGGGGACAGCTATCTGTGCCTTTAGCCTTCCTGTTTGAAAGTTAAAATGTTTTACCCACGGTCATATTCATCCAAAGTAATTTTACTTCTCACCTTTCACTCCCCCATTTCCTCTTTATTGCCCCAGACCCTCCAATTCCTTTTTCCAAGAATACCTTTAAATTGATAGCTATCCAATTAATTATCCCATCCTAGATGATTTTGGATTTTTACCAAAAATAAGATTTTAAGGAGGTGTGAAGCTCTGAAGGTGGAAAACCAGGCCTCCATCAATGTTTGAGCAGAGAAGAGATGAAGAAAGAATAGAAAGGGTGATTCTGCACTAGGTATTGTCTAGTCTCTCTATGCTAAGACTAGAGGTGCATTTTAATTGGGTAAAATGCTATTAGCTCATTCTAAACACTGCTTTGGGTTTCTGTTAACCTCTTCATAGACTATTTTCAAATCTTTATGCCAGCTACTAAAAAGTGGCCAACTAACTCATTTGGATCCCAATTTTAATATTTTTGATGAAATGTATGAAAATGAGTAAAAAATAAACATATATATTTCTCGTACCCTTAGTAGGTACAGAGCAGGATATTAAGCCCTTTGATTCCCACTTTCCCTGCCCCAAGACATCCTCTGTGCTAACTGAAAATGGAGACAAAGGAAAGGGTGTACAAATAAAGGAAAAGAATCAAGCAGCCTGAAGAAGGACACGTGGACCCCTGCCTCTTACAAATCAGGAATAGTTGGCACTTACCTCAAGACTTGACCAGTCTGGTTCCTCCTTCAATCTTATCCAAGTGACATTCATTTTAATAACAAGTTAAACTCATTATGCGAATTGCACAATTCTATTAGAATATTGTTATCCCACGTAAATGCTATTAGTTCCACAAATGAACTACGATATGTGAAACTGCTTAGGAAACTATAAAGCACTTTACAAATGGAAGAAAAATTATAATGTCCAAGAGAGAAAAGTATTATACTAAACTGGAATCATAAAATGCTAAAGTACCCACTGATGCAGCTCCAATTCACAACTTCACCCTTTTTGTGTGAAAAGGTAAAGGGAAGCGAAGTGTTTCTTTGTAAATCCCATTTCTATGACTAATGTTCTCCTACAACTAACATGTAATTTTCTTCTTTTGATTTGTTTTCCCATCTTACCCGACACATTTTATATCCCTTCTGCTTCTTAGAAGTGCCACTTTGTTAATAGGGGAGGTGGGGTTTTGTAAGAAGTTTTAAAATATGCTGTTAATGAATGAATGGACAACTAATTATTTGCTAAATACATTATTAACACAAATCTGGGCCTGAAATTGCTTCAGAATTAATTTGGGACATATGTGTACAACCTTGCTTATATTTGCAGAGGGTATGATACATGAATTTCCATTTGTATATGAGAAAGTCTTTCCTTTTTTTTTACACAAACCTGGCTGTAAGAAAGAAAACTCATTGCCAAGTTTATCTTATTTTTCAAACTATATTATTAAAAAAGGATAATTTCTAAATTATGCTACTCATACATTGATTTCCTTCTCTTTCACTTCTTCTCTCTCTTTTGCCCCTCTCTCTCTCCCTCTCCTCTTTTTCTCTCTCTTTCACACATACACAGATATAAATTCACATACACACACCCCAAATGTAGTCTGTGTACATAGGTAGGAGGATTATAAATGAACTACCCACCAAGTGAATAAACACACAACTTCCATTCGACGGATCACAATGGAAATTATTTCCCAGACCTAACTGATTTCCAAAAGTGCTTTTATTTCTATTTTCCCAAATCTCATTCTTCCCATTAAATAAGGAGGCCTACCAGATTATTAGTCTCTCAGTATAGAGACTGGATTTTCCCTTTAGTTCAAACAAGAGCTCTGGTATAAACTGCCTTTTAATAGAAATGATAATTTTAAAGGTCTAATCATAGATCTTTAAAATATGTAGCTACTTCCTCCGATGGGAATTAGCCAGCAATAAGGTTCCATCAGCATTCACATTTGCAGATAAGTATTACATTTTCCTAGACATTTTGAAAAAGTTAGCTCTCAGATGACGGCACTGCCAAAAAATATGGCCAACTTCTACATCAGACAAAATCAGAGATAGATTATTCCTTAACTTGGCACAGAGGTACTCACCTCTCTCAAGACTAGGGCTCTCCTCTTTGGGGCGACCCTACCAAGAACTTAACATAAGTCTTTACGTTAGGCAGAATTCCCAGCTCACACTAGTCTAATAATTTTTTACCTGTTTGCTAGATCTGGTCTTCAGTGGCCTTATTAGTTATACCACATGATCTTAATCTCGTCAAATATTATGCTGCAAATATTCTATGTATTATTTTAAGTGGGTTCATCCTCCCTAATCTATACCTACCTCTTAAGATTTAGGGGAAAAAATTAAACTCAAACACCATCCTTCAGCTGGGCCCATTCCCTTAGTGAAACCTAGATTAGTCCATGTTATGGACTAAACTGTATCCTCTCAAAATCCTTATGTTGAAGCCGTAACCCCCAATGTGATGGTATTTGGAGACAGGGAATTTAAGGAGGTAATTAAGGTTAAATGAGGTCATAAAAGTGAGACCCAAATCCCAAATGACTGATGTCCTTATGAGAAGAGAGATACCCTAGGGGTGTGTGCGCAATGGAAATAGACTGAACACACAGTGAGAAGGAGGCTATTTGTAAGCCACGAAGAGAGGCCTCAGGAGAAAACAACACTGCCTCACCTTGATCTTGGACTTCTAGCTTCCAGAACTGTGAGAGAGTAAATTTCCGCTATTCAGCCACCTAGTCTGTGATGTTTTGTTATGGCAGCCTCAGCAGACTAGTACAGTCCATTTCAAAATTTTGTTAAGTAGATTGCAGGTTGTAAAAAACCCCACCAAGATCTTCATTCTCATTGGGAATGTAGGGACACTGCTATCAAATGCCTCCCCCAGTATTCCTCTCTATTATGATTCTAAACTTGTTTGTTCAACACCCCTTCTTTCTTGTCTGGTAACAGATATCATCCTCCTGGCCATGGCAGCAACATGGGGTCCAGAATAAGCCAATTACAGCACATTACACTTTGGCTGGTGATCATCCTGGGAATAAGCACACGACCCACACTGAACAAATCAGAGCCTTCTCTGTTTTATATTTTTCCTCACACTAAACTTAAAGAAAAAGAACTATATCTCATATGGTCATGAGGTTGTGAAGATATAAGCCTTCAATATGGAGAAAGCCCCTCCACGGTAGGCAGAAAAAAGCAGCACACAGAAAAATAGGACGACAGGAGGAGAGAGAGATGCTAGCACTGAAGTGCCAGAATCAAGGCATCCCTGAGATTACCTTCCCTTTTCCACTGTTTGTTTATGGTAATAAATAGACTCTTCTTGCGCCTAAACTTCTCTGAGTTGTTTCTCTGCCACTGGAAGTCAAAGAGTCCTTCTAGTTCATTATTATAAAGAGTATGAAAATTATTCTCCTTTATCTTTTTTTCCCATTTATGATCTGCTTTCTGACCCCTCCTCCCAACCATATGCTAATTCACCACTCTTTTGGGGGCTTGGCCAGGAAAGTTGCAGGAATAAAATGGGGAAAATCAAAGAGAATAAAATAAAAAGGAAAAAAAAGCAGGGAACCAAGTGATATTTCCTCTCATAGTTTACAGTTCTGAAGTCATTTAACTCCATACAGAAGTAGGAAATGATAATTAAAAATCAAAGAACCAGGGCATCATGCCTACCCAGCCGATTCAGAGTTCCTGTGCTCAAGCTCTAGAGATATTTCCCCAGTGCCTCCCTCCATAGCATTTCAACCTAAGAGATTTATTAATATTCCTTTAGAGCTGCTTTTTAGCATCCTCCCTCTATTCATCCAGTTCCCAGTATCCACACAACTGCTGGGGTGCCACAGGCCTC
Organism: Physeter macrocephalus; assembly: GCF_002837175.3. Taxonomy (NCBI): domain Eukaryota; kingdom Metazoa; phylum Chordata; class Mammalia; order Artiodactyla; family Physeteridae; genus Physeter; species Physeter macrocephalus. The sequence goes on from NC_041225.1 coordinate 75,003,089, forward strand.
CACAGAGGTCCCCCACTTGTTTCAGGCAGCTTACTACCCACCAAATCTTTATCTCTATTCCTCCTGTTCACCCCCTTGCACCACAAAGTCTTGAAACTTTATCTTTTTATATCCTTCTTCATTTTCCTCCAATTAAAACCTATCAGTTATGTAGCCTATTCCCTTAGGGATCCACTCAGTGACCAGCTAGTACTAATTTGGTCATGTATAGCTAAGATGTTACTGGCTGATAATGGATTAATATTTTAATCTCCCAGAGAACATTTACATTTTTATGGTGGCCTTAAGCAAAGGGTGTTAACCACATGGGGATTTCTGGCGGCAGGAGGAATGAAATAAATATGTGGGAACTGGTAGTGCTTTAGCACCCCTGGATCCACATCATGTACACCCTGGCATGTCTGCGCACCTGGTCAGTCCTGCCCTTTGGGCTGATTCCATTTCTACCACCAAAGAGCTCTCTTTTTTGCAAGAACCATTTGCGTGCCTCTCCTGCAACTGACCTTCCCTTTTCTCCCTCTGGCTGATACCACTGCTCACCTCCCCTTGCTCTATTATTGCCTTTAACAGTGTCTATACTTTTATTAACTCAGTAAATTTAGATTCTCTTAAAGAGCACATCAAAAGTTCAAGCCATGCCACACAGCCCTAGAAACAGTTCTTGAAACAGAAATGATGATTCCAAAAGTTATTTCAGGTAAGAACTAGTAAATGTCATCAGAATGTTCCTGGTCACTTTATTGGCTTTAATTGAATAGTTCCCTCAGAATCTATGGTTTACTGGAACCAAAGATAACATGGGAACGTTAAATACCAGGAACAGGGATGAGAAAAAGTGCAATATTGGCAATTACGTTAAAATTTTGGTACTGCAATTTAAGAAGAGCCTTGAAAAAGGAAAGGGTGTCTTTAGATGATGCTGGAAAGAGATGAGAAAACCATATTCCATGAGTATTAGAGGAACTGCAGTGAAGGAAGAAGATGGAAACATGAAAACTGTTCTCTAGTTTTGGAGGCACATTATCTAGGAGGGAGAGCAGAGTTATTCTGGATTGCTTCACAGGACAAAAGTAGGATCAGTGGTGAGTATAAACTACAAAGAGGAAGATTTTTTTTCTCATCTTAAGGGAGACTTTCCAACAAACAGGGTTGTCCAGCAGTGGAATGAACTGCCTTCCAAAATCATTACTGATACTATTTGTAAAGGGTCTAAATGGCCATTCACTAGGACATTTTAGAACAGCTTCCTACACTCACAGGCTAGACAACTTCTAAGACTCCTTAAATACTGTGATTCCACCATTCTGTAAAACCGTCAGCACTGGATTAGCTGGCTGACCCACAGGGACAGCATCAGGTTTTCGACATAGTTCTGGGAACAGAGAGAGGAGGTAAGAAACAAAGAGCACAAAACAGAGGAAGCCGCACTTCCAACCTGTCACCTGTTGGCAGTTTTAGTCTTTTGATTGGCTTCAGCCTGTTGGCTATTCATCTGCCTATCTATTCTCTAAATGAAGTACTTCAGCAATTGAGTTCAATTCAACAAGCAGGGATGCTGTGCTGCTATAAATCATCAGTCCCTTCCTCCCCAAGCCCTTCAGTGGAAGGAGTAATTGGTTAATTGCCAGAGTTGTTAACAAGAATTAAGAATTCAAGGGAATTGGCTAGGAATGCAGATCTGTTGCAATATGGTGAGAACAAATGTGTTTGTAAAGGGGCAGAAATTTAGAAATATGCACACCTAAGTCAAAACAAATGGGTCTTAAAGTCCTTTATAAAAATGCCTGAGATTTACTGGGTCAGTGTTCCCTTCTTTAAAGGGCTAGCACTCTTTTAAAAAAAAAAAAAAAAAAAAAAAAGCTTCTTCCTTAGCTCCTTTCACTGCATCTTCCAGCTGCAAAGTCCAAAGCACTTTCCATATTTCCCTCTGCACTCACTCCTGACAGAGGCATCTCCCTATGTTTTACCAATTCTACACACCCAAACTTTTGAGACAACCATTCCTTCTCACGTTTTGATTTTCTCTGTCAAATGAATGGATGAAGGAGAATTTTCATAAAGGGTGAGATAAAACCTAATATACCACTGCCCATAAGGCCCCAAACCACGGATACGTGCCTTATAGGGATACGAGTTTGCCTTAGCAAGTACAGCTCCATGTTGGGTGAGACTCCTGGGCACTGCTGAGTATCCTGCAGGTAATCTAGATGCTTTTAGCAGTAATAAATCTAACAGCAGCCATCCTTATGTTTGCAACCATTTTATGTTCTTCAAAGTATTTCTTTCATTCTATTTGCTTTGATATCAGTATAAAATACATAGAGCAAGAATTATGATTTCTGTTTCCAAGATGAGTAAGTTGAGACAGAGAGTGGTTAAGTTATAAAGGCGGTACTCAAGCCCTAGATTTCCTATCTCCCATATCCTACCTTCATACTTTCTATATCCTGCCTTCGCCAATAGTTTAACCCCTCGGCTCTAAAAATCTGAAGTGCCCATTGTTTTGTAATCATAAAATCTCTTCAGAATTGTGCATAGAGTAGGATGTACAAATGAATAATTGGATTCAATTGCATATACTTTTTTTCCAGCTTTACTGGATTATAATTGCAATACAACATTGCATAAGTTTAAGGTGTTCAATGTGTTGATTTGATATACTTATATATTGCAAAATGATCACCACCATCACATTAGCTAACATCTCCATCATATCACATAATTACAATTTCTTTTCTGTAATGAGAACATTTACGTTTTACTCTGTTAGCGAATTTCATGTATATAAATACAATATTATTAACTATAATCACCATGTTCTTCAAGACTTATTCATCTTATAGCTGGAAGTTGTACCCTTTCAACTGAATATACTTGAAGGAGTGTCTGTGTGTTTTCATGTGTGTGCACGTGTGTCTTGGAGGAATTATGGAGCATAGGGTTGGGGGCAACGTGGAGCTAGTCCAGTGTATATCTGTAGAATAGAAATGAAAACAAGTGCAAGGGAAGCAAAAGTCGAACACATATTAGATTTACAAGGACTGGTAATTTTCATCTTCCACCTGGTCAGAGGTGGGAGGCATATATTGGAGTCATCATAAAACCAAGGCCCATCTTATCTATAAAGGATCTTTGAAGGGACTCTGATGAAAGTGAACTAATGTTTCACCAAGGCTACTGAAATGCAAAGGAGTTGAAGCACTACAACAGTGCTATCAGTGAAAACTGAGGGCCCATTGCCCACTCAAGGAGCAAGCCAGGAATAGAAAACAGAATCAAGAGAGAGATTATAATTATGTAACATAATTAAGTTGCAGGGGGTCTCATAAATTGCCACATAGATACCATATATTCTATAACATATAGGAGCTAAAACCCTGACAGAATGAACTGATTAATAAGAGAACTCCAAGTAGAGGTGACTGAGCACAATGTTTTCTCAGCTGCTGAGGTTCACTACTATTGCTTACACTGAAGCTGATACAATATCATGTCCAGATTTTCTAAGACTGTCTTGGTTTCATGTGATTTTTAAAAAGTTATTTGTTAAATATAAAGCCAATTGTGAAAGATTTTAAAACCATGTATCTTAGTCTGCTGTAACAAAATACCGTAGACTAGATGGCTTAAAAAAACAGAAGTTTATTTCCCACAAGTTCTGGAGGCTGAGAAGTCCACGATCAGGGTGCCAGCAGGATTGGGTTCTGGTGAGAACCTTCTTCCTGTTTTGCAGATGGCCATCTTCTTGTTTTGTCCTCATATGGCAGAAAGAGAGAGAAAAAAGAAGCAAGCTCTCAGGTCTCCTCTTATAAGGGCACTAATCCCATCATGAGGGCTACACCCTCAGGACCTCATTGTCTCCCAAAATCCTCCATCTCCAAATATCGTTACTTTGTGGATGAGAATTTCCACATATGAATTTGGAAGGAACACAAACATTCAATCTATAGCACAATGTAAATAATAACTTTTCAAATTAGAAAGAAAAATCCTTTATCAGACCACATGTCCTAAATTTTAGCTCAGATAATATTTTAATCTAAATAAGGAGACTAGTGGATTTCTTTTTTAAATGTCCAAGATCTGGAGTTAAGGAGACCAGACAGAGGAATCAGGGCATTCATGTCCCGAGCCAGATTCAGTAGGAGGAAAGGAAAATGAGGTACTGGAATAAGACTACTTCGAGTGTATGAAGTCTAAGCTGAGTATAGTGTGCTACATTAGATTGGGGAGCACAGGTTCTGACACACAGCATGTCTAAGGTAGGAAGTCCCAGACAGGGACTGGGTTGTTTGTGTCTTGGGTATGTATGTTGGCTCTGTGTCCCAGCCCAGCCTCCAGGAAACATGTTTCTGAGTTCTGTGGAAAGTTTAGAAGTTAAAAGTTATTATTGGAGAAGCTCTTTTCCTAAATACTCTTTAAGTCTCTGGGCACAGATAACACAGCTTGAAGCCCCTCTAATAGCAGACAACACCGAAGGAGAGGAAGGCCATCTTTGCCACTTCCCCACGGATCTGCTGTGTAGCCTGGGGGGCTCTCTGGGCTCCAGGATCTCACTGACTGCAGGGAACAGCAGGGCTCAAAGGCACAGCAGTATCAGGTCAAAGCCCTGGTTGCAGCGAGAGATGTAGGCAGTGGTAACCTCAGTAGAAATGGACTTCTTGATGGAAACTCCCACCAATACTGGTGGTAGGAAGAGCTGTGCTTCCTGGGAGGCAGAGCCTGTGTAATGGAGCCAGAGAAATAGCAATGCCAGACAGAGGCTAATGAGAAAATGGAAATTTAGATGATAACTTGCAGGTTCAATAAAAGTTAGTGATTTAACTGATTCATTGATAGACAGCTTCACATATCAGTGCTAAATATTGGATAAGATATTGGCCTTCAGATTAGTTCATCTAAAAAGAACTTTGAGAAATAGATTCCATGACTAGAGATCTGCTGCCGGCATTTTGATCAGGACGGTCAGAAAACAACAAAATACTCAAATGTCTATTGGAAGGGAAGCAGAGACATGAAGAATAAAGCATTTAAATGCGAGAAACATCAGTGAAGAAAATGTTCACTTCTGAACAACCTATAACTTTACTAGTTAGTGGTTAGCAGCCTGTTCTTGGAGAATCTTTATCCATCAATCCGAGTTTTGTGTTTACATGAACTCCAATCAGTGCTTATCATTTTCTCTTCCTGCTAGAAGGCCATGTTTTCATTGAAGGATGCTTAGGGACTGCTTGCCTGCCATATGCTGGGACACCCTATTTAACATCTCCCCAACAGTTATCCTGTTCTATCTAATTCAGAATAAGATTACAGACCCCAATCCCAACAGGTTTCACAACTGCTCTTCCTTTTCTTGAGTTTGTAATCTCTTTGAGGCTTTGGAGTTTCTAAAGCAATATTGTCTTAGTTTCCCATTCCCATTACCGGTATAAATACTTGGATTGGCAGCTATTTGGAGAGGTTGGGAAGAAAGACTTCACTAAATTGGCTCTATCCCGGGTATTTCATCATGTCCGAGGATTTGCTTGGCCACTGAAGTTAGTAAATTGCTGTTGTGCCTTGAAGAAGTGAAAAATACGTACCGTGGCCGTAAGAACTGCTATGCTAGCAATGCATGGTTTCTCTGGGACTAGACATAGGGCCAGCATCAACGAAAGAGAACCTTAGAGGACTGGTTTCAGAAAGAGAGTTTCGATCACACTTTGCTGAGTTTCCATTCTCGCTCTGTAAGTAAAGAACCAAGTTTGCTCCCAGTGTTCAGATTCTTGGCCTCCCACATGGAAACAGAATCACAAAGACATGTGTGTGTGTGTGTGTGTGTGTGTGTGTGTGTATGCATATAGATGTAGGCTTGTATTCCAAACTCAAGAGAAAGAAAAAACTCCCCCTGATTTTTCAATTCCTGTAAGGATTGTAGTTTACTATTTCTGGATTTGGATCATTGAGTTCCCTGGATTATTAAACATAGCAAAAAGCCATCTGCGATGAATCGGGCCTGCTCCTCTAATTGACTCATGCTGTGAAGCCCTTTACTGTTTCCCTCACTTCACTGCTGAATATTTTTTCAAGAAAGATAGGAAATACATTTTTACTACTAATGCCACCTGCAGGTTAAAGAGAAACTGTTGCAAGATTCTTGAAATGCTCATAGCACACTATAATAAGCCCCTCCAAAATACTCCCCAAATCTTTGCCAATCAGCAGGAATGTAGTCTCATTTCATTGACAGTGTTCTTTATCAAAAATGTGCCTTTGCAGTCACCACTGTAACCAGCCTCCCCTCTTTACTCGACACTCAGTCCAGCTGACACTTACATCTAAGAATATGTAAGGAGTCATTTCCTAGGAAATAATTGCTTTGGGCTACTTCATGCAATAGCATCCCAGTGCCGTTGTAAAGTGTCTCATGTCACAGGTAAAGGTGGTATGAGAGTTATCCTCAATCAATTAGTTCCCACATGAATTATTTCCTGGGTCAATCAATCATTCCATGCAAGTGCTGTTAACTTGGGTTCACTGTGCTAAATGAATTAGCACACGTTGTGCCATCTACATGTCTTATTTTCTCAGCTAGGTAAGGTTTCTTAAGGAGAGATATTGTTTTCCACTCTAATTAGTTCCTTCTTATTATGACTGACGTTACCATTACTACATTATGATTATTAGTCATAGTAGATAAACTTTGCTATCAGTTCATTATAAATTATGCTTCAGCTTCTAGCCACAGTGATGTTATATTCCCAATTATCTGAAGAGCACAAATCTAAGAGGAAGTGAAGGACATAACCATCAATATTTTCACAGACATTCTAGGCTAGTTGATGCTGCCAAAAGGACAGTAGCCCCCCCCTGCGCCATTTTGTCACCACCAGATGGAGGCAACTTTCAATGTGTGCACAAACTTCTGACATGATGTCCCATGGAATGTGACGATGTAATGTGAGGGCAGGGACAGCAGGAATAACGTGAGAAAATCCTTCTTGACCAGAACAGGCAGCTGGTGACAACTTTAACACCTACTCTACTTCTTAATGAAATTATTATACCTGAGCACAGAGATGAAGAAATAGAGACGATTACCACAGAGCAACTGACAGGCCACCCTAAACAGGCACTCAGCTCCTTAAGGTGAGGCCATTCTTATCCTGAGGAATAATAATAAGAGGGCATAGAAGAGCTGACTGAGAAAATTCCATCCCTTCTAGAAGGGCTTGAATAATATTAATAGGAAAGTCTCCCCATAGCTGAGAAAGAATATAGAACAGATGCATGGTGTTTTCTGTTTTCCATTTCCTTGGCTGAGTCCTTATCCCTAATCTCAGGCAGTTATTTAAGAAATTTAAGAAATTGAAAAAGGGTTTCCAAAAACTTGGAGGATTGTCCCTGGCTGCAAAAAGCTTTTAGAAATTTACTCCCAAATGTAAGCAAAATGCCGTGGGAGAATCATTCAGCCTGAGTGCCACCAGGTGACAATACACCAAAGTGTTCAGACATTACTGTGAATAGGAACAAAGTATAGATACACCAGCAAGTTCAGTGTTTACTGGGAGTTTCACCTTGCTCCTTCCTAGGAAACAATCACCTCTCTAGATCCTGGCGCTACTGACATTTAGGACTGGAGAAGTCTTTCTTGTGGGGGCTGTTCTGTGCTGTAGGATGGTTAATGGTACCCCAGCCTCTACCCACCAGCTGCCAGTAGCAGCCCCCCAGTTAGGACAACCAAAGATAAATGTTTGCAGACATCGTTAGATATCCTCTAGGGGTGGGGGGGGGTCAAAATAACACCCCCACCCCAGCTGAAAAAATCTAAACTGTAAACTCTTTAAGTATAGGGAGCATATCTGATCCATCTTTATAATGTAGCCTAGCACAGAGAAAATGCTGGACCTAAGAGGAAATGTCCAATGAAGTTTGACTGCAATTATATAAGAGTGAAAAAGGGAACACAGCTAAGGTTGGAAGTGACTTTTATTCTCCATCTGAAAGGAGAAAATGAGGCAATTTTATCCAACTGTTCTGGCCACTTTTATAAAAAGACCAATATGAAAGAGCTCTCCTGTTTATTTAGATTAAAACACCACTGTCACTGTCCATGAAAAGTCAGCTTGATAAAGACAGAGCAGGAGGTGCCTGGACAGAAGGAAGGGCAAAAAGCACATAGACAATTTAATTGTAGAGAAGTTTAAAAAAATCTTTGCCAAGTAATGAAATTATTAATTGCAATTCATGTCAGTTTTTGCGACAGCCATGTGAATAGACGGACAGGCTGTTCAGCAGTATTTCTGGAAGGAATTGTACATTTTTAAAATGAGGGATTGCTGGAGGGATACCGTGTGTGTGTGAGGATTTGCAGAAGCGTATACCCCTATAACTTCATGGGGTGGTAACAGGGAAGCTGCTGTACCTTTAGACCAGATGGAGCTTCTTGATCAAAAGGGCACGACATTCACTCATGTCGTTGTCCTCTGAAAGAACAAACTCTCATTCTGTGCCTGATGCAATATCTTCTGTTTGAGGCAGTTTACACATTTCTCTATTCTAAAATATAGGCAGCTACTTCCTTCTTCTTACAAATGCTCGTATCAGTTTTGAGTTACAGAGATCTATTCTGAGATGAACACACTGAACAAAACCTTCATCCGTGTGTGCGTGTGTCTGTGTGTGTGTTTCTATTTCCCAACATGGCGGTAGGAGCTTATGCCCGCTATCTGCATAGGTCTTTTGTGTATTGCTAATGGAGTGCTGGGATTGTAGCAGCCCTGAGCGGGGAGTACATGGGAGCAGTAATATGCTGAGAGACCCCTCGGTGGAATCTAATCTGTTCCAGCTCGTGCACTCCTCAGAAACTATTTAACTTTCATTAAACTGTGTTTGATATCAGCTAAATAGGATGCATACGGCTCCAATATAGCTCATATGGTCGCATTCATTCGATCACAGCAGTGCTTTTTTCTTATATTTCCCCCCACTTGTGTCAGTACCCAGTATAGCTGCGTAAACAGGAGACCTTTGAAGATGTAGTTAGTACTCAGATTTCTTTATTCTTTTGTGCTGGTTTCTTAGTGTTGAAACAGTGATTCATGTATGTCGCAGACAGCCTCCATTAATTTCATGTAATGTAGCTTTTATCTCGTAGCTGGGACAACTATCTTCAGCATTCTGTCACTCTAGCATCCCCGGCTCTGTCCCAAGTCCTCTTTGCATTTCCCTCCAGGCCCCCAACATTCTCCACAGCTCCTCTTTCTTCATGGAAATTATGTTCATTTCCAGCCACTGTTTTTATTTTATTTTTTCTGGTTGTTCTAGCATAAGAATAAGTGAATAAACAGGTTAAGAAGAGGAGGAGAAAAGAATGAAGGGTGGGATTTTCAGTCTGAGTAAGCCTTCAGGTCTGAAGGGAAAAAAAGAAAGGCTACTGGGATGAAAACATCCATCCAGGCAGGAGAACAGTTTTGTGCTCCCAACCTCCCTACACACACACACACACACACACACACACACACACACACACACACAATCTATTCAAAGGACACTAATTTGTTTATGAATACAACACAGTAGGAGTATGCAGTTTCCCAGTTTCTGGGGATGAAAGGGCTAGTGGGTTTACAAACTGGAGCTGTTGAAAAGTTTAATGAACAAGTATACATCACATACACTCACACACACACACACACACACACACACACACACACACACAGACTGAGTGGGGTGGGTGGGGGAACTGGGCATGTTACCAATATGTTATCAGCCGAGTAAACATCATTATTTACTTGCAAAATATCTTTTCTCCTTAATAATGAGAAAGTGTTAAGAATTTCACCTTTAAAAATATTAAGGGGACGTGGATGTGATTGCTCTATGTTATCCTCACTGATATTTTTTCAATTATGTTTTATTAAGTCCAAAGGAATAATCACAATTTTTTTAGATCGCTTAAGAGAAACTACATGAGGTCCTTTGGTACAGGGAACCCAATTATTTAGGATATTATTTTGTGAACCTTTTTCATTTTATTAGTATACCAGAGGGTTTTCACATTCTCAAGGAGAATCCAGCTATTATTGCTTTTTTGGAAGAACTGTCTCACCGGGGCAATTAATTCTATACATTAACACCAGTCACAGTTGTGCTGTATATTATTAAAATTATAAAGGCAAACCCCACCCCCCATTTTATCATTCAGTTCAGAAAGGGGTCGGGTGTGTGTGTGTGTGTGTGTGTGTGTTAGAAAGAAAGCCGCTCCTTGTGTAGCTCTCACTATATAAGAACTTGGCAAAGCCATGTGCTAATTTGGATATGCTCTCTCCACAAATGCTGATGGTTCACAGGAAAGTCAAATGGGGCTGAGAAAGGTGAACATGTAAGCAGCTTTGGAGCTCGCCTCTGTCTGTCTCTGCCACACTTGAGGGATGTTATCCATTTAACTTTGTTGATGAGCACATGTAATTAAGACGCTGTGCCTTAATGTTTGATGCTGGGACTTGAAAGGATGATTTTAAAAATTTATTTAGATAAGCATATTGACATTTTTAGTATGTATTATTAATCTTATTAATAGTATTAACAAAGGCTAATTGAAAATGCATCAGCTATAATTATATTAGTCTTCATTTTAGTACATTTTTGTCAGAGTAAACTAGAAAGGAGTAATTAATGTGCCAGCGTTATTTACCCCTGTTTGTATTAAAGCTGGTGTTACACAATGTTAGAGATGAATATAGCCTGATTTCACTGAATACCACAGAGCACAGCATTAAGAAGCAGTAAAATAAGCAGCTGTGTTTTCCTGTACTAGGAACCTAAAAATAAAACCAACTTCAGAATTGCAGGATAGGTGTGCAGGGGATGGAGATAGGAAGTCTCCAGTCCATGATTCCCCCACGCTGCTACACTCTACGCTGCCCTTTTTCTCACCTCAGTGGTAGGCTCAGGGATCCATTACTGCTCAGAACCTAGAGTCCTTGCATCGCATCAGTTTAAGAAATAAATATAGAAAAGCACGTCGCAATGCACTTGATCCTGGGGGCCACTGATGCCAGTTCCTTTGGGACAGGGTAAAGAATGATTTTATATTCATCAGGGATAAATCCAGGACCAGAGCTGAACCTTGAAAACACACTGGTTCAGTCGTTACTGTGAAGAGAGAAAACTATAACAATGGTCCAAGAAAATTGCCCTCAAGAAACCAAATTCCCAAAGGTAGATTTGACACTTCCAAGCCATATACTCTGATCCTCGCCCCTATGCACACACACACACACACACACACACACACACACACACACACACGTAAGTTTCAAAACTGCCAAGGAAATAGCCCCTTTTGGTTGCCATGTACAAAAACAAAACAAAACAGATAAGCAAACCAAAAAAAAAACAAAACAAAAAAACCCTAAAAGAAAGCAAACACGGGAATCTTAAGTTAATGTATTAAATTATTGAATACATTTAATGTATGAAAGTGGAATTAGCCACTTTAAAGTTTTCTCCCACCCTGGCTTTTATGATTCTGTCTTTCTGAGGTCAGCCATTTCCTGAGGCAGGCAGGCAGAGTATAGCACAGGGGTGTGAAATGAAGGCACGCAGGGATGGCGATGGATGGCTCACCTTTTAATCAGGTACAGCCAAGACAGTGATGGCTGGGATTCCAAAGCTGGGCTCTGTGCTTTCTCCTGAGCTCTAATAAAAAGCGTGGCATATTGGTTGCACTGGCTGCCAAGTACTATGTCCGTGCCCTCTCCACAGTGGCCAACCACAAACATGCTAGCTAGAAGCTCTCACCAGGCCCCATGTGTGCTGTTCCTACATGGCTAACATATGTATCGACACCTGAAAGCTACAGCCTGCAACGTCGCCAGGACCCCACTCACCTACCTTTGCTCCTTGGTCACCAAGGGTTAATTTTCTAATGGCTGCCTTGCTGCTGAAGCTGGCCAAGTTTTACATCGCCTGCAGAGCACCACAAGCTGTGATTTGGAGCCAGAAAACACCATTAATTTTCTAAATAGGAAGGATCACATATGTAAACTGTCTGGTTCTGTAACGAGTCGGGCAGGTAGAAGATGAAGGAGGAGGAAGTGAATTTTTCCAGACACACAGGCCAAACAGCTCAGGCCAATGGGCAGCATACTATGCAGGACTTTGGGGGCCATAGGGGCCTAGGGGGACAAGGAATTTCCCTCCAATCTTTAAATCGGTTTCACCACCAACCTTCAATGTTTCTACAAAAGGTCAGGGTGGTGATTTATTGAGCAGTATTGGGAGTTTTCACATTAGACTTCACAAGAAACTTATTTGTAAATGGAAGACAGGATTAAGCAAAGTGCACTAGCTCAGAGACCGCATAGGGGCTCATGAGTACGAAACGGTGTGTTTAGCAAGTCCCAGGTCTTCAGGGGACAGAGAATCAAAAATTCCCCGGATGGAAATTACTTAGGCAGCACTTATCTTGATGTTCTAGACACCTGAGAAGTGCATTTTTGTAGATTTTGCAAGTCTACCAAAGAAAAAGCAAAATCCTCCATTTGGGATTTAGCATGCATGCCTGTTTACGTGTGTGTGTGTGTGTGTGTGTGTGTGTGTGTGTGTGTGTGTTTATGTGTGTCAGAGAGAGAAAGAATGGGGACAAGCATTAAAAAAAAAAGGTGATTAAAAAATGCCTTCCTGAGTTTAAAAAATCGTTTTATCAGCCATATATACATCTCTTTCTAGAGTAATTACCACTGTCATCTGAGATGCCAGAACAGTTCCAGACCTGAAACCACACGATCGGCCTAATAGAACATGAAGATATTTTTCTGCCTTATCCTCTCCAGAATACCAATGCTGAACTGCCTATCTCCCAGTCTGTGCTCTTTCTAGGAGCTTTTCTCTAACTTCTGGTTAGAGAAGAATCTTCTCTCCAACTTCTTTCTAACATTCTGGCCCCATTCACAACTCTTAAAAAAAATCTCTAGCTAATGTCAATTTATTCATTCTCTATCTTTTATTGCTCTTTGTGCAAAAATGAAAACTTTGGGGGTGTAAATTTGGGGAAGCTTTTTGCTGCCTAATAGACATAGGGCTGAAGGCTACTTCTTGATTCTTATGCCAGTAGAACTCCTCAGATAGCAACAATTCTGTAGCAGGGTGTTCCCTAAGAAAAGGAAAAGAGAGGGAAAGAAACTAGGGTAGGCTTCTGGAATCCAAAAGTGTACACAAAGGACCAGCAGTGGAGAAGAGTGACTTAAAAGACTAGCTGTGAGTGAAGGACAAATGACATAAAGGGCTGTGTGATCTCATGTATATTTGTCTGAAAGACAGTTAAAATATTTCAAAGTGTTCAAAAAACATAACCTCAAGGAGGACATACTCATTTCCAAGGTGTCTTAGTTTCCTAGGATTGCCATAGCAAAGTACCACAAACTGGGTGGCATGAATAATGGAGATTTATCATCTCACAGGGTACTGAAGGCTAGAGGTCCGGGATCAAGGTGTCGTCAGGATTGGTTCTTCTGAGGGCTGAGAGGGAAGGATCTGTCCCAGGCCTCTCTCCTTGGCTTATAGATGGCAGTCTTTTCCCTGTCTCTTCACCTGGTTTTCCCTGTGTGTGTCTATGTCTCTGTGCCCCAATTTCCCCTTTTATAAGGGTTACCAGTCATACAGGATTAGAGACCCCCCACCCCCAATAACTTCATCTTAACTAATTAAATCTGCAATTAGCCTATTTCCAAGTAAGGTCACATTCTGAGGTCCTGGGGGTTAGGACTTCAACATATAAATTGCAGGGGTGGAGGGGGACCAATTTAACACAGGATGAGATAAAGAACTTCCTCAAAAGTAAACCAAAATTCTCATAATGTCTAACCAAGGCATATCTAAAGTAACGCTAATTTGTATGTGCTTGACTCTCTATAGACTGCCGAGTATTTTTGTTTCCAATGATTTATTCCAGATAATTCTATCTTGATCTTCCTCAAGATCTGCATTATTCCTACTCTCCTGATGGGAAAACTGAGGCTTTGAGAAATGAAACTGTCACTAAATGTCATACAGCTATAGACCTGAGACTCTAATTCCAGGCTTCTGTTTCTTATCTCATGTTTTGCCCGCTAGTCTACACTGCTTGCATTGTACTAACCATTAACACATTTCACCACCAACAATGTAGCTTGAGTCCTACCATCAAGTCACCAAAGAAGTGCCCAGCTTAATTCTACAATTTCTCTTCCTAGTTCCTCCAAAAAGTTGGGGGAAGGGAGACTTATTTCCTGGTATAATTTTTGTTCAAATTAATCTTACAGTGTTCCATCTTGAATGAAGAACAACAACAACAACAACAAAAGGCCTGAATCCACAAAACTCTGTCTTATAGTTTTACTTACAGATATATATATATGGGTCCCACTTTGGGAGCCAAGAAGACACCAGGGCCAAGCAAATGACTCCAGAATTGGCCCAAAGTAGACCCAAGCTGGTCGTTGATGTTGCCAATAGCCAAGCTGGGTGTAGAACAGCCATCATTTTTCAGCTGCTTTTCTCCTTTTCCTCCTCCCTGGCTCCAGGTAGTACATTGTTCATTAAGAGCTCTACAGAGCTCAGTAGAGCTCATTCTTGCTGAGATCGCCTCTCTGATCTTCTGAAGCCTTTAAAAGGGAATGAGCCTTGGCCTCCTTTTTATGGGCTACATTATGACCCGGCTTCAAAGTGTGAAAAGAGGTTCCAAGATTCCCTTTGTGCGGTGGAGTCTCTTAATTGCACTTTTAAACACAGTGTAATTTTTGTAATTAACATTATGGTTTCAGAGGGCAGAGAAGCCTGCACCATGCTAATTACAAACCTGCCTCTTCAGAGTGGTGGAATTTCCAAGGCCTCTGATATTGGGGTGGAATACAGTTTTTATGAAGGGATTTCAAAGACGCTCTGTGGGCTGTGTTCTGAGTCGTCATTAGCATTTGATAACATAAAGAAATTTTACAACATGTGACAGATTTCGATGTGAAGATTTTACCTGATAACTGGAAAATTTGCATAAAGAGCTTCATTAGGTCTCCTCTCACATTACTGAAAGAGGAAGAAGTATAGCGCACCCTTTCCCTAAGATTTTTCTTAGGAGCTAAGGGATTGGTGCTTTATAATAAAACTTACAGTATATTATGAAGTGAAGTTGTAATAATCTTCAATGAAGTTGAAAATCAGAGCATACGTGCCTTTTAAGGAGAGGGAGAGAATATGTATCAGAATTATCGTGTAACTGAAAACCTTGCAGTAAAGGTATATTGTACTGTTCTCTGCCATATAAAAGATCCAGTCCTGCTAGGCTGCCAAGTCAAGGCGAGAGCGTCATATATATAACACCAAGCGACAATAATGTGTAATTTTTTCACTCTGTGAATAGTCTGTTCACTGAGAAAAATTATCTTCCTCTTATTCCAGAGGCAAGTTTATCTTGCCTTTCTTTTTCAACCCTAAGCTATCAGCCAAATTGTGTGTGTGCATGTTTGTGTAAAGATACACACACACACACATTTCCGCCCCCCTTTCTCTCTCTCTCTCTTCTGCAGATGCCCTGTACATTCTATGCAGGGCAATCACAGCTCCTGCAAAGAATAACTGGCCTTTCTTAGGCTGATACTGTCAGAAATTGTACTGCAGAGTGGGGATTGAGTCCCAAAGCCATCCATTTGCTGAAATCCTTTCACTGAGCATGGATCAATTAAGCCAGTAATAATGATAATTTCAGGAAAGCTTTCTGTAATGATGGGAACAAGAATTCATCACTATTCCATGCTGTCTTATTATTTCAACACCGTACATATGCCATTGGATGTATAGCAGTAGCTTGCGGCATTATCTCAGTGGGACGTGTTTTCCTTCATGAGAGTCTTTTACTTGATGATTATGCAGATAATGCATGCCTTTGTAATGACATCATAAATAGAACCCAAAGTCCTAAGAAACAATTAGGGAAGTATATCAATACTTCCCTTGTAATCATAACATCATCTGATTTCCAGTGGGATGCCAAGCTAGCTCCCCAAGTTCCATAATCACGTATGAGCATTAATGCCTGCTTCACAGTCTATCTTGGAGTCTCACATCCTGGCACTGGAGACAAATTAATATGCATTTTAGCCCACTGTCAAGAAAGGAAATCACACAGGGGTTTTGATCACAGAGCGGAGGGTGAGATCTATGAAAGTAAAACCCAAGCTGATACAAACTGGACCCTGTGTATACTGACCTCAGGCAAAACCAAAAAGAGACTAAAAAATAAAAAAGCCAATATCCTCTGAAAGCGAAGGACCAAAGAATCCTTGCAGAAAATTGTTACACTTTCATTTTAATAAAACTATTTCTGCAAGTGGATTTTTGTTTCATTTTTTTCCCTTGAATTATTTTTCCCACCTGATGTTTCCTTTCAGCCTAGTTTAATTCCCCTTAAAAATAAACATCCCTTTTTCATGGGAGGAAAGGGCCACTTTCTCTAATTGGTTTGAGGCACGTCAGTCACTTCAGCCTGCAAGGGATGCAAAACCACACTTTAAGTGGACCTTTAAAACCACATGGTGGATTTTACAAGTTATGTTTGCTCCTGCTGAGGAGAATGGGGCATGAATAGGATTCAGTTATAGTTCTGGATTCATTTCCCAATTTTAGGAAAGGGACAAATCCTTCCTTTCTCCTAAGTCTTGTAGCTTCCAACAAACAGAAATGGAAATTTAAGATAAATGATCAAACTTACATAGTATATAGCTTTTATTTTTACAAAATATTTGCTTCCAGCAGAGTGTATCTTAATTCACAAATGCAGAAATCTGTCATTAAGATCTGACCCAGCTGCATGGCATTGTCAAATGCAATAACGTATCTTTTAATAGTGTTATATCAAGTAAGGATATAACATATCATTAGTTTAAATGTATTTGCAAGCAATTACCCCCACCAGGATATTTGAGAATGCTCATGCAAAATTGATGAAATTCTGACATGCTTAAACATTGTTCATTTAGCTCAATTCCTTATGTATAGAAAAAATAGAATAAATAATTCTGCTGCCATTTGCAAAGTACTGTTAGGCATTTTTATTTCACTCAGGGCTTCAGTGCTGCCTTTAAACTATAGCCTTTGGTGATCATTTGGAAAAAAACAGTTTCATATATGTTTAATTTTAAATAATGGACTAGGTTTTTCATTCTCCTTATTATTGTTCAATGTAGTAATTTAAATATGGAGTAGATTTACTGCATGTCAGCTGCCTTTCTTTTACAAAATGGGATAAATTATTAAATGAGTGGAGGTTGTTTGACAACCAGTTTCCCAGTATTACACAGAAGAAAGACCTTTGACATTCAGCTGTCTTTTGAAAAGACTAAAGTATAAATCAATTAAGCCACTAGGCTGTGGTTCAGAAATGCCATTTTATGGCACAGTTTTGCTTTGCCTCTCAGGTGACTTTCAGGGAGCTCCACTATTACGTGGGGAACAGAGTGAGAGCCATGCTGGGGTCCTCCAGTGTCTTTCCTGGGTTTCTAAAACCTCCCTTGCCTGAAGCACACCCTACCAAAACAGCACTGTGCCAAGTGAGCCACAGTCAACAGGTTCCTTTCTGATTTTTCTTGACCACACTAGTGAATATTATTTACTAATGATAGATTAAGAATTTTGTTTCTGCTTTTGGATTTTGCCTGCAATTTTTAATACTTTCACTGTACCAAAGTAGAGAAATCTTATGTTAGACATCGCATCACCCTTTATGCAAGCCAGATGAGAAATTGCATTCCAATACCTTTCTATGTTATTCCTCAATATCATTTTAGCATCTATGTAATTAATAATACTTTAAGCTCCATCAAAATGAAATCACTTTTATTCTTCTCCAAAAGAGAATCATCTATTAACTCTGTGTGACCCCCCAATACATTTTACTTTACTAATGTCACTAGTAACTCTACCTTCTGAAATATTAATGTATCCAAAGCCATAAAGAGTGGTCAGATTATTTTTTTTAATCTAACCTTTTGTGAAAAGCAGACTGCTTATTTGGTGGGTCATGTAATAGGTACTTTCGGAGTACTATTTCTGAGCACAGCACTGCTGTGGGGCAGATTAAAACAACAGGAAGGAGGGTAAAACAAACAGACAAAAGGGAAGGTACGGACTCTTCTCTGAAGAAAATAAGAATGTAACTGAAGAGAGTAGACCAGTTGGTTCACGTGGAACAATTAGCGAGGCACACAAACTGTACATAATTGGGCTAAGTGACAGAATATAATTGTAGTAGGAGGTTAGAGAAAGGAGACATCAATAAAGACTGAAAATCTACATTTTGAAAAGCTTCATGGATGATGGGTCGCATACAATGGGTAAGATTTAGATGCCTGGAAAGAGGGGAGGAGATTCGAGGTGGGATGGTAACAGCTCTTTGAATGTGCAAAATGTACTTTAAAAATTCTGAAACAAAAGGGTTCCTGGAAAGTGGTAAGAAACTAAAATAAATATACTGGATGATATCTACTTTGGAGAACCCCAAAAGTCAGTTAAAAAAAAAGAAACATTTAGATGGGTTGCATTAAGCCCTATTGATCCACTAACTCTTCTTGACAAGGGGCTGCCAAGAACAAAGTATCCACCAGGGTGTTGGCAGGGTGGCCAAGTGGTGGGAAAAAAGGCCAGCAGGCTGTTATCAGGCTGTGAGTAATCCAAGAATGGGTTAATAACTTGCTAGGATGTGATGGAGATGCTTCCCAAGACTGCCAGTGAGCCATTAGAATATAGGGGATGAAGGTGAGGGAGGTACCAAAATGCACTGGGACATACTGAATCAGAGTAAATGAGAAGCCAATTAATGATGCTCCCCACAGGTAGATCCAAAAAAGGGCTGTATTTCCGAAAGGAAATATCAAGAGAGGGAATGGAAAACGCAATTATTTATTATTTTAATTTTTCAACCACTTATTTAGGTACCATACAACCTGGCAACAATGCTGCCACACCTGTTCTCACCCATAGCTAATGCTACAAAACATTCATCATTACTCTTCCCTGCTTAACTACACAGAGCCTCAGAATCCTCCTCACCATTGAATTCTGGGCAGGTATTACAAATTAATCAGAATTAGTAAATACACACACACACACACACACACAGACACATACTCACACACATACTCCAATATCCCATGCTTAATTCAGAAAGAAATGTGGCTTGAAACCACATTTAAAATGGAAGTACACATTTTATCATGTTATAATATTTAGGAAGAAATGAATGAAAAACAGAGAAAACCATACATATTTGCATATGCAGATATACACACACACCCACAATTATTCTAGCAAAGGCTCTATAGACACAGAATACTTAAAAATTGGGGGGAAATTATTCCATTAATTCAAACCAATGAATGAAATTCTAAGACAGTTAAAGACTAAGTTCACCAGCAAATGATGACCGAAAGGGAAGCAAAATCCCCGACCATCATTTCCCAGTAACAATACCATTAGGAATAAATGGAGGTAGAATTCCAGGTGGCTTCAAGAAGCAAGCAGCTGGAGAAGGACCTACGGCCAGAAAGCGAAAGGTGAGTGGAAAAAAAAGTGGGAGAAAGCTTCAGCATTTGTCTGGAGAAGAGGAGACTCGGAGGGAACTTAATAATAGCTTTCAAGTGTCTGTCTGAAGAGTTATTCTACAGGGAATGCTGACCAGCTGTTCTCCATCTTTATTCAGGGCAGAACAAAAGGAGATGCACTAAACAGCAGGATGAAGGATTTAATTTAGACATAGAAAGAGTGGCTTGATAATAAGTGTTATTAGATGTTGGAATCAGTGTCTGAGGCAGCCCTGTTCTTTTGAGGGCTTAGCAAACAGAAGGACTCATGCAGAGGCCCTGGGGCCCAACTGAGGTGGGCACTGCTTGCAGGTAGTAAATTTAGGTCCACTGAGCTCCCCGGTCCTCTTCCAGCCCCAGTATCTAAGATTGTACTCCAACCACCCAGGTCTACAAGGTCAGTTAGAGCCATTCCCGGGAACAAAGAGAAGGTGGACTTCTCCCCAGCATGCAAACTTCCAACCATGTTTAACAAGGTGCCAGGAAAAACAAGCAGCCTGACCATGGATTCCCAAGCCTCCCGCCTTGTTAAATGCAGTTTATGTTTTACACAAAAGTGTTCTGTCTTAATTTGCTTCTTTCCTATAAATGAAATGGGGTACATTTAGTATTCTTAAGGGGCTGGTACACTGGCCAAGTTCATGCTGCCTATGGATTTTTAAAATGCCAAGCAGGGGTACCCACATTGAGAATCTGGAGAAAGAGTGGGGAGCCACAGGCCCTAGTAACTGAAATGTGCTAGAATTACTGGCATATGTCCAATCCTGTGTTTTCTTCCCCCTTCTCTGTTTCTCTCACTGCCTTTCCTTGTAAAACTAGATGTGCAAGGATAGCACTGCATTAATTGAACATGAAATTTGCAAATGTATATTACTTTTTCCACTGTCTTTTCCCATGTAGTCCGAATTGGTGAAGTTTTATAATAATATTTAAAAGTAAGAACCTGTAAGGTTCTAGTATTTCCTAATATCACACCTTGTACTTACCAATGCTTAATACATGTTTGTTGAATGACTAGGGTTTCTATTTTTTTTCACTCCCACACAACCCATATGAAAAGTCTCCTAATGGACAAGCACTTCCAACAACTTTGCTCTCCTTGTAAAATGAGTTATCAATCCTCCCAACATCTGAGCTGTTCTCCTCTCACCAATGAAGAATCAGGTGTCCTCAAGGGCAGAGAGAACACCCACACATGCTGTGCGGAGTTGGACATGTCCTTCACTCCCCTGAATGCTGATGTCCTTTGTAGAAATGAACTGGGTCCCCTCTTCTCCATATTCCCAAAATTGTTTTACATAATGCTTTGAGCATAGGTATTCCATAAGTATCTGCTTAACAAAAACAAATTAAAAACACAGAACACAAGAAATGAGGCATAGTGCTTAAAGACATGTGCTCTGGAAACAGGAGTGCCTTGATTGAAACCCAGCTCTGCCATTTACTGAATGTGTGACTTTAGGCGAACTATTTGTAGCCTCTTTGGGCCTCATTTATTAAATGGGGATTATTATAGTACCTACCTCATCAAGTTGTTATGAGGATTAACTATGGTAATATCTATAAAGCACTTAGAACAGCATCTAATAGGTATTAAGCACCAAATGTACCACATAAATAAAAGATGCTGGGGCTCGGGAATATACTTCCTGGTAATGTATGTAGCTCAGATCTACTAGCTGGTTAAAGTGTTTGGCAGCTCTGCTTGATGTCACATGTCTGATCCTTCCCCAAACCACCAGAAAGACAATGCACATGGTGATGGTCAGCCCCAAGTAGGGTAATAAATAGTGGAAGTGCCTTGAAAGCTCCTACTAGAAGCAAGGACAGAAAGGGGAACAATGGCTTGGTTGAGCAAAAGTGAAAAGATGAACCAAAATGATCGACTTTGCCATTACTGAATGTCTACAGACCCACTTGAAATTAGAGTCAGTATCTTTCATTTCCCCAGGGAGGGGAAAATGCTACTGCCGCTGATTAGCTCTGGTTTTACAGGGACACCTAAGAAGCAGATCCAAAAGTAACATTAATAGCAACCAGAGCATTAGCTCTCAGCCCTGGTTGAGACACATACTGCAGCAATGACAAATTAATGGCACACGCAGCTCCAGTCACTCTTTCTGTGAGGACATGGTCCTCTTTCTCACTGATCTTAAAACTTCTCCTTGTGCAACTCAATGATACATGCATCCCCTACATATCAACTGGAGTTGGATCAGTGAGGGAATAAAACAAAGGGTTTAAAGCTTTGCTTCTAGATCCAAGAAGCAACATGTTAGCCCTTCGCAGACACCAAATACAAATAGATCCATTTCCAAGGAATAATAACCACATGGACCTTCTAACTATCCAAGGCAGGAAATTCTTCCCCATTCTGAATTAATGCTTGTTTATTAAGGAATATTTCTCTTCAAATGTAAATATTTATATTCTTAAAGATACGATGTCAGGGCTTCCCTGGTGGCGCAGTGGTTGAGAGTCCGCCTGCCGATGCAGGGGACACGGGTTC
>NC_041225.1:75025253-75040708 GCF_002837175.3 Physeter macrocephalus
ATGCCGCGGAGCGGCTGGGCCCGTGAGCCATGGCCGCTGAGTCTGCGCGTCCGAAGCCTGTGCTCCGCAACGGGAGAGGCCACAACAGTGAGAGGCCCGCGTACCGCAAAAAAAAAAAAAAAAAAAAAAAAAAAATACGATGTCAAAATGTGTTCACTCAACCTGTGTTGTATTCCTACTATGTGTTAGGTTTGTATGGAGTTCAGAAGTACAGCATACAATTCTAGTCCTCAGGAAACGTACAAGCAAGTTGGGAAAGCCTTATTTATACAAATAAAAATCAGAAAATAATCCAAAATAATATGGTAATAAAATGGTATGGTAGGGACTTGCCTGGTAGCGCAGTGGTTAAGAATCCTCCTGCCAATGCAGGGCACAAGGGTTTGACCCCTGGTCCAGGAAGATCCCATATGCCACGGAGCAACTAAGCCTCTACCACAACTACTGAGCCTACACACCACAACTACTGAATCCTGTGTGCTCTAGGGCCTGCATGCCGCAACTATTGAGGCCGCGTGCCGCAACTACTGAAGCCCGTGTGCCTAGAGCCCGCGCTCCACAACAAGAGAAGCCACCGCAATGGGAAGCCCACGCACTTCAACGAAGAGTAGACCCTGCTCACTGCAACCAGAGAAAGCCTGCGCGCAGCAATGAAGACCCAACGCAGCAAAAAATGAAATATATTTTTAAAAAAGCTTTAAAAAATATGGTATGGCAATAAGTATTGGTATGGAAATAAAGTGCTGTATTCTGTAGGTTCAGGCAGGAGGAAACTTTTAAAGAATGGAGTTTCACGTGGGCCAGAATAGTAAGCAAAGAAATAATAATCATCAGGCATAATGTGGCCCTTATATAATGGCTGATGTGTGGATTGGAAAAGGGGAAAAGAAAAAGGGAAATGCTCAAAGATGGAAGTGATAATGGTATTCTGGAGGCACAGATCTGATCACTTCTACCAAAGAACAAGGAATTCTGAGGTCTGCCTATTACAAAATTTCTGCCAACCCAAAAGCTTCCAAGGACTTAGAGGCCCCAAGAGAACACATTCAAACAGGAGGGTAAATTTCTCCAAGGTTACAGAAAACATCTACTGACCACAAACATCCATGCCAAAGACTTCTCAGGAGTGAAAGCACAAAAATGGGTCAACCAACAAGCCTTAGTTGTACAAACTCTCTCAACTCTGTTTTAAAGTATTGCTTCAAGAGAAAAGGTTAAATGAGGTTTGAGTACAGTGTAATAAACCTTCACTGTTCATAAAGCTCCAAGTGATAAATGTATGTATGGTTACTGTATAAAAATATTGGGGTCAAATGCCAAAGATCTCTGAGGTTAAGATTTTTTTGCATGGATAGGTGAAGGAGCCCAAATTATCAAATCTCAAGAAAATGGCAGCTTGTCAGTCAAAGACACAATCTGCTCCAGCTCACCAGAGAAGCCCATTCCCAAAGTCCACTCAGCCAGACATTACAAACATTCTAGCTGTGATATACAGCGTACTGTGGCATGTAATTTGTTTGGTTTCAAGAGACTAAGAGAAGGGTTTGGAAGGTTCACTGCATTGTAAAAGAGATATGCCGGGCTGCAGGTTTTCACATTGGTAAATTTAAAAAAAATCCCCTATTCCTCAATAGTAGGACATCCAAGGGAGAGGCATGAGTTGGTATCCACGGAATAGCTAAGAAGGAACGATTTCAACCCCTGTAACACATGCCAGTGTCTGCAAGTAAAACAAGAAGGACCTGTGACAAAGACCTATAAGGAAAGGCACAATTCTGCATATAATTGGCCTATGGCATAATTTGTGCCATATGTTTCCAAAGAGTAGAACCCTGACTCCTGCTGCAGTAAGGGAGTTGTATGAAAATACCATGGGACTCATCACTTCTGCACAATGGAAAACCCATTTTCACTTCTGATCCAACCTAGGACTTGTCCTTCTCAGTAAAAAAAACCAAACAACAACAACAGAAACCTTGAATCACATAAACCCTCTCCTTTGTACCATGGGGGCTGGGCACAGTAGAGGGGGTGAGAGAAAACAAAAGCTGTAGATACAAGGGGAAAGGTAAAGAAAGTACCTCCAAAGTAACTGACCACACACAATTTGTGGAACAAGTTTAATAAAAGCAAAGGTTTCTTTAGAAATCTGTGGATACAAACTTCTATTTGAAATCTAAATTTGAGCCATTACTGTTTCACAGATGAAGTATTCCTTGCAGTTAGCAATGACTCTTATCAAGAAGAAGTGGAAAATCAGCTTCCATTTTTGAGCAACTATTATGGACTGGACATTTCATCTTCATTTAGTCCTCACAATAGCCGTATGAATATCTCATATTATTCCTCAGCTGGAGAAACAGCCTCAGAGAGATGTAATATATTGCCCAAGTTTAGACAGCAAGCATCCATGGTGGGATTCCAGAGAAATTTGTCTGACTCCAAAGCCCATGTTCCTATCATACTTTCTATTGCTTTGGCAGAGTGGTTGTATTGGCAGCTATTACCATAACCAATCCCTCCAGCGTGGCATGGAATACAAAACATTAGCAGGACCTGAGTGATAAAAGAGGAGAAATCTAAATCATAGTGGAAAAGACAGAAAAGCCTTTAGCTTCAGCTGGCCACAGTTTTCATTAAACCCTTGGAGATAGATTTGGAAATAAATATCATAGCCCTGAATATTGTTTATAGTTTGATGTATGGATTCATTCTTACATTTACTACATAGTAAACAAAATATAGTTCAGGGTTTCCACATGCATTCCCAATTTTTCCTTTTCTTGTCTTTATAAAGTCCCCCAAACATCTTAGATATTGTTATAGAAAGACATCTGTCAAAGTGGACTCAGACTATTTAAAATCAAGATGCAGGGGCCTGAAGTGAGATGGTCAGCTGAATAGCCTAGTTCATAGCTTGTTTCACACTTTTGAGCTTGTTTCTTGCTCAGTGGAGCCGAGTACAAAATTCTCAATTAATTTTTGCCTATCCACTACAAGTTCATGAAGAAATTCTCCTATGTTATCTTTGAAAAGTTTTACCTTTCACATTTAAATCTGCAATGCACCTGGAATTGATTTGTGTGTATAGCGTGATGTAGGAGTCAAGATTCTTTTTTTTTCCCTTATGGATATCCAAATGACCCACTACCAATAATTGAAATGACAATTATTTTCCCCATCGCATTGTAGTAGCACCTGCGTTTTATAGTAAGAATAATAACTTTTAATATCTGATAGTATAAATCCTCTAACTTCATTATTTTCTTGGCTATTCTTTCCATGTGCATTTCCATAGAAATTTTAGAATCAGCTTATCAATTTCCATTAAAAAATCTGTTGGGATTTTTATTGGCATGGCACTAAATCCACAGGTTAATCCATGGGAAGAACTGACATCTTTACAATGTTGAGTCTGCTAATCCAAGAATATGATAGGTTTTATTTAATTTCTCAGTAATATTTTAGAGTGTTCTTCATAGGAGTCTTGCAAATTTTCGGCAGACTTATTGCTAAACAATTGATCATTTGATGCTATCTTAAGTGGCATCATTCTTTAAATTTTAATTTCTAATAGTTTGTTACCATTTGCTTGGGATTTGACAATTAAGGGTCTTTCAAAAATCCATGCGAGAAAACCTTAACCTTAGAGATCACTGGCATCTGACTCCAACATTTTTGTACAGTAACCATACATACATTTATCATTCTAAACTTTATGAACTGTGAAGGTTTATTACATTGCATGTAAAACTCAATTGATTTCTGCTATGTTCACTTATTAGAATTAATAAGTTATCTTCAGTTCTTTTAGATTTTCTACATGCAAGATAATGTAACCTGTGAATAATGACAGTTTTATTTTTTATTTCCAAACTATTATGCCTTTTATTTCTTGCCCTGTTGTGCTGGCTAGGTTTTCTAGTACACTGTTGAATAGAATTGGTCAGAGCAGACCTCCTTGTCTCATTCCCAATCTCAGGGGAAATCTTGTAATATTTCACCGTTAAGTATGAAGAATGTAGATGTTTTGTAGATACTCTGTACTAGATTAAGGAAAAGTTCTTTTATTATCATGAATGGTTACTAGATTTTTTCTAATGCTATGTCTGCATCTATTAAAGTGAGCATATGATTTTTCTCATTTGTTCTCTTAATGCAGTGACTTAACATTGATTTTTCAATTGATAAACCAACATTATTTTCTTAAGATAAACCCAAGTTAGTTGTGATGTATTTTCCTTTTTATATATTATTCAACTTGCTAACACTGTTTAGAAGTTTTGCATCATTGTCCAAGAGATAAATTGGTCTGTAATGTTCTTACCAAGTTTATGTTGACCTCACAATGGGTTGGGAAATATCCCATTTTTTCCTATTGTTCTAAAGAATTGATGTAAGATTGATTTTATTTCTTCTTTAAACAATTGATAGACTTCACCCAAAAGCCATTTGAACCTAGATCTTTGTCTGAGACTGTTTTCAACTATGTATTCAAGTTCTATAATAGATCTAGTATTATTCAGACTTTAAAATTTCTTCTTGTGTCAGTTTTGGTAACTTGATAACTGTGTTGTTCAAGGAAACTGTCCATTTTATCTAAATTTTAAAATTCCTTTGCCTAAAGCTGCTTTCCCCTCCACATGGGCACATGGAGTTCAGGGAATCTAGCCAATCACAAACCTGCAGCCTGAAGCAGAGCACCCCAGAAACTGTAATTTAAAACAGAGTTGCCTTATATGAGCTTCAGACCAATGAACAAAACAAATGTTTAATGTGTTTTTTTGGTTGTTTATTATGAAATAAATAACCAATGCATAACTTATGTTCCCATTGATTAATCCTCTCCTCTGATTTGACTAGTCATCTGTTAAACCTAACTCTTGAGTTTTTGATTTTAGAAAATATATTTATCAGTTTTTAGATTTCTACTTGGTACTTTCTTTTATATTCCATTTCTCCAGTGAAAATCTCCATTATGTCATCTATTTTCTTGAATATATTAATCATAGATTTTTTAAATGTCTTTGTCTAATTACAGTAATTACAATTAGACTACCTCTAGGTATGCATCTATATTTACAATCTTTTTATTAAGATATAATTGACATATAAAAAGTACATATCTTTAAAATGTACTATTTGATAAGCTTTGACATCTATATACTCCTGAAAAACCATTGCTATGACCAAGTTAATGAATGTATCCATCACTCCCAAGTTTCCTCAGGCCCTTTTATAATCCTTCCCTTCTACCCCATCCATACTCACCCCAATCTCCAGAAACCATTCATCTGATTTCTGTCACTAGAGATTAGTTTGCATTTTTAAGAATCATTTAGTATATACTCTTTTTGTCTGGCTTTTTAAACTTAGCATAATTATTTTGAGATTCATCTATGTTGCACCATGCATCAATAGTTCATTCCTTTTTACTGATCCATTGTATGGATATACCACAATTGTTTATCCACTCACCTACTGATGGATATTCAATGTTAATAATAGTGTCCTCCAAAGAGCAGGAGTTTTTTTCCTTGTTCTTTTTGTTTTGATAAAGTCCAATTTATCAATTTGTTCTTTTCTGAATCATGCTTTTCGTATTCTAAGAAATTCTGTTCTAAACCAAGATCACAAAGATTTTCTTCTAGAACTTTTATAGTTTTATGTTTTACATCATCTATTTGGAGTTAATATTTGCATATGCTGTAGGGTATGGATCAAAGTTCTTTTTTTCTGCATATGACTATTACATCACCATTGGACTATCCTTTTCCACCAAATTCCCTGTGTACCTGTGTCAAAAACTAGGTGTCCATATGTATGTAGGTCTATTTCTTGACTATCTATTCTGTTCCCTTGATTGTTTTGTCTATCCCTACCTCAGGGGTCAGCAAACAATGGCCCCCAGGCCAAGCCTGGCACACTGCCTATTCATGTACAGCCTCAAGCTAAGAATGATACTCACATTTCAAAATGGTTGGAAAAAAATCAAAAGAATAGTTTCTTATGACATGTAAAAATTATATAAATTTAAATGTTGGTGTCTTTAAATAACAGTTAATTGAAACACAGCCATACTCATTCCTTTATGTATCATATATGACTGTTTTCATGCTACAACAGCACAGCTGGCTAGCTGTGACAGAGACAGTACCACCCACATAGGTTAAAATATTTACTATTTGACCTATACATAAAAAGTTTTCCTATTCCTGCTTTCCATTAATATAAGATTGCTTTAATTACTATAGCTTTATTATATGTTTTCAAAACAGTGTTAGTTCTGTAACTTGGTTCTTCTTTTTCAAGGTTGTTTTGGCTATTCTAGAACCTTTGAATTTCCATATTAAGTTTAGAATATGTATTACAATTTCTTTAAGAAAAATAAACCCATTGTGACCTTAATAGTGATTAAATTGGATTTATGGATTAATATGGGGAAACTTCACATCTGAAAAACAGTGAGTCTTCTGGCCTATGGACACAGTATATCTTCCCTCTCACTAGGTCTTCTGTTCTTTTTCTCACCAATGCATATAATTTCAGGTATAATAACAGGTGAATACTGGCAATCACCTGTTTATCCCAATCTTCGGGATTTCATGAAAACCAACAGATTTCCCCTGACCTCTGCTTCTACATCTTTCTCTAAAATAAAATAAAATAAAAAATTGGAAGGAAAAAAAGGAGATTCATTCAGATAGCTTGTATGCAAAATTTTTGTTTTTCCTTTGACTCCAGCCACGAAAGCTAAACCACACAGAGCTATAAACTTTCTAGCAATAGATATGAAATGTCAAGGCATGAAATGTAAACATACTGTTTAAAATGTGGTCCTCCTTTCCTAATGTGGCAAATTATTATTTTGAATGGAAAATTATGAACCTCACTCAATCTGTTTCCTAGTATATCATTAACCCATTTCATGGTCAATGAAGACCTTCCACCAGTCAGGCAGCCACTGTTTAAAATTGTTATGTCTCATATCAATAAATTATGATTATAATGGCAATAATTTCCTTCAAAATAGGTTGTTCTCATGAGAAAGGGTTTGTTTCCTGTGGGCGATCACTAGACACCTTCTGTTTCACCTCTGCTGTCAAGCAGCAATGGAGGTATGAGCGGTGCCATGATATTTTGGGGTGCAAATCCTCTGTCTCTTCTGAAATTCATTTCTCACTTAATCACTGCTACTGAACAAAGATAGTCTTGGAGGGAAAGGACCTCTTCCCTGTGTGGGCCAGGGAGCAGCCAGGTCAGGATTTGGCTGTCTTGTGTAGTGAGTATGATAACTGAACCTGTTTGGAGAGACTCCAAGGTTTGTTCCTTCACCACAGAAGTGACCCTTATTGAAGGAAATTTTCTTTGATGTTCTGCTCAAATTTTCCCCTCGCTAACTTTCACTCTATCATTTATAATCATATCTCCTAAAACAATTCCTCTTCCTTATAGAGGGTTTTCAACCTTTCGAACCTCAAGAATTCTATACTCCTCTGAGCCATGGCTGGATATCTATCTATCTATCTATCTATCTTCAGATTAGTAATAAAAGAGTTGATAATATTTGTTTTACAATTATCAGGAAATTCCTTTCAAAAGCACTTCCTTGTGGCTGAGATTTGCAACATTCACATCAGATTTTAGTCTGTGGACACCAGGCTCTTAGCTTCTTTAGGAGATAAGAACCAACTGAAATAGAGAGATTTGCAGTTTGACCTGGATGCCTGTTGCAGTTTTAGCAAATTAAAAAAGTAATATTAAAAAAAAAAAAGAAAAAGGTTAATATATTGCTAACCTGCCTGGTTTAGGCACTCCATCTAATTAAATAGCAGTTATCATCCAGGAGCAGGATTATGAAAACCATACTGGAACTAAGAAAAATAGATACTACACCATCATTTTGGTACTGAATATCTTGGATGACATCAGATGACCAATTTGATAACTTCTGGTCTTCTATCATCTTCACAGACATCTTATCAGCAGTAGAAGACTAAGTTAATAAAAGGGGCATTGTCTCTATGTTATTGTAGAAACACCTTAGTTAGATGAGGTGATCTTCCCTGCAGCTTACCTCCTCCAGTCTATTGCATCAGATTTGCAGTGGTTTGCACTGTTGCACTGGACGGGAATCTGTCTTACCTCTCTCCATCTATCCTGCTGCCACACTCTAGTCCAGGTGACCTTCATGTCTCATATCTCTCCACTGCACAACTACAATAGCATCCTCTCCAGTCTCCCTGTTTCCACTCTTGCCACCTTCCTACTCATAATCCAATCCAATCAGAAGCCAGATTGTTTTTATGATTTAAAAACATACATCATATTTCTTATTTGAAATACTAATAAGCTGCTGCACTGGACCTCTGGCAGTTGAGGCTACATCACTGAAAATCCTCCCAACATTTGAGTAACCTTCCACATTAGAAGCCCCACCTTTCAAAAGTAGAATTGAAAAAGGATTGCATTCTCAGACCCTCTTGCAGCTGAGGGGACAGATGTTTAACTTAAATTCTACCATCAAAACACATCTGTTGAGACATGGGTTGGGACCTGAGCAATATGAGAAAGACCTCCACACAGAGACTGATGCACTGAGAAGCACAGCAGGGAGAGTGCCTGGCTCTCTGAGAGCACATGTGGCAGGACTTCTGGCACTTATACCCAAGCATTGTTGATGTCAAGGTGAAAAGGACGTTTCACCACAGCAGTCTCCAGTAGGTTGGGTGTGGATCCTGATGGCATGGCTCCAGAGCCTGGCTCCTTAGCCTTCCCAAAGTTCTATAAGCAGTGCCACCTTTAGACCTGGGCAAATGAGACTTCTGTCTCAAGCCCTGAGTATCAGGGACACCCCCCCCCCATGTTTTGGAAGATACCTTTCATTATCACCACAAAAAATTAAGATAAAAATGAAACATAAAAAATAATGAGTAACCTCATAATCAAGCATATGTTTGATATCCTATACCTTATTTGTACAGGATATGGAAATGTCTGAATACACCTGATTAAACCAGCCGGTTGTCTGGATTAAATGGGATAGTGTCCTAATTGTCCCAGATCCACATATGGTTAAGAATCACAGAAAAAAATGTGCAATGTCTTGCATTGTCATCTAAACAGGTAAGTGTTCATAGATTAGATTTATCACTTACTGTTAACTGTTATGCATCACTTGCAAGAAAATATTTGCCTGGGGCCCATAAACCTAGGGGCAGTGCTAACTAAGAGCTACGTAGTATCTTTTTAATACATTCCTTTTTTGCCTACACTAGCATGAGTGGATTCTGCTGTTGGCAACGCAGAATCTAGACTAATCCCTACACTAGAATAAAATCCAAACTCCCTAATGTAGCCCTCAAAGACCACAGAATCTAGTACAAGCTTAACTTCCCAGATTTTCCTTATCTCATCCATTCATTCAACCATTCCTTCATTCATTTAACAAGAGTGCATTAAATGCATACCATGTACCAGGTAATAATCTAGAGATTGGCAATACAGCAGTGAACAAAACAGACAGCATTTATATTCTTACATTTATATTCTTACATGTATATTCTTTACATTATAGGGAGAAAGACAGAAAGTGAATGAATGAAAGACTGAATGAAGCAATAAGATTATCAGAGATAACTTCGTAAAAAGATAAAAATAGGACTCATGTTGGGGAGTAATTTAGATGGGGTAATAGACGAGAAAGTGACATTGAAGCAGAGAACTGAATGATGGACAGGAATCAGTCATATGAAGAATGTGAGGCAGTGTATTTAGGCAAAGGGAACAGAACACACAAAGGTTCAAAGGCAAGAGCAAGACTGATTTGTTCAAAGAACAAAAAGATAGTTGTGTTGCTGAAATATAAAGAATGAAGGGAAGGGAGAGGCAAGGACAGTCCTTTTACATATTTACTCCATAAACTAAGTGGATCAATTGATGGTTTTGTTATAATTAGAGCCATCATTTAGTAGCCATTTCATTCTTTGTGCTCTGGGGGTCCAGAGTGCCCTCCAAACACCTGAAAAATTCCAAGACTCAAATAATGATGTACTCTTGATTTCATGCTGTTTGCCCTTCCTCATGTCAAAAATTGTTACACTCAGTTTTCTAAAGGTCTTTTTCTTCTCTTAGCCTGCTCTCAAGAGTCAAGCCTGGACCCTGGAGTTTTTCACTTCTACCCGCTTCCCTTGGATGAGCTTGGGCTGAGAGCTTGAGCTTGGGCTCAAGCCAGCTCCATCGTTCACGAAAGGCACAGAAAGCAGAGGAACGAATAAAAAAGACCCTTCACCATGCTCCCCTCCATTGATCCTCTTTCCTCTTGACATCAACATAAAGGGATCCAGAGGGACAGTCTTCAAGGTAACTCTGGTTCATACTAAGTTCAAAAGTTCTGTTCTGTCCTTTGCTTTAGATTATCCATTCACCTATTTTTTTTTTTTAACAAATGTGAATTAAGTACCTACTGTGTGCCAGGGATTGTATTAAATACAGATACAGAGTAGTGAACAAAACAGATCTGGCTCCTTCCTTTGGGAAGCTTATGGTCTCTAGTCAGGGGGAAACATTAGTAATCACAGAAATAAGTATTCAATAACAAAGGGGAATAAGCTTATGAAGCAAAAATATAGAGACTGGAGAGTATCTTGGTGGCAGTGGTCGTCGAGGGATAGTACTTTACTCAACCTTCCCAAATAAGAGCAGGTTTCAGTTTCTAGTTACCAGCTCTGACTATGTGATCTTGACAGCCCCAGTTAATTCGGTAACTTTGAGGTGGCTTCACTAATACCATTCTGAAAACCATTCAGGTTCACTTCAGTGGGGGTTCTAATAGGGAGTCATGTGGAGTTCTGAGGAGAGAGCAAGTCCCCTGCCTCCACAGAAGGTGTTCTCTCTGGAAGAGCATAACTACTCCAGATGCCACTGCATTTTCTCAAAATGAATTACTAGATTCATCCAAACATATTCTCTCTGGCCAAATTTCTGTCCATAGGTCTGTAGACAACGTTAGCAACATAGGTGGGCCAGGAAACAGACAAATAGAACATTATCTGGTTACTATGAAAAGAATAAAGCAAGAAAATATGTGACTCTGTCAAGATACAATAAAGCCTGGCAGACGTGCAAAGGAAACATCTTAAAAGGGTCACCATTGTTTAAAATGACAAAGTCCCACTCAACATACTTTGAGAGGTAACACATAGATGTTCAGATAATATTAAGTGCTACAGGTTATTTAGACCTCACTGCTTACAGCCAATTGTTGTGATTCCTCCATTTTGAAAATGAGATTGTTTTGACTTCCTCTCCCACACCTCCTGTTTACTTTCTCCTCTATTTTCTTCCTCTTCCAATATCCTTTCCATTTATCCTTCTTTTCCTCACTACCTTTCACTTTATCTCTCCATTCTTTTATTACCACCCTCCAGTCTCCTCACGGCCTAAGTTATTCTCCTTTCCTTTACACATCGACATTTCAAAATATATGCTCATATCTTTTTCATGGATGAGCTATGAAATAAATACAAAATATCATTACTTATAATATCATGAGAAAAAATAATCAATATAAAACATAAGAGCCAAAAATGCACAACTAAATCCTTTTGTAAAAAATATTTTGATAGAAAAGTCAATACTTCATGAAATATGAAAAGTCAAACTTTAGAAAAATGAGCTTAACAAAACTAATGCTCATAAAAGAAGATCCCCTAAAATCTGTTTAACTTGTTATGGACACAAAACTGATCAATGAATCAAATCTTCACTGTTAAATTTAAATGGAAAAGGCATTGATTTTGATGAAAATAATTTCAATAACATGAACATTAGAGTGGAAAGAACTGAAAATGTTTTAGCTGGATCTTACAGAAAGTTGATCAATGAATTAAGTTTGCCAGATGAAATGGGTTCCCTAAAACTCTTCCTCAACAAAATTTAATCAATGCTGACAAAATTCTGACTTGAATGTGCTTACTCAAAATGGTGAGCTCTATCTTTTTTTTTGTAAACCTGAATGAATTTTAGTAAAAGAATTTAGAGCCCCAATGTAATATTGTTCCAAAATGTTAGTGAGTCACAACATTGTAGATCAACTATATAATTTTTTTTTAAAAAGGTGGGTTCTCAATGTCCTTAGGATCAAAGTGGGTGAGACAACATGACAGTGGCAAATGTCCTATATCAATCCCAAGAATGGACCTGGAGGTGAGGTAACTGGTTTTAGTCCATAGTAGCAATACTTCGAACCACAAAGTCCTAAAGCGACCCAGTCTACCAGAATGAGCTGTTTTACCAGGAGAAAGTCAAGTCTTGAATACTTGGGAGAACTTCGTTTTCTTGAGATAGAGACAGACTGGCTGTGAAAACTAAATAATTCTACCTGCCATCCTTCCCACCTGGGACTATTCCTATTTCTCATCCACATACTGGGCTATCTACCTTGTTCGTTATTGTCTCTCCAGCACCAGCACTGTGCCTGACACATAGTAGGTGCTAGACAAATATTGACTGAATGGATTAACTACAAGCCTTTAGCTCAATGGTATTTTAAAGAGACAACCCAAACTACCTCTGAAAAATATATAAGAATAAATGATCTGAGTTCAATTCGTGGTGCTACTGCTTGCTAGGTCTATGACTCCAGACTACTCATTTAACCTCTTGATGTCTCAGTTTCTGTAACTATGAAATGAGGGTAAGAGATGTAATAACTCCATAGATTTGAGAGGAGTAAATGGGAAAATCTATGTGAAGTACTAGGCAAAGGGCCTGACACTTTTAAGTAAGAGCTCACCAAATGTTATCTATTAACATTATTATCAATACCATCATCATCTTTGAATAAAAATGACAATAAAAGTCAACTTGCCAGCCTTTTTAAACACTATATTTATGAGAAGCAGATAATAACATGGGAGTAAGTCTCATTTGGCATAACAAATAATTATTTACTCAGTGGAAAGTAGTAATATCTTGAGAATATTAAGGGGTCAGTACAGATTCTGCCCAATACCTTTAAACTTTTGAAAGCAGCCTCTACATGACTGGTGATCACCGATTTTTAATAGTAACAAGTGCTATTATAACGATGATCACAAAGAACTATAAAATTCTGAATTCCTGTGAAACCAGTATAACAGTACAGTTAATAAGCTTTAATGTGTCCTAATTATTTAAAACATTGTCATCATTTTCAGGCGATCAGTGAGCAGAACACTCTCCTTAGGACTAGAATTTCTCGGTTCAAGTCCTAGCACCTCTATCTACTAGTAGTGACATTGCACAAACCGTGTACATAACTTCTTTGAATATTTTGCCTAATCTATAAAATAAGAGAAGCAACCCCTACCTTAAGAAACTCCTTGGGATTTTATGAAGCTCAACTGAGTTGTGCACAGTGGGTGAGAATTGGGAGGACTTCATGCATTATTTCATAAAAGAAGAAAATGAGGTCCAATGAGACATGACTTACTAAATGCCATACTGCTAACATTTTGAGAAGTTGGATCTTGTGAAAAATACTTCCTAAAGAAAATATCTACAAATTAAGCTACTATTTTAAGTAACTCCTAACTAAACTAAGTACTGAATAAATCAAAACATAATTTCTCTTGCCTATTTGAAAAAAATAAGTTTTTAATTCAAAAAAGGAAGTGTATTATTCTTGCTTTACAACTATTTTGATCAGTGACATACAGGGTGTTCTCAGTGACATTAGACTATAAATATAATGTTTTAAGATTATATGCAAAGAGAACAAAACTAGTAACCATAATGATGAAGATAATGCAGTAAGGAGGATGGCAATAGTGCCAAGGATTAAGGCACTTAAACAGTATCTTGTTTGATTCTGCCAACAACCCTCTCAGGTATCTCATTTTACATATGAGAACACAGAGGTTCCGAAAGGTTCAGCAACTTGTCAAAGGTGATACAGCTAGAAAGTGACATAGCCACTGGCTTAAATTATCTTGGTCCAATGTCACAGCAGCTCCATTTGTTTTGTTTTTTTTTTTACATCTTTTCTGGAGTATAATTCCTTTACAATCTTGTGTTAGTTTCTGCTTTATAACAAAGTGAATCAGCTATACATATACATATATCCCCATATCTCCTCCCTTTTGCATCTCCCTCCCACCCTCCCTATCCCACCCCTCTAGATGGTCACAAAGCACCAAGTGGATCTCCCTGTGCTATGTGGCTGCTACCCACTAGCTATCTATTTTACATTTGGTAGTGTATATATGTCCATGCCACTCTTTCGCTTCGTCCCAGCTTACCCCTGCCCCTCCCCATGTCATCAAGTACTTTCTCTTCAGAACCATTTTTTTTTTTACATTCCATATATATGTGTTAGCATATGGTATTTGTTTTTCTCTTTCTGACTTACTTCCCTCTGTATGAAAGACTCTAGGTCCATCCACCTCACTACAAATAACTCAATTTCGTTTCTTTTTATGGCTGAATAATATTCCATTGTATATATGTGGCACATCTTTATCCATTCATCTGTCACTAGACACTTAGGTTGATTCCATGTCCTGGCTACTGTAAACAGAGCTGCAATGAACTTTGTGGTACATGACTCTTTTTGAATTATGGATTTCTCAGAGTATATGCCCAGTAGTGGGATTGCTGGGTCATATGGTAGCTCTATTTTTAGTTTTGTAAGGAACCTCCATACTGTTTTCCATAGTGGCTGTATCAATTTACATTCCCACCAACAGTGCAAGAGGGTTCCCTTTTCTCCATACCCTCTCCAGCATTTATTGTTTGTTGATTTTTTTGATGATGGCCATTCTGACAGGTGTGAGGTGATACCTCACTGTAGTTTTGATTTGCATTTCTCTAATGATTAGTGATGTTGAGCATCCTTTTATGTGTTTGTTGGCAATCTGTATATCATCTTTGGAGAAGTGTCTATTTAGGTCTTCTGCCCATTTTTGGATTGGGTTGCATGTTTTTTTTATATTGAGCTTCATGAGCTGTTTATAAATTTGGGAGATTAATCCTTTGTCAATTTCTTCATTTGCAAATATTTTCTCCCATTCTGAGGGTTGTCTTTTCATCTTGTTTATGGTTTCCTTTGCTGTGCAAAAGCTTTTAAGTTTCCTTAGGTCCCATTTGTTTATTTTTGTTTTTATTTCCATTTCTCTAGGAGGTGGGTCAAAAAGGATCTTGCTGTGATTTATTTCATAGAATGTTCTCCTATGCTTTCCTCTAAGAGTTTGATAGTGTCTGGCCTCACATTTAGGTCTTTAATCCATTTCGAGTTTATTTTTGGTGTTAGGGAGTGTTAGGGAATATGGTGTTAGGGAGTGTTCTAATTTCATTCTTTTACATGTAGCTGTCCAGTTTTCCCAGCACCACTTATTGAAGAGGCTGCCTTTTCTCCACTGTATATTCTTGCCTCCTTTATCAAAGATAAGGTGACCATATGTGCGTGGGTTTAT
>NC_041225.1:75041366-75072588 GCF_002837175.3 Physeter macrocephalus
GAGTGTTTCCTTAATTTCTCTTTCAGATTTTTCATCATTAGTGTATAGGAATGCAAGAGATTTCTGTGCATTAATTTTGTATCCTGCTACTTTACCAAATTCATTGATTAGCTCTAGTAGTTTTCTGGTAGCATATTTGGGATTCTCTATGTATAGTATCATGTCATCTGCAAATAGTGACAGCTTTACTTCTTCTTTTCCAATTTGGATTCCCTTTATTTCTTTTTCTCCTCTGACTGCTGTGGCTAAAACTTCCAAAACAATGTTCAATAATAGTGGTGAGAGTGGGCAACCTTGTCTTGTTCCTGATCTTAGTGGAAATGGTTTCAGTTTTTCACCATTGAGGAGGATGTTGGCTGTGGGTTTGCCATATATGACCTTTATTTTGTTGAGGTAAGTTCCCTCTCTGCCTACTTTCTGGAGGGTTTTTATCATAAATGGGTGTTGAATTTTGTCAAAAGCTTTTTCTGCATCTATTGAGATGATCATATGGTTTTAATTCTTCAATTTGTTAATATGGTATATCACACTGATTGATTTGCGTATATGGAAGAATCCTTGCATTCCTGGGATAAACTCCACTTGATCATGGTGTATGATCCTTTTAATGTGCTGTTGGATTCTGTTTGCTAGTACTTCGTTGAGGATTTTTGCACCTATGTTCATCAGTGATATTGGCCTATAGTTTTCTTTCTTTGTGACATCTTTGTCTGGTTTTGGTATCAGGGTGATGGTGGCCTCATAGAATAAGTTTGGGAGTCTTCCTCCCTCTGCTATATTTTGGAAGAGTTTCAGAAGGATAGGTGTTAGCTATTCTCTAAATGTTTGATAGAATTCACTTGTGAAGCCATCTGGTCCTGGGATTTTGTTTGTCAGAAGATTTTTAATCACAATTTCAATTTTAGTGCTTGAGATTGGTCTGTTCATACTTTCTATTTCTTCCTGGTTCAGTCTCAGAAGGTTGTGCTTTTCTATGAATTTGTCCATTACTTCCAGGTTGTCCATTTTATTGGCATATAGTTGCTTGCAGTAATCTCTCATGAGCCTTTGTATTGCTGCCATGTCAGTTATTAATTCTCTTTTTTCATTTCTAATTCTGTTGATTTGAGTTTTCTCCCTTTTTTCTTGATAGGTCTGGCTAATGGTTTATCAATTTTGTTTATCTTCTCAATGAACCAGCTTTTAGTTTTATTGATCTTTGCTATCGTTTACTTCATTTCTTTTTCATTTATTTCTGATCTGATCATTATGATTTCTTTCCTTCTGCTAAATTTGGGGGTTTTTTTGTTCTTATTTCTCTAATTGCTTTAGGTGTAAGGTTAGGTTGTTTATTTGAGATTTTTCTTGTTTCTTGTGGTAGGATTGTTTTGCTATAAACTTCCCTCTTAGGTGTGCTGTTGCTGCATCCCATAGGTTTGGGGTCATCGTGTTTTCTTTGTCATTTGTTTCTAGGTATTTTTTGATAAAGATACTTGATACGATTTCAATTTTCTTAAATTTACCAAGGCTAGATTTGTGACCCAATATATGATCTATCCTGGAGAATGTTCCATGAGCACTTGAGAAGAAAGTGTATTCTGTTGTTTTTGGATGGAATGTCCTATAAATGTCATTTAAGTCCATCTTGTTTAATGTATCATTTAAAGCTTGTGTTTCCTTATTTGTTGTCATTTGGATGATCTGTCCATTGGTGAAAGTGGGGTGTTAAAGTCCCCTACTATGACTTTGTTACTGTCGATTTCCTCTTTTATGGCTTTTAGCATTTGCCTTACGTATTGATGTGCTCCTATGTTGGGTGCATAAATATTTAAAATTGTTATATCTTCTTCTTGGATTGACCCCTTAATCATTATGTAGTGTCCTTCTTTGTCTCTTGCAATAGTCTTTATTTTAAAGTCTGTTTTGTCTGATATGAGAATTGCTACTCCAGCTTTCTTTTGATTTCCATTTGCATGGAATATCTTTTTTCCATCCCCTCACTTTCAGTCTGTATGTGTCCCTGGGAATGAAGTGGGTCTCTTGTAGACAGCATATATACGGGTCTTGTTTCTGTATCCATTCAGCCAGTCTATATCTTTTGGTTGGAGCATTTAATTCATTTACATTTAAGGTAGTTATCGATATGTATGTTCCTATTACCATTTTCTTAATTGTTTTGGGTTTGTTCTTGTAGGTCTTTTCCTTCTCTTTTGTTTCATGCCCAGAGAAGTTCCTTTAGCATTTGGTGTAAAGCCGGTTTGAAGGTACAGAATTCTCTTAGCTTTTGCTTGTCTGTAAAGGTTTTAATTTCTCCGTCGAATTTGAATGAGATCCTTGCTGGGTAGAGTAATCTTGATTGTAGGATTTTGTCTTTCATCACTTTAAGTATGTCCTGCCACTCCCTTCTGGCTTGCAGAGTTTCTGCTGAAAGATAAGCTATTAACCTTATGGGCATTCCCTTGTATGTTATTTGTTGTTTTTCCCTTGCTGCTTTTAATATTTTTTTCTTTGCACTTAATTTTTGATCATTTGATTAATATGTGTCTTGGCGTGCTTCTCCTTGGATTTATCCTGTATGGGACTCTCTGCACTTCCTGGACTTGATTCACTATTTCGTTTCCCATATTAGGGAAGTTTTCAACTATAATCTCTTCAAATATTTTCTCAGTCCCTTTCTTTTTCTCTTCTTCTTCTGGGACCCCTATAATTCAAATGTTGGTGGGTTTAATATTGTCCCAGAGGTCTCTGAGACTGTCCTCAATTCTTCTCATTCTCTTTTCTTTATTCTGCTCTGTGATAGTTATTTCCACTATTTTATCTTTCAGGTCACTTATCCTTTCTTCTGCCTCAGTTATTCTGCTATGGATTCCTTCTAGAGTATTTTTAATTTCATATATTGTTGTTTATCATTGTTTGTTTGCTCTTTAGTTCTTCTAGTTCCATATTAAACATTTCTTGTATTTTCTCCATTCTATTTCCAAGATTTTGGATCATCTTTACAATCATTACTCTGAGTTCTTTTTCAGGTAGACCGTCTATTTCCTCTTCATTTGTTTGGTCTGGTGGGTTTTTACCTTGCTCCTTCATCTGCTGTGTGTTTCTCTGTTTTCTCATTTTGCTTAACTTACTGTGTTTGGAGTCTCCTTTTTGCAAGCTGCAGGTTCATAGTTCCTGTTGTTTTTGGTGTCTGCCCCCAGTGGCTAAGATTGGTTCAGTGGGTTGTGTAGGCTTCCTGGTGGAGGGGACTAGTGCCTGTGTCCTGGTGGATGAGGCTGGATCTCGACTTTCTGGTGGGCAGGACCGTGTCCGGTCGTGTGCTTGGGGTGTCTGTGACCTTATTATGATTTTAGGCAGCCTCTCTGCTAATGGGTGGGGTTGTGTTCCTGTCTTGCTAGTTGTTTGGCATAGGGTGTGTCCAGCACTGTAGCTTGCTGGTCGTTGAGTGGAGCTGGGTCTTAGAGTTGAGATGGAGATCTCTTGGAGATATTTGCCGTTTTATATTATGTGGAGCTGGGAGGTCTTTGGTGGACCAATGTTCTGAACTCGGCCCTCCCACCTCAGAGGCACAGGCCTGACACCTAGCCGGAGCACCAAGCCCCTGTCAGCCAAATGGCATAGAAGATAAGGGAGAAAAAAAAGAAAGAAAGAAAGAAAGAAAAAAGTAAAATAAAAAGTTATTTAAATAAAAATTTTTTTAATTATTAAAAATAAAAAAATTATAAAGTAATAAAGAATGAAAAAGAAAGAAAGAGCAACCAAACCGAAAAACAAATCCACCAATGATAACAAGCACTAAAAACTATACTAAAAAAAAAAAAAAAAAGACAGAACCCTTGGAGAAATGGTAAAAAGCAAAGCTATACAGACAAAAAGAGAAAAAGGAAAAAAGAGAAAAAGGAAATATAAATATATATATTTTTCCTTTTTCACAAAAAGAGAAAAAGGAAAAATATATATATATGTATATATAAAACAAAAAAAAAGGAAGAGAGCAACCAAATCAATAAACAAATCTACCAATGATAATAAACTCTAAATACTAAACTAAGATAAACATAAAACCAGAAACAAATTAGATGCAGAAAGCAAACCCCATGTCTACAGTTGCTTTCAAAGTCCACCACCTCAATTTTGGGATGATTCATTGTCTCTTCAGGTATTCCACAGATGCAGGGTACATCAAGTTGATTGTGGAGATTTAATCCTCTGCTCCTGAAGCTGCTGGGAGAAATTTCCCTTTCTCTTCTTTGTTTGCACAGCTCCTGGGGCTCAGCTTTGGATTTGGCCCTGCCTCTACGTGAAGGTTGCTGGAGGGCGTCTGTTCTTCGCTCAGACAGGACGGGGTTAAAGGAACAGCTGATTAGGGGGCTCTGGTTCACTCAGGCTAGCGGGAGGGAGGGGTACAGAATGCCAGACGAGCCTGCGGCAGCAGAGGCCAATGTGACACTGCAAAAGTCTGAGGTGTTCCGTGTGTTCTCCCAGGTCTTTCCTGTACCACGGGACCCTGGCAGTGGCGGACTGCACAGGCTCCAAGGAGGGGAGGTGTGGATAGTGACCTGCGCTTGCACACAGGCTTCTTGGTGGCTGCAGCAGCAGCCTTAGCATTTCATGCCTGTCTCTGGTGTCCGTGCTGATAGTCCCAGCTTGCACCCATCTCTGGAGCTCGTTTAGGAGGTGTTCTGAATCCCCTCTCCTCGCGCAACAGGAAACAATGGTCTCTTGCCTTGTAGGCAGTTCCAGACCTTTTCCGGACTCCCTCCTGGCTAGCTGTGGCACACTAGCCCCCTTCAGGCTGTGTTCATGCAGCCAACCCCAGTCCGCTCTCTGGGATGTGACCACTGAAGCCGAAGCCTCAGCTCCCAGCCCCAACCCATCCTGACGGGTGAGTGGACAAGCCTTTCAGGCTGGTTGGCACCAATCCTCTGTGTGGGAGTCTCTCTGCTTTGCCCTCTGCATCCCTATTGCTGCACTCTCCTCCGTGGCTCCAAAGCTTCCCACCTGCCACCCCCTGTCTCTGCCAATGAAGGGGCTTCCTAATGTGTGGAAACTTTTCCTCCTTCACAGCTCCCTCCCAGAGGTGCAGGTCCTGTCCCTATTCTTTTGTCTCTGTTTTTTCTTTTTTCTTTTGCCCTACCCAGGCACGTGGGGAGTTCCTTGTCTCTGGGGAAGTCTGAGGTCTTCTACCAGTGTTCAGTAGGTGTTCTGTAGGAGTTGTTCCACATGTAGAGGTATTTCTGATGTATTTGTGGGGAGGAAGGTGATCTCCACATCTTACTCTTCCACCATCTCGAAGGTCTCTTTCCATTTCTTTTATACTTTTATATATGGCTTGTGGAACACCCATACATCCCTGATTACCTGAAGCCCACCTTTTCTTAGCCATTCCTCCTGTAGGTACACTTTCCCATTAACTGTAGGCCAAGCAAGACTATGAGCTCAGCTGCTACGTCTTTCTCTCAATTTTCTCATTCTCTTCAGATTCTGTAGTTTCACAGCAGAAGAGTTTGCTGAGTCATCTGGCCAGAACTGTGCTGTTGGTCTACAGAAATGCCAGCTGCCCTAGCTCCTTGACCTCCCCTCTGTGTGCACAAGGACAGCTAAGGTGGAGGCAACTGCTCAAAAAAAGCAAAATAGAATGAAGATCGCCTCTGGCATCCTCCAAGCTATTTCCTCCCCTATAGTTTGGTACCTACACATATGTGAAAGGACATAAAATTCCACTTTCAGGGCTTGCCAGATATAAGTGTTTCAATGGCAACAGATTCCACTGGGCAAGGGGTGCACATGTGTTGTGGGTCTGTCATCATGATGCCTGGGAGATTGTGAGTTCTCTCAAACATGGGCTGGTCTGGTGACCTCCTTAACACTCTGCTCACTAGAGGATTACCATGCACAGTTTCCCTTCTGACAACCCAAAGTGAGCTTGTTGGACTTTCTCAATATCTGCTACACAGTCGGTGGAGCAGCAGCAAAGGTCTGCATTCCCTACTTCTCTTTCTCTCTTTTACTGTACAGGTGTTCTGTTTTGGCACAGAAATGTTAACCAGCTCTTTAAAAAGCATATTCTGAGGTTTAATAAAAAGCAGGAAGAAAATCAACAAGAGTCTCCATTTCAATGGCCAAATGGCTGGAGTAGTGGAGGTGGAAAAGGCCATGATGGGAGACTTGCCCACTGCAAATAATAAACTCTAAATACTAAACTAAGATAAACATAAAACCAGAAACAAATTAGATGCAGAAAGCAAACCCCATGTCTACAGTTGCTTTCAAAGTCCACCACCTCAATTTTGGGATGATTCATTGTCTCTTCAGGTATTCCACAGATGCAGGGTACATCAAGTTGATTGTGGAGATTTAATCCTCTGCTCCTGAAGCTGCTGGGAGAAATTTCCCTTTCTCTTCTTTGTTTGCACAGCTCCTGGGGCTCAGCTTTGGATTTGGCCCTGCCTCTACGTGAAGGTTGCTGGAGGGCGTCTGTTCTTCGCTCAGACAGGACGGGGTTAAAGGAACAGCTGATTAGGGGGCTCTGGTTCACTCAGGCTAGCGGGAGGGAGGGGTACAGAATGCCAGACGAGCCTGCGGCAGCAGAGGCCAATGTGACACTGCAAAAGTCTGAGGTGTTCCGTGTGTTCTCCCAGGTCTTTCCTGTACCACGGGACCCTGGCA
Organism: Physeter macrocephalus; assembly: GCF_002837175.3. NCBI lineage: Eukaryota > Metazoa > Chordata > Mammalia > Artiodactyla > Physeteridae > Physeter > Physeter macrocephalus. The sequence goes on from NC_041225.1 coordinate 75,048,012, forward strand.
GTGGCGGACTGCACAGGCTCCAAGGAGGGGAGGTGTGGATAGTGACCTGCGCTTGCACACAGGCTTCTTGGTGGCTGCAGCAGCAGCCTTAGCATTTCATGCCTGTCTCTGGTGTCCGTGCTGATAGTCCCAGCTTGCACCCATCTCTGGAGCTCGTTTAGGAGGTGTTCTGAATCCCCTCTCCTCGCGCAACAGGAAACAATGGTCTCTTGCCTTGTAGGCAGTTCCAGACCTTTTCCGGACTCCCTCCTGGCTAGCTGTGGCACACTAGCCCCCTTCAGGCTGTGTTCATGCAGCCAACCCCAGTCCGCTCTCTGGGATGTGACCACTGAAGCCGAAGCCTCAGCTCCCAGCCCCAACCCATCCTGACGGGTGAGTGGACAAGCCTTTCAGGCTGGTTGGCACCAATCCTCTGTGTGGGAGTCTCTCTGCTTTGCCCTCTGCATCCCTATTGCTGCACTCTCCTCCGTGGCTCCAAAGCTTCCCACCTGCCACCCCCTGTCTCTGCCAATGAAGGGGCTTCCTAATGTGTGGAAACTTTTCCTCCTTCACAGCTCCCTCCCAGAGGTGCAGGTCCTGTCCCTATTCTTTTGTCTCTGTTTTTTCTTTTTTCTTTTGCCCTACCCAGGCACGTGGGGAGTTCCTTGTCTTTGGGGAAGTCTGAGGTCTTCTACCAGTGTTCAGTAGGTGTTCTGTAGGAGTTGTTCCACATGTAGAGGTATTTCTGATGTATTTGTGGGGAGGAAGGTGATCTCCACATCTTACTCTTCCACCATCTCGAAGGTCTCTTTCCATTTCTTTTATACTTTTATATATGGCTTGTGGAACACCCATACATCCCTGATTACCTGAAGCCCACCTTTTCTTAGCCATTCCTCCTGTAGGTACACTTTCCCATTAACTGTAGGCCAAGCAAGACTATGAGCTCAGCTGCTACGTCTTTCTCTCAATTTTCTCATTCTCTTCAGATTCTGTAGTTTCACAGCAGAAGAGTTTGCTGAGTCATCTGGCCAGAACTGTGCTGTTGGTCTACAGAAATGCCAGCTGCCCTAGCTCCTTGACCTCCCCTCTGTGTGCACAAGGACAGCTAAGGTGGAGGCAACTGCTCAAAAAAAGCAAAATAGAATGAAGATCGCCTCTGGCATCCTCCAAGCTATTTCCTCCCCTATAGTTTGGTACCTACACATATGTGAAAGGACATAAAATTCCACTTTCAGGGCTTGCCAGATATAAGTGTTTCAATGGCAACAGATTCCACTGGGCAAGGGGTGCACATGTGTTGTGGGTCTGTCATCATGATGCCTGGGAGATTGTGAGTTCTCTCAAACATGGGCTGGTCTGGTGACCTCCTTAACACTCTGCTCACTAGAGGATTACCATGCACAGTTTCCCTTCTGACAACCCAAAGTGAGCTTGTTGGACTTTCTCAATATCTGCTACACAGTCGGTGGAGCAGCAGCAAAGGTCTGCATTCCCTACTTCTCTTTCTCTCTTTTACTGTACAGGTGTTCTGTTTTGGCACAGAAATGTTAACCAGCTCTTTAAAAAGCATATTCTGAGGTTTAATAAAAAGCAGGAAGAAAATCAACAAGAGTCTCCATTTCAATGGCCAAATGGCTGGAGTAGTGGAGGTGGAAAAGGCCATGATGGGAGACTTGCCCACTGCAATATTTTGGTGTTTCACTGGCAGGGTTAAAAGTACAGTCCAAATGAGGGTGCTTTGTTTCCTGCTTTTTCACATAGGGACTACTTTTCCAAGTAAAGAAAATGCTAACCAAAGAAAATAAAGGGATAGACCGTATCATTCTTTACCAACACAAATTGTGTAGCATTGTTCTAATTGAAGCAATATGCTTCCGAGGGTGGAGCAGTGTGTAATAAAGCAACCTATTTTTGTGACTTGGCTTCACCTTTGGGCCTTCTCACATAACCTAGGTGGACAGTTGTAACACAGCAAAGAATACTATAGCCCCATTGTTATGCACCCCCCTTTTTCTACTCTGACTTTAACCCATACAGTGATACTGTGGTCTTTCAGGCCACAGTATAATTATTGTTTGGTGTACATAAAGGTTGGTAAAAAGAAGAAAACTATGGCTTGCAAAAGTAAGTTTTAATATTGACTGAATATAGATAGATATTTTATGATTTAATCCATAAAATGAAGAAGTAGGAAAAAAATGGTCAGTCCTGAAATTTTATACTATTAAACAGAGCTCAAGGTGAGGGAACTAGAAGACCAAAGGCATAAAGTAAAAAGATTGGCCAGTTGCCCTGTGTAGTAGGGCGGTGATATAAGTTCACAGTACCATCTATTACTGTTTGCCTCCCAAGTTCTCAGGATCTCAATGACAATTACAGAAGCTACACAGACATTTCCTCCAAGACATCTAAACCCACAATAGCATTCTCAATTCTATGCAATTAATATTTACTTAACTCTCAGTGGTGCCCATCACTGTCCTCAAGACAGGATGCTCTTTCCATAGCAACCCTGGTATGAATGGTGATGGAAGTGGTGCCAGATGTCACATCAGGTCCTTGGAAGAAAGTTTCTCTTTCAGAAAACTTTCTATTAAAGATGATCAATAAATCACAAATTCTTTCTCTTTTCTTTTTTGCATACAAGTAAGGAATATTTATAAGCTTCTACTATTTGCCTGCCACTGTTAATAGTAGGAATACAAATATGAAAGCAATCTATTCTCTTCTGAATTCTTCAATTGCTTATAGCCTCTCCTACATGCTGTCTAAAGTACAGTTCAGTGGAAACTATTTTTTTCCTCCTTTTGGGCCCTCTTTATGAAAAACCTGGGGAAAATTACTGTATGGTATGGGAACCAAGAAAAACTGTTGGAAACTGTATTTCTGAAAAATTGGTTTACATTCATATTGTGGACACTTTGAACCACATAATTGACCAGCTTCCCCTTTCTTGTGATGCTTAGGGACAAATGTTGGCCCACCAAACACCAGAAGAAAAGTCATTATGGTTTGAGTTTTCTGAATCTTATATCAGGACCATTTTATTGCCCTTTATTTTCCTCTTCTACTTTCTTCCTTTTCTCCTTTCTCTATCTTTTAAAATGCATCTTGTTATTTTATTTTATGTGTCTATATAAGCTGACTTTAATTTCTAGGACATAGTGGGGTCTGAAAAAATAATCAAACAGTTCTTTCCCCAAACTCTATTTCAAGAGGCTCTCATTACAAAGGAATTATTTATCTTTGGAGGGTGAAAGCAGAAATAACCAAGTGACAAGGAGACTATACAGATCACACTTCCAACAGCTGTCCATGAAGACATGAAGCAACAGATGTCAGGAAACGGTGAAGTAGCCACATTGTCACATCCTACATAGTGGAGCCAGGGCCCATTTTGGGGAAGCATTCTGATGTTTCCCAGATTTTAAAATAAAAGTGATTAAGTAATCTTTAAATTTAAACCCTAAACTTTTCAATGTGTACTCATCTGCTCAATCTAGCTTATTTTGTTCATTGACCATTGCCGGCCTCTATGGCCAGGAAAATCATCAGTACGGAAGGTGCAACTAAGCCTTTCAAACATAAAAAGAAACTGATTTTGCACCTGCATATTAAATTGAATTTTTGGAGCTTTTTCCATCTATTATTTTAATTGATTTTTCTTAGTGGATTACAGAAGCCCAGATAAACAACACTGTAAAAATAATTTTTGAAAAGACTTCATAATAAATAATTAGTACAAAAATTAAGAATTATAAAATTTTCAAAATATTTATTCATTCACCAAATATTTATTGAGCACCTATATGGGCTATACCCTGAGAATAAATTATAAAACAAAGTATGTTTTCTTTTTACTTTCATAGAATCTACTCTTTGGGGGAAGATAAACATTAAACAATACTTCATACTAATTAATGTATAATTTCCCAATATGATCTAAATATTGTAAAGAGAAAATGCTAATTCCAGATATTCCAGATACCTATTAATTTGTAACAAATCACCTCAAATCATGTAAAACAACAACCACTCTGTTATGCTTGTGATTTTATGGATCAGGATTTGAGCAGAGCACATTATGGACAGCTATTCCCTGCCCCACTATGGTTCAGGCCTCAGCTAGGGTATCTTGAACAGCTGGAAAAGACAGGGACAATGAGATTGGGGCCTTATGCTTGTGGCCTTAGATCTTCTCTACATCACATCAGCAGGGGATTAAATGTTCAAGATGGCTTTTTTACCCCTGTTTGTCACCTGGCCTGAGATGACTGGTTCTATGCAATCTTTCATGTGACTCACATGGGCTTCCTCACAGCATTCAGTATCAAATTTCTTAGATGGAAGTTGGCTTCCCTGAGAGTAAGAATTCTCTGAGGAAAGACATGGAAACTGCTAATATTTCAAGGCCTAGGCCCACAAATTGGCAAGGTGTCACTTTCACCATATTCCATTAATCAAACAGTCACAGTGACCATTAAGATTCAAGGCGAAGAGTCATAGACCCTACCTATTATCAGGTAGAGTGTCAAAGATTTCTACAGATCAAACAAACTGGAAATAATAGAATAGCAGTTGCTAAGTGCTGAGAGGAAAAAGTTGTCAAATTATAATTCTATACCCAATTACACTATCATATTTCAGGCAAATACTAAGAGCATACTGATAGAACTACTAAAGAATATTCATCAGGAAGAAGGAATTGAACAAGAATTAAGGTTTAAGATGAAAAACAAGAGAAAGAAAATGTGAGTAATAAATAAGCATTGGCTGCATCAGTCAATATTTATAAAAATGATTAATTGGAATGCTATAAAAATAAGGCAGAACTAAAATATGACATAATATACAAGATAAATGGACACAGAGGATCTTTAGAAGGCTAAGATACTTGTACTTTTTTGAAGTGTAAAAACATTGATTCATTTTAAAGTTTGCTAAGTAAAAGATGCCTGTTAAATTTAAAAAGTAAAAAAATATAAAAATAAAAATAAAAATAAAATTTAAAAAGTAACCACAGAAGAATGAAAATATAATGTATAACTCTTAAACTAATATAATGGGTGAGAGGTGGCAACTTGATCAAGTAATATAAGACAGAACAGTTTTTTAAAAAAACATGATAAATAAGATGATAGAAAGAAATCAAAATAAATTAGTAACCACAGTAAATGTAACAGATAAAACTCACTATTTAAATATAAAGTCTTAAACTAAAAATTTAAACTCCAGCTATATGCTGTTCACTAAAGACACTTCTAAAAACATAAAAGAAAGATTGAAAATAAGGGGATTAAAAATGACATACCAGGAAAATATTATGCAAATGTTATATGGTATAAGTATTTTAATATCAGACAAAATAAGTTTTGTAAGAAACATAATTAATAATAAAGGAGACTCATTACATATTAATTTCCAAAAGTAGGCATTTTGAACTTATATAGACCAAGTATTATGGACTTAAACTAGAAAAAGTGAAAATGGGCAGAATTACTAGTAGAAATTAACAAGCATAATCAATATGTCTTGATACATCTTCCTTAATAATTGCTAAATCAAATATAAAAATATAGCATCATTGTTTTCTTGCTTTGTAATAGACTGTCATAAATTTTGGCACTTAAAATAACAGCCATTTATTATCTCACCATTTCTGTAGGTGAGAATTCTATATTCTCTGCTCAGGGTCTCACAAGACTGAAACCAAGGTGTCAGCTGGGCTGCATTCTCATCTGGAGCTTAGGGACCTATTCCAAGCTCACTCAGTTAGTTGGCAGAATCTAGTCCCTTATGCCTAGAGGACTGAGGTCCCTGTTTTCTTGTAGTTTATTAGGAAGGGATTTCTCTCAGCTCCTAGAGATCAAGCTCAAGTACTAGCCACTTCCCTTTTGATTAATGAATCAACTCATTAGTAACCTAATCAAGAGAGTGAAATCTTGTCACAAGTTCTACTCACACTCAAGAGGAAGTTGTATAAAATAGAGGCTTGGAGTCTTTGGGCCATCCTAAGATTCTACTTGCCACATGAATTAATTATACATAAGATTTGAGCAAACAGTAAATTTGAATTGATGAACATTAGTAGAACACTATGTCCAACAGCTATAAATTTGCCAAAATTTACCATGTATAAAAGCACAAAGCAAAACTCAATAAATACTAAAGAATCTAATCAGTACAAAAGAATGGTGTATAGCCATATATAAAGCTATATTTAATTATGCAAGATATCAATACCAAAAGTACTTTAAAATAATATTTTAAATAACATAAACATATGGAGCTAATTCATGGTTCAAGGAGGAAATCATGCTTGAAGTTAAAAAATACTTGAAATAATGAAAATTGAAATTTTGCATAATAAAAGTGGTGGGATACAGCAAAAACTGGACTAAATGAAAATTTATAGCATTACGTGTCTAAAATAGGAAAGAAGAAACCAAGATTTCGACTTAAGAAGGAAAAAGAACAATAGCAAAGAAAGAAGGAATAAAATAATAATGAAAACAGAAAGTAATAAAAAACAAAGAAACTATAGAGATCAACAAAATTAAACAGAAATTAAAAGGTGAGCATAGTCAGATTATGTTCACATTATAGATTATGTTCTTAATCATAATACTAGAAAATATAAACATATTGAGACTGTCAATATATTTGAAAAAGTAGAAAAAATGAATATTTTTAAGTATAACAAACTGGCTCAGGAGATTAAAACCTTAATAGACTCATAATATTTTTAAAAATTGAATAAGTAATATAAAACGTCTATCTACAAAAAAACCCCAAAACACTAGATCTAGATATTTTATAGATCTACTATGTCTATTCTTTGAAAATAGATACTGCTGAATGTACACATGTTCTTCCAGAAAACAGATAAAGACCCCCTGCTCTGCAACTCACTTGGTAACCTTAAAAATAAAAAACTAAGGTGATATGAGTAAAGAAAACAGAGGACAATGTCAAATATAAAAATAAAAATCTATAAATTGACGCGAACACTGTAAATAAAATATTAGCAAACTGAAGTCAGGAAAGTAAAAATTAAAAAAAATACATCACTGTAAACTTTGGATAAGCAAGAATGGTTAACATCAGAAAGTCTATATACCAGAAATACAGTTCTGATGTACCTGAAATAACTGGGAAATACAAATTTCAAAGATGCTACTAAATCTAACAAAAGTTATGTAAGACTCTCATAAAGAATATTACCTAAATGTACTGAAAATTATAAAGGATTTAATTAAATGAAAATATATCCTATGTTCAGGGATGGGTAGACTCAGTAACATAAAATGCCAAATCTTCACAAATTAATCCAAAAATGTAAAACAATTCCAATTCCAATCCTACTAGGTTATTTTTTGAAACATGGCAAGTCGATCCTATAATTTATATGCAAGAGCAAAAGATAATAACTTTGACAATTTTTGAGAAAAAAAGATCAAGTATCAAAATATCAAGACTTATTTTCACGTATAGTTGTAGTAGTAACACAATTGCACAGTTTTAAGTGCTTTTCTGTGTCATATAATGTCCCGAGGGTTTTATAATAATTTGCTAACTTAATTGCCATAACAACCATTTGTTAATTACCATTACTAATTTCATTTTACAGATAGGAAACTGAAGCACAGAGAGACTAAATAGTGTGCACAAGGTCATACACTAGGATATGGTAGAGATGAGATTCAAACACAGGTATTTAACCTTTGAACATACCATGCTATCCTCAGTATGATAATTGGCAGCATGTTTTGGAGCACAGATAAACAAAAACACAAAGAGAACCAAATAGAGACATCAGAAATGGAACAAAACTATTATGAAAAATCAGTATATAACAGAGGTGTCATTACAATCAGTGGGGAGAGAATGAGTTATTCAATAGATGGTAGGGAAAAACTATATATCTGTATGGAAACAAATAAAGTTGGATCCCAGTTTAATATTATATGTGAATATATAGCCATGTATATGAAAAGTTTTAATGTATAAATTAAAATATTAAAACTTTTAGAAGAGCATATAAAATAAAATCTTATGGCCTCAGAGTAAGGAAGAATTTCTTAAACAAGACATAATAAACATAAATTATAAAATAAAATAACTGATACATTTGAACACTTAATTAAAATTAAATATCTCTGTATAGCACAATATGACATAAAAAAGTAAAAAAGAGGGACTTCCCTGTCAGTCCAGTGGTTAAGACTCCAAGCTTCCACTGCAGGGGGCACAGGTTCTGAGAACTAAGATCCCGCATGCCACACGCGCAGCCAGAAAAAAAAAAGAAAAAGTAAAAAGATAAACCACAGGGGCTTCCCTGGTGGTGCAGTGATTGAGAGTCCGCCTGCCGATTCAGGGGACGTAGGTTCGTGCCCCGGTCCGGGAAGATCCCACATGCCACAGAGCGGCTAGGCCCGTGAGCCATGGCCACTGAGCCTGCGCGTCCGGAGCCTGTGCTCCGCAATGGGAGAGGCCACAACAGTGAGAGGCCCGCGTAACGCAAAAATGCAAAACAAACAAACAGACAAACAAAAGGATAAACCACAGACTGGATAATGGCACTTGTATCAAGTAATCAAAAATTTTTGGTAGATAGAATTCAAAGAATCTTTATGAATCGACTTTTTAAAAAACAAAGATAAATCACCTAAAGAAAAATGGGCAAAAGATATGAACAGGCAATGACAGAAGGCAAATCTAAAAGTCCAGTAAACTAAAAAATGATGTTCTACTGTACTAGCGATTAGAAACATGCATGGCAAAACAACAATGAAACAATTTTTACCCATCAGAAGGGCAAAGATGAAAAGAAAATCCAGTAATACTAATTATTAGTGAGAATGTGAACTGACAGCTTTCGTATATTTACTATGGTGGGAGTATAAACTGGCACACATACCCAGTATGGCATCATATGGTAAATGGGACACTGCACAGAGTAGCTTATGATAAGCTTTAGCTTATCAAAATGTTTCAAAATGGAAAAATATCAAATTACCACGCTGAGTAAAAATCACAAGTTTCCGAGTAATACATGTAGTATAATATTTATATAATAATATACACAACTATATTGTGCTTATGAAATCACATATACGTATAAACTTATAAAAACAAAACAAACAAAAAAAAACAAGGATGGAGAGATTAAATACGAAATCAAGATCATTATGACCTCTGGGAAGGGGAGAATGGAATGAGAAAAAAGAATTATTCAAGGGGTTTCAACTGTATTTGAAATGCTTATTTATCTAAAATATAGATATGAAACAAATATGGAAAAATGTTAAGAACTGACAAAGCTGGTTGGTGAGCACACACATGCATATTATATTATTCTGTATACTTCTCCATTTGCTTCAATTATTTCATAGTATAGAAAAACAATTGTTTCAAATGATATACATAAAATTGGGTTACTTAAAGGGAAACAATCATTTGCAAGGTACATTTAAGTGGAAAAAAGATGCAAGCACACTAGTTTTTAGAAAAATGGGGAATTTTGCCTAAAAACAGCTTTTTCTACAATGGGCTCATAAAATGAAAATATATTTATCTGTCTGGAAACTAACTAGATAATTTTAAAATGTCACTAATAAGAAGTGTTCTATTTGGGATTATTCCAAATTAGTGAATTACTGCAATTAAAATAAGTTACTTATTCTTTTTTTAAAAAGTGAACTAGAATCTTAAATTAGGTTGAGATAATTTTTTTGTGGTACGCGGGCCTCTCACTGTTGTGGCCTCTCCCGTTGCGGAGCACAGGCTCTGGACGCGTAGGCTCTGCGGCCATGGCTCACGGGCCAAGCCGCTCCGTGGCATGTGCGATCTTTCCAGACCGGGGCACGAACCCGTGTCCCCTGCATCGGCATGCGGATTCTCAACCACTGCGCCACCAGGGAAGCCCCAGGTTGAGATAATTTTTTAAGGGTAAAATGGTTGGGAAGATTTTTCTCTTTCTTGCCTGTGGTTGGATATAGCTAACTCTTGGCAGCCTTCTTTCATTCAACAAATGTGTTTTGAGAACTTACTTTATGCCAGGGCCAAAACAAACAAGTTCCTTACTTTCTTGGGGACTTTCTAGTAAGAAAGATATCAATTATCAGGTATATATATATATATATATATATATATCAATTAGTTATAAGTGCTGTGAAAAAATATTAAGTGGCATCAGGTATGTGGTGATGGGAAAGATTTGGGTGGGTGGTCAGGAAAGACCTCCGTCAGGAGCTGAGATCAGACAATAAAGAGCAAAACATGCAAAAATCTGGCCAGAAAAGCCTCCAGACCTTTCTCCCAGAACTGAGATATGTACTTATAATCATAAATTCCCATATGTCTTTATGTCATTGAATTACACCTTCTCTTTTAAGACTACGTTTTGTAAAGAAATAAGGATTTGTATCTTGATTAGAATTTCTGCCTGCTTGAAGAGGATTCCAGAACAACACAGCAGCCTTGAGATGCTGAGTTAGGAGCATTAAAGGCTAGGATCTAAGCACTGATCTCAAAGTTCATGAGATTCCATTTTTGAGCCTTTAGAATAGCTTACAAATAGATTGACCGCCATCCCTTCCTCTAACCCCTAAAGACACATTCTCTGACCCCCTTTTCTGCTTTATTCTTGTGCTCCTGAGCATTTATGACTCCCATACTATTGTTTATTTTCTGTCATCTCCACTAGAATATAAGGGCAAGGGAACTTATACTTTGCCTCTCTTGTTCACTACTAGTATAGCACCTACTCCTAGTGAGTGTTCAATAAATATTTATTGTTTGAATGATTAATGTTAAAATATTGAACACCAAGGGTCTGATTCTATGCCCTGAATTGTGCCCCAATTGTAAGTTACCTAATTATCTTTCTTACTAATCATATTATAAGCAATTCTAGAACTGAAACTATGCTTTGTGGCACATTTGTATTCCCCCATTATGCCTAAGCCAGTACTGGGTATGCTCAGGTTCTCAGAAAATAGTAATTGTTCAAATGACTGCTTTCAGGGCTATGCTGCCTGAGGAAAGGGGAATGGTGAAAATGACATATTGACCTGAGGACTTATAGTCCTTACAAATCTATAATAGATATTAAAGACATGCTCATGAGTTAGAGAAGAAAAGAAACCATTTCATTTAATACTTGCAGTCAATGCACAGAAATGAAACTTTCAAACAGGAAACTTATTTAGGCTTTTGATAAAAAAAAAGTTATTCCATTAGTAAAATCCAAATAACACTGTTTATAACTACAAATCAGTGTTCACACAGAGTCTGTATTGTGTCCAAAGAGGTTTTGAGGGTGTCATGGTTGAAAAATAGAAGCAAATGGATGAAATGAAAGAAAATATGAACCACAGAAAGTAAGAGGAATATTAACTACTTCTGACCAAAGATTTGCCTTATGTGTCAACTCACTGCTTTGTTTTGTTTGCTTAGTATCTAGGACAGCTCACAAATTTATATAGCACTTATTAAACAGTCAGTGTTCAATGGGGTTGGCCCAAGTACAAATTTCATGATCATACTTAAGGGACATCTAAAGACCCACTTGTCTAGACTTCTCCTATGTTGACACACCACTGATTAGAAATTTTCAGAAAAACTACTCTCAGTTAAGGCTTTGCCTCCCGGAAGTCATCATGGAATGAAAGCATACCGCCTAGAAACTACTACATGTTAACCTTCTAACTCCTAATGAATTTTTCAATTCCTAACCAAGATCAAAACCCTACATGGTTGGAAGGGAGTGCAGATAAGTTTGGTAGGGCAGCTGGAGAGAAGAGAAATAGCCTCAGGCAATATTTTCCAAATGAGGTTGCATAAACCACCTACATCAGAATTGCCAAGGGATGTTTGTTTGAAATACAGATTCCCACACTCCATCCCAGTCCCACTGACTCAGGATCGTTAGGGGTGCATATTAAGGCACACTGAAGTTGGATAATTGATGTTCTAGGGAAAGGAGAAGGCAGGGTCTAGCATCACCCCCAGATTAACACTATTGGGAGCACAGCAGTCAGTGCACTAAGAAACCTCAGGAAACTGGGGTAAAAAATGGGTGAAGAAATGAGACATCACCCTAAAGTGGGTATGTAATATAGATGAGCTGGGTCAAACCACACCACAACTAAGACACAGTATCTAAGTGCTGCCACCAAAGAAACTGATAATGCAATCACTGAAGTGACATTGTAGCAACAAGGCACCTGGTTGTCAGGGCAAAGTATGTGGCAAAATGTTGCCGTAGTAATTCAGGGTCAACAGACATTTTTCCATTAAGGGCCAATAGTGAGCCATATGGTCTCTTTTGCAACTGCTCACCTCCACCTACTGTTGTAGCATGAAAGCAGCCCTAGATGATACATAAACAAAGGGGCATGCCTGTGTTCAATAAAACTTTATTTACGATAACAGGCAGGATGGCCTGCAGGCTGTAGTTTGCCAACCTCTGCTGTAGTTTATCTTAGGAAAAGAAAAATGTAACCACTCTTTTGCTTCTATTCCAGCCTGAAATTGTGCGCTTCTGTGGATGTGTGAGAGTGTGTGTTTGTGCTTTAGGTATTTCTATATTTATATATAAACTAGAAGAAAGCATATCAAAATCACATCAATAATGATTGATTATGAATTTTTTTGTGTTTTTCCCTGTATTTTCTAAACTTTCCAATACTTTCTACATGTAATTATTTTTAATTTTCCTTTTGCAATTCTTTTCTAATCAGAAATCTATCTATCTATCTATCTATCTATCTATATATATATATATATAAAATAAAGAAGAAAACCAGCTAGCTCACATGTTCCCTGAGCCCCAGCAGAAAACCTCTGCCGGGAGTTTATAACACCTTTTGGGTTGAAAACAATCCAGCCCCGGTGCTTGCAGATAACTACAAACTCACTCAAATCCTGCTCATTGGTGCAAGCAAAAGAGGAGCAGAAAGGACGGGGGCAATTCAGCAGGAACTGCACAAGCTTTACCCAATGATCCTAATTGCCATGATTTTAATAATAATGCGTGAAACCCAAAGTGTTAAGTTGCACTTTCTACCTCAGCAAAACGGAGTGATAATTGTGCAGAGAATAATTTTATGGGTGAAGTGTGCCCTGTATTGTAAAAGATTAGAATAAAGTGCTCTAATACACAATGTCTTAGCAGGTGCAGGCACTTACCTGAGCAATTAAAATCTTCTTAATATACAAATCACAGCCAATGAGGCTGCTGGCAGGACAGAATAGATCTTTCAGGACACAATGTGTTTGCCTCAAACAGGTTTTTTTTTTCCCACCCTGGCTTTATTTATTTATTTTTGCTAGCAATCATTTGTAGATCTTTTATTTGAAAAAGAAAATTGACCAAACATAGATAATTTGCTCCAAATATACCCAAGCACATTCATTCTCTTACAAATCCATTCAGACCACAAAAAAGCTATTAAATACTTACTATGTATGAGGCACTGTGCTGGGTGCCGAATAGGCTATTTTGGGACCAATTATAATCATCTTCCCGACAACAGAGGGAAGCACTTCTAGATGCTGGCTACAAGTTGTCAGGCTGGTGAAAACTGGTCATTTTGAGTCCTTTGCAGGTTGTTGGCATTCTACCCAACTGGCTAAATTCGTGGCCTTAGGACCATGTGCCCAAGATGCTGGACTAGCATGACAGAGAGGCAACCCTCTGGAGTTAATGGTGCGAGCGAGATGTTAAATAGGAAGCAAGTTAATGCAGGCACCAGTTCCTCTCCTCTCTCATCTCTTCAGCACATTCCAAGCTGGCTTTTGCCTCTCTCATCCATAGAGACTACTCTTGAAAGGTCACCTATGACTTCCGTGTTACTAAATCCAGTGGTCACTTATTGGCAGAATTTGACAGGAAGTCATTTGTTCTGCCTCAATATCCATTATTCCTTGACATTCAAAATACCACACTTCTCGCTGTTTGTTTCTTCCAAGTCAATGTGGCTGGCTGGTCTTCCTGACCTCTACTAAGTACCCCAGGGTTTAGTCCTGGTTCCTCTTTTCATTCTACAACTCACTCTCTCAGTGAGTTGTAGTCCTACAGCTTTCGATTTGAATTCTATGCTGATGATTCCCCAATTTATATCTTCAGTCCAGACTTGTCTCCCAAAGTCCAGACTCATATATCCAAGAGTTTACTGACATCTCCATCTGGATGTCAAAGAGCTGTCTCAAACATAAAACGTCTCAAACTGATCTTACTCACAAAACTTGCATCATCCATGGCCTCTTCCATCTCAGTTTACTGCAGTTTCATCATTTCAGTGGCTCAGGGAGAAAACTTGGGAGTCATCCTTGACCTTCCTTTTCTCTTCTGCCTCACACTCAATCCATCAGGAAATCCTGTTGGCTCTACTTCCAAAATGTATATGGATCAAATTCCTTCTGTCCCCCCCCACTGCCTCCTCAATGTCTAAACCCCAATCATCTCTCAACTGGACAGCTGCCACAGCCTCTGGCAATAATCCTGGAAATCAAGGGAGTATGATGAGTATCTCATCTCTGGTTCATTTTGATGGTGCAGAACTCAGTTCAGGCTACCCCCAAAAGGTTTTAGAGAACATGTTAACCACAGTGGAGTTCTGATAGGCAGAGAAAATAAAACTGAACTGTTTGGCCTCTTAAAACACTAGAAGATTTACAGGAAGTATTTAAAACTCGCTTAAGCGACGCTTCGTCAATGCCACAATAAGTCATTCTTTGACATGCTGTTGGGGCTCATTTGTTAATTTTTTAAGAGAGAGAGAAGAAAGAAGTAAAAGGTTATCCAGATTGCATGAATCAGCCTGTCTGTATGTCTGGGGGTAAATCTGTTTTGTTTAAAAATATTATTGGCAAGGAAAGGATGACCACAAATATGTTCTTTCTCCTGGAGAAATTCCGGCTTCTTCACATCGACATGATGACCACACCACTATGGGTGGGCACAAAAACATTTTGCTGTGAAAATCAGGGTCGTCTGGTTGTGTGAAGACACTGCCTGAGCCTGCGGAGTAGATCGTGGGTGGCTTGTATGCTCCCCAGACCATCTCTAGGGGTGGTGAGGATATCATGATCATCATGACATCCAAGGGTCAACACACGTGTTCACCAAAATGTCTTTCACCTTTGCAAATGGGTATCCAGGCGATTGGAACAGACACCTGTCCTCTGAGGTAAGGCCTAGGACTTGGCCATTTAAAAAATAAACCCAGCAATTTTGATGCAGGCTGTCTATAAACTGCATATTGAAAAACTGATGTGGGTGAACAGCAAAGGATTGGGTTTTAGCAGTCCAGAACTCAAGTTCAACCATGGTCGCCAATTCACTAAGTTACCCTGGCAAAGCCTTTTTTACCATTCTAAGCATTTGTTTTTATATCTGTAAGAAGGAATAATGAGATCTCAGCACACATTACTTTCTTGTTAGGCAGTCCTGGTGAAATAACATGAAAATGCTTTGAAACCCCAAAGAACTATACAAATCTAAGTGACTATTATTATTTCTTTTAAACACATTGCCTTGTTTTCATTGTTTCCAGTCTGATTTCTGGTGAAATTTTTATTTATGGGCCAGTTTTATATCCATGACCTTACTGAAGCTTTTGTAGAGTGAAAAATGCATCCTGATAATTACAGGAACCACTCCAGAGTTAGAGATGAGTTTTATTTTGTATATTTCACAAGAAAGAAGTGAGGAAATTGACATTTTCCCCACTTTATCAGAAGTACCTGATGAGCCTTGTTATCACATACAAAGTAATTAAAACCGAGAAAGAATAAATGTGACCCCCCCAAAATCCATCACATAGCAAGTTAGACGATTTTGGTGAAGTGTAAAACTGTACATCTACTTCAGTAGGAAAAGCCTCATCAATTATAAATGAACCCCACAGTGCAGAGATTAAAATGTGGTTGCTTCTCCTTAGGTCATGAGAGGGAGAAGCTGGTGCAGAGATTTCTCCTGCTTTAGCAGGTGGCAGTGTAGCTGGAGACAGAGTGGGCACTGATGCCATTCCCCATACGTGTGGCCCACCGCTGTGTTTCCCTGCAGCCGTGATGGATATTCTCAAGGACCTACATCTCACTGCTTCTCTGACTGAGGGCTCTCTCTGGTCTGGGGGAACTTGATCAGACCTTAGGCAGAGCAGCTCCAAATCCAATCAATGAGAAATGGGAGTTAGAGAAGGAATACCCTTAGGTTCTTCATAACTAGATGAGATAATTCTAAGGCGCACCAACCCTCAAAGGATCCCCAGAAAGATGGAGCCCCAATTCCCCACAGTGGCAATCTGCTTATTACTATACCCTGTACTGACTCCCCTAACATTTTCTGACTCGCCCTAAAATCTCATGTGTGCTTCCTGGGATCAGGTCCCAAATAAACTACCTGCATCCAAGTCCTTTATCTCAGGGTTTGCTTTTGAGGAAATCCAAACTAATGCAACAGGCTTTGGAATCAGATAAATTCTAATCCTTGTTTAATCACTTGGTAGTCATCTGGCCTTAAGCAAGTTACTTAATCATGCTAAACTTCAGTTTCCTTCTCTGCAAAATACAGGTGATAGTAACCACGCCAACTTCATACAAGGGTTGTAAAGATTAAATAAGATCTAAAACAAATAGTATAGAACCTGGTATTTGATAAGGGCTCTATAAATAATAGCCTGTTAGGAAGGTACTCCAAACAACCATGAGACACCATTCACTCCTGTCAGACTAGCAGAAAATTGCAAATCCGGACAATACTAAGTGTTGGTAAGGTTATGGGAAAATGGGAATGTTCATATTCTGTTGCTGGGAGGAGAAGCTGTTATAATTATTTGGATAAGCAATTTGAAAATACATAGTTAGGTTGAAAATATGCTATGACCCAGTTAATTCCTATTCTGAGAATATGGCTTAGAGATTTCCCACACTGTGCTCCAGAAAACACCTGTAAGAATATTAATGGCAGTACTGTTCATTACTCTAAAAAAAAAAATAGAAATAATCCAAATTCTTTCAGTAGGGGAAAGGATAAATGAATGGTGGTATAATTATAAAATGGAGTACTATGCAGCAGATAAAATGAACAGATTATTTCTATATTTATCAAAACATGTTAACACTATAATGCAGAGTGAAATAAAGCAGGTTATGGAACATCACAACAATATGAATTGTTTTACGTATGTGAACTTTTCAAACTACACAATTTAATTGTACATATTATTTATAGATCCCTAACTTATAAGTAAAAATCAAAAACACAGGTTGAGAGAACGCACTTATTTCATTAAAATGCTGATCACTGGGGACAGATGATAGGGGACTGGTGGCTTAAACAACAGAAATTTATTTTCTCACAATTCTGGAGGCTAGAAGTCTGAGGTCAAGTTGTCAGCAGGGTTTGTTTCTTCTGAGGCCTTTCTCCTTGACTTGTAGATGGCCATCTTCTCCCCATGTCTTCCCATGGTCTTCAGTCTATACCTGTCTATGTCTTAATTTTCTCTTCCTGTATTACTTTAATTTATCTTAATTACCTCTTTAAAGACCCTGTCTTTAAATACAGTCATATTCTGAGGTACTAGGGGTTAGAACTTCAACATATGAATATGGGTGACAGCACAACTCAGCCCATAGCATTTACCAAAAAGAGAGAATAAAATCTACCATGTAAGTAGTTGGTAAAGACCAATGGGGGAAAAAGGTACAATGAATACAGAATTTTGTAATTACCAAAGTAACGGAGGCTACTCAGACAAAATACTATGTAGTTCAGGACAGCTCAATATTCAATTAGGCAGGAACTACTGCTCTGACCCTCTGTAATAAACAAAAATAGAAGAGCACCACCACATTCTGTGATGGAACCACAGAAAAATAATGGTCAGTCCTTTCTGCTAAGGTGCTTCTGGCCAAGTAGTCACCTGTACATCCAGATTACAATTTTGCATCTAATTGTGGGTTGGTTGGTTGGTTGGTTTATATTTGGGTACAGTCTCCTTCACAAAGAATTTGAGTCAGTTCTGAAAACACATGGTGGCAATTTGAAACTATGTCCTGCCACCCAAGTTGTATGAGGCCATCACATTTTTCATTCCTGCCTTCCTTGTCCCTGACCATGTTGATGTTGTTCTGATATTCTGCGAGCTAAAGCCAAGCACCCCACAAAGCAGATCAATTCCCTGGTGAAGGCTGTTGAAATTCAAATATATGTATTTATCAGTTGATTTTTACATTTCTCCCTCCAAAATGGCTCACAGTTCTCAAGCCCCCAAAGGTGCAAGGGGCTATTGTAAATCTGGCCTGTTTGTGCCAAAAAAAACCACATCAGAATGGGCACCAAGAAGCTCTAAACTCTGGCTTCCCTGTGTGTCTATTCTTAGCCTGACTATGACCCTCCTCAAAGGAGGCACCCAGCAGCAATAGGGAAATGCCTGTACCTCCCACTCTGGCTGCACTAAAGCTCCCTCTCCTTGATGCCAGAGACCTGTCACCTTGTATTTCTTCTCATCCAAACAGAGTACATGGTCCCCTCAAGGATCAGAACACAGCCCATCAGGGCACTTAGAAACTGGGAAAAACCCAGCCTTGAGAAGCTAGACATTCAGGTCACTATACCCTCCCCAGATCTATGCACAGTTCTGAACATGGTCATTCAACTTGTCTTCTTGATTCACCTGCAGGGAGCTTTCTTCTCCCATTTGCATCCCTGTCTGAACTCCACAGTGATGTCTTTACTTTCCTTGGGGATTTCCACTTGATTTCCAAATAAAGGAAAGAGAATGGCAGGGCCAGGGGGACTTGCACCATTTTAGCTGCACCGGCTCCCACCACCCTCTCTGCTTTATGACCCAGCCAGCGCTTACGGTGCATTGTCCCATCACCTTCACCATTTATAGCACAAAAGCTATTTAGCCAGTGCCTGCAACCCTTCAGCCTGCGGTGCCTTGACAGCAGAGGTTATAGGAAAAAAAAAAAAAAGAGAGAGAGGGAGATGAGGAGGGAGGGAGAGGGAGAGGGAGAGAGAGAGGAGGGAGGGAGTGGGAGAGGGAGAGAGAGAGGAGAGAGAGAGAGAGAGAGAGAGAGAGAGAGAGAGAGAGAGAGAGAGAGAGAGAGAGAGAGAGAGAGAGGGAGAACAATGTGCAATCGGCACTGCATTAGAGATGGAAAAAGTACTTAAAGCCTGCAACATTCATCAAGACTGAATACATAAATGCCACATTTTGAATAAGCGAAGCAAAAGACAATGACAAAGGAAAGGCGCATTGCTTCAGGAATCTCTATCATTTTCATTTGCTGCTGTCAGGAACCTGTTTTTTGCCTCTCACTCTATCAACCATTATAGCATTAATGAAGTAACCTCACATAGTTATTGACTGGCTTGTCAGAGGCCCTGCCTGATCCCTTAATAGAAACCATTGGTCTTCAGTTAAAAATGGGGTGAGCTGGGAGGTGCTGTGGGCATGTGCTGAATTTCAAGTGCACTCCTGAGGTTATCAAAAGCCATGAAATGCAAATTATTATATTTTTTAAACACACAGATTTCATGCAACTGAGCATATAAAATTGACTAATATTGTACTTTATGCACGCCTTATAATGTTTTCAAATATGCTCTGCATATGTTCTTCTCCTAGAAAGTTGTGGGTGGTATTTGAATAAGCAGAGGTAGGCCTAGTTTTATTTTGTTCTTGAGTTCTCTCCGGCTTGCTGTAAGCTGGTACTTCTACCTAACCTAGAGACATGCTGATACACTGTCTACTCAAACACCACCATCAGTCTTTTGTCTGAATTTCAGTCTCAGATCAAAATCATTTTTCTTTTGTGATTTTCTTTCCCCATCTAAAGTATCCAAATCTTTAAACCAGTATATCATTTACTAGCAACTGCAGATTGGCAGGAAGTCTAAGGAATAAATTCTTGTCCCAGAAGGCAGTAAATTGGAAAAATAATCCTAGATGTAGAGTGTTTAATTCCAGTACCACAATACCACAGAGCAGATATGTTAAAACATAAGCACAGTAAGACAGAAAATGGTAAAAAATAAAATAAAATAAAAAGTCAAGGACAAAAAACTTGGAAAGTTGGTTATATTTCTGAATCAGGAGGAGCAAAGACAATGACTACAGGGTCAAGCTTGAAGGTGTCTTCAAAGAGACACTGATAAGAATGCATAGCTAGCTTTGTTTTTTGGGCATATAGCATGCTGGCTTCATATTGGTATTTAATTGGATCATTCTCCCAGTATAAGGCTTTGACCTTTTCTCAGCTTCTCTGGGGAGGAAATGTGGTGTCTATGTCTGTTGCATTATGGTTCCCCCAAACTGGCTCTCTCTGACAGTAGATTATGTGCATTTCTGACCTTTGGGATCATCCAAAAACTAAGAACAAGAAGCTCAAAAATTTCTTCTCTGCATATTTTACGCTCAAGTACCTTGCTGCTTCTCTTTGCCATCAGCACTACCTCAGCTCAACTGCTTCCTCACATGGATAATCTGTACACTCACTGAAATACACTACATTTTCTCATTTAGAAGTGAAATTAAGGACCTAAGACTTAGCCACCATATAAATATTGATGGTTCAACTTCCAAAGGTTCAAAGTAGTTGAGAAATATTGACCGGCTCCCATCTTTATTTTTTTTGTTTTGTTTTGTTTTTTTTGTTTGTTTTTTGCGGTACACAGGCCTCTCCCTGTTGTGGCCTCTCCCGTTGCGGAGCACAGGCTCTGGACGCGCAGGCTCTGCGGCCATGGCTCACGGGCGCAGCCGCTCCGCGGCATGTGGGATCTTCCCGGACGGGGACATGAACCCGTGTCCCCTGCATTGGCAGGCGGACTCTCAACCACTGCACCACAAGGGAAGCCCTCCCATCTTTAGTCCATTACATTCAAGCAACTATTTCATTAACCTGGATAAAGAATGAAAATGCATTTCCTGCTCAGCCATTTGTTCTCTTTTAGATTGGACCCAAATTATTCAAGAAAAACATATTTCTTGCAGTTTCTTTCATATGTCCACAAAGCCAACAAATCCCCACACTGTCAGGGTGCAAACTACTCTTGATCTCGGGCATTAATGGTGACCATTCATTGACTGCATTAGAAAGATATTTATCATGAGGTAGAGAGTACTGATCCAGATGTGAACAAAGATTACAAACTTTTTAAAGGTATAAGTTCAAATCAAAAATAGAAACGTATCACTCACTCATAGCTACTTTCAAATTTCTATTACATTTCTTGCATGTTAACAAACATATAAAAAATAAACTCTTATAACTTTAAAACTGGAAGCCACCTTCATGTCATTTTAATTGTGTTCTCATGCTACTCATGAAGAAAATAGTGTCCCAAATAAGATAGGTGACTTGTTCAAGGTCACATAATAAGTCACTGACATTTATGCATTCATTTATTCAACATACATTTATTTGAGCACATCCTACAAATGAGGCACTGGAGTAAAACCTGGAGACATAAAAATTATACACACTTGGTCCCTCATCTCAGAGAGCTTATGGAATTGTGAGGAACCACAGACTGTTTAATGATTTGTGATAAGTGCTCTAATAGAAGTA
Source organism: Physeter macrocephalus (assembly GCF_002837175.3). Taxonomy (NCBI): domain Eukaryota; kingdom Metazoa; phylum Chordata; class Mammalia; order Artiodactyla; family Physeteridae; genus Physeter; species Physeter macrocephalus. The sequence goes on from NC_041225.1 coordinate 75,069,582, forward strand.
GAGAGATATTAGCAACCTGAGAGGGGAACAATCATAGGAGGCTGCCAGACAAAGGAATATTTAAGCTGACACTTGAACGATAAAATGGATTTAAGCATATGAAGATAACAGAGATGGAAAGAAGAGCTTATTCTTAGGTATAAGGCCAAGGACATGACATGTGTGAGAACTCGCAGGTGAGAGGTGAGATGGTGCACCAAAGAAACAAAATAGGATCATGCAGACTGGAGGGTGGGCTATGAAGTGAGAGGAGACTGGAAAGTTGGAGGAGGCCATGTCATGAAAGGCCTGTGGATGGAGGTGACAACTTTGAACTTCCGCCTTAGGGCATTCTGAAGTCATTTACAGTATTAAACAGGGGAGTGAGCAAATCAAATTTATAATTTATACGATCAATCTGGCTAGCACTTGAAGGAGAAAAGTGCAAGGCTGGAGAAAGGGAGATCACTTAAAACTAAAATGAGGTGAGAGATGAAGATGTGGACAATAGCAGTGGGGATATTGAAGAGATATACAGCAGTAGATCTGACAGACCCTGGTGATGGAGTGGGAAGAGGTAAGGAAGAAAGAGGAGGGAAGCATGCTTTCCACATTTCTGCTTGGGGCAAATGAACACTTGATAGTTTCATTCGCTGTCATAGCAATAGGTGGAGATCACTTTTCCATAAAAGAAAATGATGAGTTCTACTTAGGTTAAATAATTAATGGTCATTCAGGTCATCAAGTGAATAAATATGGCAAAAATCTAAAGCAAGAATGGAATGTGGGCCTGCAGACTCCCCCATCCAGTGCTTTTTCTCTGTAACCGTATGAATGATTGCTTCTTGTCTAAAGGGCTGAGTGGTCAAAGCAACTTTCTACAAAGTAAATATTAAACAATTTTGAGACACAGTAGAGAGCTTCCTTGGAATATGCACTTAGACTTTTCAGTTCTCACTAGGTTTTATAGTCTCAAAAGTTATGGTACAATTTTCACCTAGTACATTATTAGTTGTAAAAGAAAACACAGAGATAATCATCCTACATTTCATGCATTTACCACATTATAGCTCACAAAGAACTTTCATAAATGTGAGTTACCATATTTAATCTCCCAAAGGAAATGTCCTTTGCATTGTTTCCAGTCATTGCCATGACATAGATTGTCACAACTTCTAGTGAAATGTCCAAGTCAACCCTATGACATTGCTTGAATACTCAGATCCACAGCCAGCTGCCCTCTGGAATTCGCTCTACACATGCTCATCTGTTAATAAGGGAACTGAATTAGAATATCCTCAAGGTCCCGTTCAGCTTTAAGTTTCTATGATTCCAAGCCTGAGGTCCAGGGTTCTAGGATATTGAATTTTTACTACATTATTTGTAAATTAGAGACACACATGAGGAAGAAAAAGAAATGCAGACCATGTTAGAAAACTCCAAGAGGAAAGTGTTAGCAGGAGGAAAGAGCTTCAGTGGAGAATCACTGAGATGGTGAGACCTCTTAGTTGGCAAAAGAGTATGAAAGTCAAGGGAAATAAGGGGAGTTGGGCACATTATTTAAGCATCGTGTTGACTCCGATCTATGCAACATACACTCCTGTTTCCCCAACTTAATGTGCAGGAGTAGATTCCTAGACCGAATCAAAAATCACGAAGGGAGTAATTGTATTTTCATCTCATCACCATTAAGAAGCGGTCAGCTCTTCTTTTTCTTGTTTTTCATGGTGACAAACCGTAGTAACAAAGAGCAAGGGGGTCAAAGACTGTAGGAGAGGCACAAGGAGGAAGAGGTGTTCGTCATTTTATCAAATCATGGGTCACGTATATGTTTTTTAAGCAGACATACACACAACCTGCACACCCATCACACATACATATGTATCTACATGTCCACATGCTCCCCATGCAAATGCGTGTGCATACACCCCTCACACACATGCACACGCCCACAACGACACATGTGCATACAATTGGCCATTCACATACTGGCAGCACATTTCCTCTTTGCTTGGGTTGCACAGCCACCCTGCCCCTCCTGCTTCCTTCCAATGGACTGGCCACTAGAAAGACACTGTGGTTTGATCTGGGAAACAGAGGGCAGTTGGAGCTTCTAGAGGTGTGGTCTCCCAAGCTAGACTTCTCTTGTTGATTTTTCTTAATGTGCTGTCAGCACGATATTGCCAAGTGCTCTTTCCCTCTAATGACAATATTGCCCATAGTTCTCTTCTTCAAAGGAGTAGAGAAATGAGTGGGTCATATAGTGTTCTGCTCAAGCCCATAGTTTCTGCTTTTTCAAATGTGTTTAATGGGCTTCCCTGGTGGCGCAGTGGTGGAGAGTCTGCCTGCCGATGCAGGGGACACGGGTTCGTCCCCCGGTCCGGGAGGATCTCACATGCCGCGGAGCGGCTGGGCCCGTGAGCCATGGCCGCTGAGCCTGTGCGTACGGAGCCTGTGGCTCCGCAACGGGAGAGACCACAGCCGTGAGAGGCCCGCATAACGGGGGGGAAAAAAAAGTGTTTAATGAGAGAACTTGTCATTTGTAGAAAGGAACAAAAAAGTCAAGGGCACGTTTAGATTTTCCATACTAATTAGATGCTTATTCCCAGGGAAACATTTGGGTTTTCAATCAAATCTCCAAAGTTTGTTGGTCTCCTGGATTAAACAAGTCCCCTTCTCCCCAACCGGGCTCTGCTTTTGTTTCATTATGTAGATCTGACCTTTACCTCACAAAGGTGTTGGCACTGAGAAGACACAATGAAAACTTTCTCCCCTACTAAACTGCTGAATTCAAGATGGCTCCCATGGAGAGCCACTGCTATCACAAGGCTCCGCTGAGCCTTGCACATACTTTTCTGGCTGCCCTGGGGTACTGATGCTCATCAACGCCTTCTCTGGTGAGCCTCATAGATTTTTCTAGCCAAACCGCCTAGGCCAAACCAGAATATCTCCAAGCAAAATAGAAAAGTAGGGGCTTCCCTGGTGGCGCAGTGGTTGCGCGTCCGCCTGCCGATGCAGGGGAACCGGG
>NC_041225.1:75072684-75117592 GCF_002837175.3 Physeter macrocephalus
AAAAAAAAAAAAAAAAGAAAAGAAAAGAAAAGTAAATCAAATCCCCAAGGCATCCTGAGACCTGAGAGTGTCATAATGTCTCAAGCTTCCGCTTCATACAATCTTTGGCATATTTTAAGCATGCAAATGGGCCATCTTTTCTTCTTGGTCTTTCTTTTATTTTATTTTTAAGGATTCAGGAGCGGCAAAATAATTAGCATTCACTGAACTCAGTAGGGCATCAATTTATACTCTTACAAGGGGGTCAAAGTGCAGGATGCTGCCCTGCCAGAAACTTTTTTTTACACAGAGGGGATACAGTCTGGAATATCCAAATGTATCAAGAATTGAATCCCCATGCTGGGTTATTTGAAACTCCAATAGACACACCACTATGGGGAAATTACTTAATCTGCTTCAAGATTTATCGCTATTGTGCTCCATGCATCAGGTTAAAATAGAATACCTCAGAGAGGCCTCAGCAGGTCAGGAGTCTAATTCGCACTGCAAGTATTTCACAGCATATTACAAAGTTTCGGACAGAGTCTTTAATCCTCAAAATCATTAAAGCCTACCTTTGCATAGATATGCATATAAAAACATTCTGCCAAATGAATCTGCTTTACATTGCCCTCAAAATACTGCTGCAACACAGAAAAGAGTAGGAATCTGAAACATTCTCTGGTTCACAGGGGTAAAGTTTATCAAAAGGTGAAAGAGAGTTTGTGTAAAGCAAAAAGAGGAACTGTTGTGTTGGATTAAGATTAAATGTACGCTGTCAAAAAAAATAGATTTTTCACCTGTCAGGCAGTCATTTTTACAAATGTATGATATGGGTACTGATTAGTGAAAATGCTCTTTCTTATGTGAATTGTAATATAACCCTTTGCTTCCTTGCCGTTCATCTTAGCGTTCCCCCTTTTGTGGGACTCACTAATACACTGTTTCAGTTTCTAGGAAAAAGGTTAAGAGACATTCACTGCAAAGCAGGATTGATCTTTCAAAATCATCAAGTGGGCTTACAGTGAAAGAGGAAAGCAATGCCCAGCAAAAACAAAGAAACTTCTGCACCGTGTGGAGGCTGTCAGTACATAAGGCACCAAATTCCATTTTCATATAAGAAACACATGAGAACTGGCTCTCCTGACACTCGTGCTGACATTTCTCTGAAATTCTTATGACTTTGTCATCAACCCACATATTTTCAAAACAAATTGTCTCGTGTTTGTTTGCTTTAAAAACAAGATGCCATTGTCCTAGATGAAAATGCGACTTTATAGTAAAAATGTCAGCATGAAAACACAAGGAAGGAAAAAAAACTGAGAGGAAAATAAAAAATAGAGTCTAAGTAGCCTTTTCTACAGGCATGAATATTGGTGATTAAAAGTGATTTCAAAAACTATGGCAAATATATTCTTATCTCTCATAAGAATACTGGATGAATAACGATAGGATGTTTAAAAGCAATTTGTTTTTATGACACTTTTTTGTGAACTTGCAGAAATTAGTGACAACAACAACAAAATCAAGGGCTATTGACATCTCATAGCTGAAAAGCATAAGCTGGCATCATTTTGCAACCTTGTTTTCCTTGGTTACATGCAGAGTAAAAATGAAATATATCTGGCAGTTGAGAAATGGCAGGGTGACTTCTGGAAATTGTATTATAGATTATTCACCAAATGAATTGTTTCTCTTTACTAAGATGTAAAACTGTAGACCTCAGGAAAAGCGATGCAGATGTAACCGAAAACCATAAGGCAACCCCACCTCCATCCCACCACTTTTTCAAGTAGGCTGTGCTAAGCTGCAATTTTCCTATGTCTGTTTGGACAGAATCAATGACTCATGTCAAAAAGCTGCCTTTCTACTCTTTTCAGAAAGTCAGACTTGGAAAGTGATCAAATGAAGATAAGACCACACAATCTATTTTATATTTCTTAAGAAAATACATATAAAAACAATTTCAGTGCAAAATCAGGTCATAGACTCTCACTCATTTGCTTAATGATAAATAGAAAATATAAGCAGCAAGTATGTTGCAACTTTTATTGGATATTTTTCAGCCCCAAACAATGAGTCCTAGAATTCAGCTCCTAAAGAGAAACTTCCTGAGATAGACTCTGAAGGAATGGAAAGAAGGATGACTGAGGGCAGCAAAACTCATTCTAGAACCAGATCTCCTTCAAGGCACCAGTGAGCCTAGTACTAGTTATCGCAGCCAAGTTTCCTCAGTTCTTACTGAAAGATTAGCCATGTCTGTGGCCTCATCCAGCTGGAACAGTCTAATTTGTATAAGTCATAGCAACTGTAACAGACTTAATTAAACTTGCCTGTCAAGTTTTATTTCAGTTGTCTTCATAACTAATTTCTGAACAGTCAGCGATCAAATTATATTCAGTGTTGGTCAGAGATTTTCAGTGGCCAAGAACACAGCTGTGACTATTGACAATCTTGATCTAGATGTCATTGTCCCTTATTTCTGTATAGATGTATATTGCTATTAGAACTTCTGTGCATTCTTAGGAGTAGAGGTACAATCACCTGTACTCCATCTTTCTGCAGCAATAAATGCCCTGATGCTGGTTGCTTTGCCATTAACACTTGGGAAGTTAGGAAGGTTAGCAGTTAGGGAAAGAGGCCACAAAAATAGGCAGTGCCAAAAAATAAAATAAGCCCAGAAGCTTGAGGAAGTAAGAGGAGAAAACAAAATATGATACAAGAACTCTGAAGAATTAGGGAGTAGTCTATGTAGATAAAAGGAATGGATTTAAAACAAAAAGTGTTGCTAATGAAACATGTGTGTGTGGCTAACAGTAGGAAGACAGTAATTTTCAAAAATAATAAACACACCTGGCTATGGGGAACAAATTAAAAGTGATGATTACCATATATGATAACATGTATTCATCAAATGTCTGTCCTCTCAGGTACCCATTTCCTACAGATGGTTCCATCCCTGCTGCCTAGGGAATGAAGAAAGAAGTGGCCCCATTCAGGGGATTATTTAGCAGTTGTTTGAATCCAGGGGCCTATAAAGTCATTTTAAGTCATATTTTTGCTTTTTTTTTTTTTAATTAAAAAGGCTTAAACTCTCCCCTCATCACTTGTGGGCTGAATTGGTTTGATTCAGAGAGACAGTAATATATAAGAGCAACCACTCTCTATTGAATTAGGGGATCTCTCATGCAACACATCTCACCAATTACAAGGTAGGGATGCAATTCTATGATTTATCATACATTATACTGTTAAGTAATATAACCTTATAGATACAATTTGTACCTATCTCTCTGCAGATTAGAGAGGTGGCACATGAAGAGAGGATCATTAAACACAGAGCAAGGGCAAGGGCCAAGCTCTTCTCTTTAACAAGCTGCTCCAAGTACCACCTCTCTAATCCATGGAGAGGAAATAACAAATTGTTCCAGTAGCTTATTCCAAATGGTGCTCTTTGGGGCTCTGGGTTTTATTAAAACAAAGAGATGCAGGAAAAAAAACACCATATCTATGTGCAAAAACAACAACTTTGGATTTATTGGGATGATTTCTCTCATTCCAAAGGTGATGGGATGCTTCACACTTGCATGAATATGGATGTGTGTGTAGATGCACATCATACTCGTGGATGCAAATACCTATCCCACATGAGCAGAATGAATATTGACATTCTAACGTAAATAAAGACGAATTATAGAAATTTGATGCTCAGATGATATCATTTAGGCATTGCATTAGACCGCTGCTATCCACTAAAAATATAATGCAAGCCATGTATATAATTGTACATAGTAACTACACTTTTAAAAGTATAAAGAAACAGGTGAGATTAATGTAATATTTTATTTAACCAGATACATGCAAAATACTATCATTTCAACATGTAAGCAAAATAAAAACTGTCAGTGAGATATGTTGCATGATTTGCTTTATGCTATGTCCTTGAAAGTTGCTATGTATTTTACAATTAAAGCACATCTCATTTCAAACTACGCATTTCAAGAGATCAGTAGGCACATGTGGCTTGTGGCTACCATATCAGATAGCACAGCATTAGAACTATGTATATCTTCTGTGACTCCACGGTCTCCATTATGGCTTTTCTGCTTTGTTTGGAGAAGGGTATATTTTTCAGCCACTTTACCCAAATAAGCAGAAGTTCTCATAAGTACAAAATGGATGGAATGGTATTTCACTACACTGAGTATAACTCTTTTCAATTCCACTGAGATCTAGGCTCCTGCTGCTGAAAGGGTGAGTTCTTTAACCTCTATCTGCTTTGTCTATATTTCCTTTCTAAGGTCAATAAATGTGGACATAAATATCAACCTTAACAGATAGCCCAGACTACTCTTATTGGAATATCCTATTTGTAATATTCTTTTCTCTATAAGGCTTCTGTACCAGCACTTCCAGCCTTATTAAACTCAATTAGACTTTCTTTTGCCCTGACTACACCCCCCTTATAACAGGAATATTGTATAATCCGCTTGAATGGCAGTACAATGTGGTAGGCAAAGATATAAGGACACTGTTAGGCTGCCTCATAAACACTAGCTTGTCATGGGACAAGTCATTGATTTCTATTGGCAATCTCATTGTAATTTCAGACTGTAATTTGAATTCATTCTTTGCTCCTCTCTGAGGTAAACAATGGGCCAAAGAGTAGAAATGCGCTAAAGTGAAAACACAGTAATTACCCTCAGAAATAATTGGGTAACCTGACTTGTTTGATATCTGAGAAAGCATAGGTGAGCTGGGCCCCGCATAACACCTGAACTAATTGCCCCCCAAATTAGTATCTGTCTCTGGACCTTGGAAAAAGCAATTCAACTGTGACTAGAGTTAAGAACTAGTCAAGGGAAAGGTGAAAGGCAAGTCATTTGGGGGAAGAGAGAAGAAACAGAAGTCCATTACTTCTATATTAACCTCACTCATTGTACTCATTAAGATATATAACTGTCATACATATATGGTTGTATGTTTGTTGGAAAGACCATGAGTTTGGTTGGGTCAGACAGATTTGTTCTAAACTGTGGCCCTACCAGTTATGTGTCATGTGGTACTGGCAAGTTTCTGTGAACCTTAGTTTTCTCATCTGCAGTAATGGCTCATCATGACGTTTGCCCAGCTGTAGTGGCCTGAAATGTGTAGTGCTCCCAAGATCATCATACACTCAGTCATCTATGAGCTTGGGAAGAACATGGCTCAAGGTTTTCTTAGGAATCAGGCATATGGTAACAATGAGAGAAACGCAGTCTGTTTTGTCTCTTTTTAAAGGTTCTACACAGCTCCATATTACTTAGTTTCTAGCATTACTGCCTTGCCGGCAAGCTCCCATTCCAGGAAGCTAGCCTACATATTTTAGACAGTCAGTCAAAAGTTCTTTGTGAGGCTATGTCTAGTATTTGAACTAAGTTCCTCCAGTGTGGAGTCAGTGCAGATGGTGGGATGGTGGCAGTATTCATGTAAATTCTATCAGGAAGGGGCCACAATAATTTCTTCACATGTAATCCCAAAGTCTTTTGTGTTCACTAGACTATGCCTGGAAGCCAGGATTATTGTCACTTCCGTTGTCTGTTCCAGTGCTGATGTACGACTGTCCTTCAGAGCTCTCATATACTGGTATGTATAATTAGATGGGGGGGAGGGAGGGAGGGAGGGAGGGAGGGAGGAAGGGAGGGAGGGAGGGAGGGAGGAAGAAAATAAATTTATATATGTAAAACATATATACAGCATTTTCCATGCAGCTTTTTTTGATCCTAATAGCAGCCCTGTGAAGTGAGTTCCAAATTGTTGTCCCCATTCTAGGCTTCTGATGGGTTAAGGTCGTCCAGTTTGCATCGCAACCCAACTCCTGTCCCTTAGACTAACAGCTCCCATTTACTCATTTACGGGCCTCTGTTGGTCTGTGACAAAATTTTAAGTGATCCAAAGACAAGGCCCGTGCCTTTCTGCTGATATTTTTTTCTTGAGAAAAACTCTCCTTAAGTCTAATATTATGTTATTTCTATGTTTTAATCATATTCGAAAGTCTTTTATAGTCATGAAGTGATGTCAATAGATAAAAGGAACCCTTTTAAAGCTCTTGGAAAACCAAAATGTTGACAAACTTGTATCCCTTATTAAAAAGAAGAAAATGGAAGGAAGGAAGGAAGGGAGGGAGGGAGGGAGGGACGAAAGGGAGAAAGGAAGAGAAATGTTTTTACTAATCAGTGAAAGCAAAAATCTGGGAACCACAAGGTTAGGTAAAATGTGTTATATGGTCCTTTTGCTTAGGTATTCTATTTTCTTTGGGGAAAACAAGGCCAAGAAAGGAAACAATCAAAGAATCATTGGACAAAAAAAGTAATAAAGTATTCCAGCTGAAGGGAATCACAGGGCTAGACCAATAAAGACTGTGACATCAGAGAAACAAGTGATATGCAAGGTTCGAGACCTGAAAGAATATATTATAAAAACCCAATGGGGGAAAAAAATTAAAATACTTCAGAAAAACTCTTATATACAGCACTCATAATCAACAACATGAAAGGCTTGACCTGAGAAATGATAAGGAATAAATAAGTCCTTGCTATGGACTAAATGTTTATGTATCCCCAAAATTCATATGTTGAAACCTAATCCCCAATGTGATGGTATTTGTAGGTGGGGATTTTGGGAGATGATGAGGTCATGGGGGAGAAACCCTCAGGGTGGGATTAGTGCCCTTATAAAAGAGACCCCAGAGAGCTCCCTCACTTCTTCTGCTATGTGAGAACACAACAAGAAGTCAGCTGTTTATGAACCAGAAGAGGGCTATCAAAGACACCAAATCTGCCAGCAACTTAATCGTGAACTTCCAGTCTCCAGAACTGTGAGAAATAAATGTTTGTTGTTTAATTTTTGGTATAGCAGCCCGAATGGACACAAACAGTCCACTTGTCTGGGCATCAAGAGAATGTGGACCACACCAAGCTCTGCATGTTGTTTAATAAGTTCTCAGAGTCTCAAAAACTTAGTTTCTTTTCCTGTGACATGGGGAGGGAAGAACGAATGTATAGATATCAAAGACATCTTCCAGCTCTAAGATCTCTTCCTGTAATGATAATATTATCATTGAGATTATTATCCCATTTTATTTATGAGATCACTGAGACCAGGAGAGTCAGGAAAGAGTGACCTGCCCAAGGCCTTGAAGTCAGCTAAGTGGCAGAGCTGGATTTGGAACTCAAGTTTGCCCTCTCTTGATTCCATCAAGTTGCCTCACTAGTCTACTGTGTCATGAAACCTTTATCTGAAACCCAATTTTATAAAGAAAGGAATGGCTAAACTATTTAAAAATTTTTCATATTTCACAGACTACCATAAGTATGAAAGAAACACTCTGGAACTACCAGCAAAACCCCCTGTGACCCAGAAAACACCTCACCATCATATGCCCAATATGCAATGAGGTCATCTTACCAACATTGCACCTGATGGAATTTTTTCTTTTGAGATGGATTTTTATTCAAAGCTTGGTCATCATAACATGATATTCAGACTTGAGTCATACTTGAAATTCCTAAACTAATGAAATCATTAATATTTGCTATAATATGCCCATCTGTAATTAAACAAAGCAGAAATCCTGCCTAGGCCTGTCTCCTCATTCTCTTCCACAGGCTTAAAAAGAGAGAGGAAAAAAATCATTATGACTAATATTGCTGGATTTGATCACTGTCTTCTCTTTTCTTCATCATGTGAATGCCCAGTCCCAATCAGACACCACAATGGCAAGGGAACTACAGGCCACCACAAATGGTGTGACAACTGTACGGATGATTCACTGCCAAGGCAGTGGTGACAGAAAAATGCAGGGCATTTGCATCCACGGGTCCACGTCAGCAAAGTCCTCAGAGCTAGGGAGAGGAGGGTGAAGCAGACTGAGAGGGCTTGAGAATTTTCCAAACCTGATCACTTATTTCCCCCACCTCCAGCTCTAAACTGTGAAGTACTTCCCTGATGTCACCGTTTCTGACGCCTGGTTTTTGCCAGTGGCTAAAGTGGTGGCCTGCGTGACCTCACCCGTTTTGCATCCCCTGCATCCTATCTCAGTTCCCTTCACTGGGCTGTAGACTGGAAGTGGGTGGGTAGCTTGTGCAGGAGCACAAAGCAGTCCCCCAGGGCTCCCTGGGACTTTCCTCTCACAAAACCAGAGCAAAAGCATGGCTACTGGCAGTGCCAAGAAGCCTCAGGCAGAACAGGAAACAAAGAGGGTCGTTTTGGAGGCCAAGAAGATTTTGATTAAAGCACTTCTCAGGTTTCTCTCAGCCTGTGGCCTGAGGTCAGCACACAGATCTCAGTCTTTTAGTCCTGGCAAAAAGCAGGTGGTCAGGAAGAGTTCTTGCCCTGAGAAGACCCTGGGCTAACTCCTGACTTCACAGTGGTCCTTATTTTCCTAGCTCCTTTCCAATTGTCAGAGATCATATTAGTGCAGTTGTGAAGGTTTCACATAAGGATGAACAGAAGGGTTGTTACTGGCTAGTGAGAGGAGAGACGTTTCCCATCCAAAGGAGAAAAAAAAAATCCTCTCCTAATGAATAATGCTGGGGTGGAGGAGGAGGGGAGTGATGGTCTAGGTCTCTCTCTCTCTCTCTCTCTCTCTCTCTCTCTCGCTCGCTCGCTCTCTCCTCGCTCAATCTTGCTCTCTCAAGTTAAAATCACAGAGCAAAAGGCAGAAGAAAATAGCAATGTGTTCCCATGTTGAAGGTTGTCCTAATGTGAATCTGTAAAGAGCTCACAGTCATGTATGGGGACAGATTGTCCCTATTTCCCAAACCAAGGACACACACAGAAGGTCAGTATTGAGATACTTTACAGGATTTTGCGGCACAGGGTGATTCCATCATGATTAAGCCTTTTCTCAGCATCCCCTGTCCTCATACCCCCTCAAGCCACCATTAAAACCTCAGCATTGTATCACCTCCTAATGGAAGTGAGACCCACAGTTGACTGCGGAGTGGAGTGAGGGTAAAGATATGAGAATACACCTGGTAATGATCAAAAAGAGAGAATGCTAAGGAGCTCATAGATCCTGAGAGAGGCGGGGTCCAATTTGTGCCAGTGTGGTCAAGTCACCAAGAGGCCAGATAAAAGGTCCTCACTTGGAAACAAAATGTTAAGCTTTCCCAGAAAATAAATTAAACAAACACAGTGACCCCTTAGGTTTGATATCATCGCATTAATAGTAATAACAATAATAAAGCTGACATAGACTCACAACCTGTAATTTGTAATAGTTAGCTCCATGCTTCATATCTGTATAAAAGTTAAAGCATATTTTTCATTAATACCAATACAAATTGGATTTGTTTTTCTGCCTCTAATTGATCCTGCCCTCCACTCCTGATTAACTCTTCCTCTCCCTCATTTTTGCAGGTACTACCTTATTCAGTGTTGAGTCAAAAATCTCGGCTGTCCTTCCTGGAGGGCCCTTGAATCCCACTTAACCTGGCTGGTGTGATGTGCTCTGCAGGAGGGAAGCAATGAAGCAGAACAGGGATGATCACAAATTGAGAACTGTTCTTCCAAATAATGGGAAGGGGGAAATTAGACAAAGTGCCTTTTCCATCATCTCCCCCATTCCTGTCCAATTTTGCATAAGGAATCCCTGGGACTTGTGAAAGGTATATTCTCTCTGCATTTGCAGAATGACCTCTAAAGAGGTCACTGTAGCTCCCAAGGCCTACGTGCCCCTGGCAGGACTGGCCATTCCAGACCAGCCACAGGCAGACAGCAGACTGCTCCGTGGAGCATAAGGAAGGTTACCGGGTTGGCCAGGAGCTACTCTCATCCAGTAGCTGTGTGTTCTGGAACCAACCTGGAGACATTAACACAAAGGCCTGCCAATAAGCTACATGGTGTTTGCATATCTTATACACATTGAAGGGAGAGACAAATGCCTGGTGGGAAAAAAAAGAAAGAAAGAAATATGAACTCAGCTATTAAGCAGCTATAAAATGTTTTGCTCTCTTCCCTATTTCAGAAGCTTCCATAGTATAAATAGTGGTCAAAAGTTCAGTGAACTGTCTTGTAGTGTGGGGTTCCATTCAAATGGGGCTATTTTCTGCGAGTCCCCTGACACCATATCTAATTTCCAAAATGAATATGCTTTAATTTTCCTTCTTCATGCATTGTGCTTTTTCCTCATTTAAAACAGCAACAGCCTCTGGCAGTAAAGGACATCACATTTCTGTGCGAGATGAAGCTTTTTTCCCCATATGCAGGGGAATGGCATGGGTCAGGGGAGAAAAAATATATGCAAAAAACAGCACACCCCACTGACCCCGGTATATTTTACATTACAATTTTGCCATTTCCAGTATAGGTTCATTTTGCAATGGACCATATCAACCATATTTCAGGGTTTAAAAAAAAGGAGGGGGGGAGTGGTAGGCAAGGCATTGTCTGCATACAGTATGTCCTAGTACAATGGTTGTCTGATTAGGGTGTAGTGTCGCTTACAGAGAACAAACACGGACACACACACAGCTCCAGCCGCTCAGTGCAGGGTACAGTTGCAAAACAGATACCAAGTGTGGATCCTGCCAATTAAAAGAAGCATTAAGGGACTTCTTTGTGAATGTGGCCAAGAACAGCTAACTGGTTTTAATGACATGAATGTCATATTCAACATCTCTAAGTTCACTTGAAAGCACCAATGTTCCACCGCCTTATTGAGAAAGACCACAAATAGAAACTGGGCATCTTAGAGATCTTAATACCTCTACTTACACATATATATTTACATATATTTGTGTGTGTGTGTGTGTGTGTGTGTGTGTATCTCAAAGGGTCTAGAATATAGAGAGATATATATTCTACATATAGAATCCTGTGGCTATAAAGAAAGTTGATCCGTATACCCTGTCTGAGATTGTAAATGATGTTTCACAGTACTCTGAGGCTTGTAGGAGTATAAAATATACGCCCAGGGCAATTGTAATAAAAAAGATTCTAGAATCAGAAACTTATTTAAAGAGTTTAGAATCAGAAATTTATTTGTCATATTTTTCTAACTCAGGTATCTCCTAGAACTCAGCAGTTAAATAAGATGTTTTACATGATAATCTTAAATTTTGACGTGTACGAATTATTTAACATAGATATCTATAAAGATGGTATATGGGTTTTTTCCTTGCTGGGTCACTTCCTATCATGAATAATTACTCTCGCATTAACATATTTTCTATTAGTCAAGCCCTCCTCAATCAATCAATAGATCAATCAGCAAGTATTTTTTGAACAAGATATAGAAGTTGTGAAAGGGATATGAAGCATGGCCACTGCCTCCAAAACACCTAGAGTTCAATGGATGAAATCAAATGAATAGGCTTGAAATCACCTGACAGTAAGCACTGGAATTTGAAACACCAGATACATATTTGGTACTTGATTTAAACTGGCCTGTATTGGCAATAAGATGTATAAAGTTGATAAATTAGCGCTGTCTAGAGTAGTCAGAGAAGGCTTGATGAAAGAGTTGGCACTTCATCTGGACACTGAAAGATGGACAAGACAATGAGAAAAGGAAATGATGGGAAAAGGAGGGTTGTTTGGAAGGGGAGAATCACAAACACAAAGACACAGAGGCCAAGAACTTGTTGTGATTCCCTTCTTAACTGCCATGAGCATATCTCTGCTTCATACAGGTACACAGTGCTCATAATAATGGCCTTCTCTTGAGAAAAAAAAATCAATGATCAGCAATACAGACTCAGTGTCTTAGAAACTTAGGCCCCCAGGCACTCATAAAACAAGAGGAAGTGAATGGGGACTCACTTCATTAAGTCCATATGCCCAGTACGGCAACCATCTCACGGTGTGCTCATTACTCCCCTGTGAGCTTTGAGTTACTGTTCCATTTCACAGATGAGGAAAGTTCAGCTAAGAGATGTGAATGTGCCAAGGGTCACTAGTGAGTGTTGGTGCTGAGCCCAGGCAGTCTACCTTCAGAGTCCAAGCATGTTCAGCTAAATAGCACTTCCCTTCCAAGAAGTGGTGACTGTGAAAGATGAATAAACAAGAAAAGGTTTATTATAAAAGGCTGGAGACTCTTCACACAAAGATAAATAATGGTTATATTGGAAAGCATATGATAAACTTGGTGGACTTTGCTTTAGGAAAACCCTATTAAAATCTAAACCTATTAATCAGGTATATTAAGGAGTAATTACTCACAGGAAGGCAGTTCTCACCATGGGGTTACTTTAACCAGCAAGATCTCCAGGCACACTTAACATAGGGCCCCATTTACAATGAATTTCAGGCATGCTATAAAGAACAAAGTGAGTTGCGTAATACCAAAGTCTTTTAAGCCGATCAGTTACAATATTACCTTACATCAACCTTGCTCAGCACTGTCCAATAGAAATAAAATGTGAGCCACATATATAAAGTTTTATAATAGCCACATTTTAAAGAAAATGAAATATGTGAAATTGATTTTAATATTATATTTTATTTAATACAATATGTCCAAAATATTATTTTGATAATCAATATAAAATTATTGAGATAATTTTTTTTACTTTTATGTATTACCTTCAACATCTGGTATATATTTTATACTTACAGTTCTTCTCAGCTAAGATTAGCTACATTTCAGTTGCTCAATAGCCCCATTCAGCCAGTGCTATTGTAATGGATGGCACAGATCTAACTCTTTATATCTCTATTTTAAGGTTACACTTGGCTCTTACTGGAACAGACTATTGAGAACCCATACTAGTACCTTAATTCCAGAAACAATCTGTATACCTATATTTAATATCTTCCTGTCTAAGAGCTATCCTAATTGTACTGACCTACATGGAGGTAAGCACTGACAGATATATTCTTATGGACACAACTTTCCGGCAATAATATAGCCATACCTTTCTCTTCTGGCATGGTTGGCTGACATAAAGTACAGTTGAATCTTATCACCTGAAATCTTGAATATGAAGGCATTTATTTCTTCCTTTATTATATTTTTTAACATCCTTATTGGAGTATGATTACTTTATAATGGTGTGTTAGTTTCTGCTTTATAACAAAGTGAATCAGCTATACATATACATATATCCCCATATCCCCTCCCCCTTGCATCTCCCTCCCACCCTCCCTATCCCACCCCTCTAGGTGGTCACAAAGCACCGAGCTGATCTCCCTGTGCTATGCGGCTGCTTCCCACGAGCTATTTTACATTTGGTAGTATACAGAGTGAAGTAAGTCAGAAAGAGAAAAACAAATACCATATCCTTTATTATTTTTAATGTAACAACTTCCAAAAAAGTATCGGAAACAATCATGGTAAGCAGAGTGGGAAGGAAGTAGGTGAGTTAACTACACCAAGAACCCAAGCATTAAAAACTGAATACAATACAAGAAAAAGAAATATGGCGAGACAGAATTTCTCTGTAAAGGAAAACTAATATTGCAGATATTCAATGGGAAGAGAAGTTTTCAGCATATAGATCAGGCAAAGAAGAATGGTTTCCAAGTAAAACAACTTTACCCCTTGTGGAGGAGAGATGTTTCAATTCTGTAGCTGCATGTACAATTTTGACTAAGAGAGATCTCTTTAATTATCAGTGCTCAGAAATCTGTCACTAACCCTTTGTGATTGGCCCTCCTCCCCTCCATTCACAGGCCTCCAGCCTTGAAAATAGTTAGTTGTTGGATAAGTCATGGCTGTTCATCTATATCTAGTGACTTGACGCTGGGAGCAAAGGTCTACTTCCCCAAAATGAATTGGATACCATGACAGTCTCAAAGTACAGCTTCATCCCTTAGGGCTCTTCCAAAGGCCTCTGATATGAGGGAATCCTTCGAATTCTAGCAGGCCAGCTAGCCTACAAACCTTCAGCTCTGTAGTCATCCAACTTGATAGCCCCAAAGTTCTTTAAAATAAACGAAACAAGTTTAATATTCTCAGGCTGGGATCATTCTTGTAGACAAGTTGTCGACACATTCACCACACACTGTCCAACAAACCATAGGGGAGGAAAAGAGTGCAAGGTGATCTGGAGAAGTAGGCAGCACTCCAGCACGTGCAAGGATATTGTTCCCCGTCTCATTTGCCTATTTTGTTAACTGAGAAACAATAACAGCCTTCCAAAATCTCCCAGCTAACTAAAATAACCTGAAGACTCTGGGGAACTGTATATTGGCAACAGTTCAACAATCAACAAAAAGAACAATAAATGAAACCTTTAATTAGATCATTTAACTTGGGAGTATAAAAAAAACTACATCAGGGAGCAGATATTGGGATGTATCAAATGTGGAGTCCAGATACAGACACTGCAAAATGAAATCAGGCAGAAGGCCTAAAACTATTGCATAGCTGGATCTTTTCCCTTAGTACTTAAAGTCTGCATTCTTTTTTCCCATGATGCCCCACTGATTTGCAATTTAAATAGTGGTATCTGTACCACGTTTATCCATGGCCGCTGAGCCTGCGCGTCCGGAGCCTGTGCTCCGCAACGGGAGAGGCCACAACAGAGGAAGGCCCGCGTACCACAAAAAAAAAAAAAAAAAAAAAAAAACTACATCAGGGAGCAGATATTGGGATGTATCAAATGTGGAGTCCAGATACAGACACTGCAAAGTGAAATCAGGCAGAAGGCCTAAAACTATTGCATAGCTGGATCTTTTCCCTTAGTACTTAAAGTCTGCATTCTTTTTTCCCATGATGCCCCACTGATTTGCAATTTAAATAGTGGTATCTGTACCACGTTTATCGCACCTATTGCTTATCCATATATAAATCTATTTTAGAGCTGAGCACTAAGTTAGAAAGATTTGTTATAAATGTCTTATTTTAATATTTTATGTACGTACTATAATTTGATTCAAAGTGCTGTTTGTCTAAAATACATAACGATGTGTGCTGTGATCAGACTTCTGTTCTTCAGGAAATATATTTAAGGCAAAACAATTAACTCATCTGTGCATAACACAGAGTCTGCTCATGTTTTAAATCACTTTAATGTACATTCATCTCCTATCCCCTCTTCTATGGAATCTTATTATAAACTGTTATATGGGCATCTCATCTTCCCTAGGTCAAGATGGGAATCCCTCTTGAATTTTCTCCTCTATCCCCCTTTCTATGGTAGAGGAAACCCTCCTTGAAATCAGCAGGCTGTCTCCAAGTAGACCTATGATAATGGGGCCCAAGAATCTGAATGTAGGGAAGGAAACTATTTTTTGAGCCCATACCAATGCAAGATACTATCCTGAGCCTTCAGATAGTCTGTCTTAATCCTCACCAAAAAACTGAGGTGGTTATTATAATGCCCATCTTGCAGATGGAGTCACTGAAACTCAGGGAAGATGCATAAATTACCCAGGACTCCCTACGGACTAGTGGTGGAGCCTCTTGACTCCAAATTCTTACTCTTTCCACATACCATGCTGCCTCCAGTGCATTCCATTTTAATATACCCCAATTCAAAAGAGGACCATTCAACATAGAAGCTAAGTTTTGTGATACATCACTCAGCTCTGTTTTCCAGTTCATTGGAAACATCCTCCCATGTCTGGTGAGTGATTGAAGAAACTGCATTTTCAAGCAATTCTCACAGTCTCCCAAAGATGATGAGTAAACATGGTTACATTAAAAATAGTTCTAACGGTGTGTGTATGTACGTATGGATGAATAAATAAATAAACAAAATGAAAGTAAAGAGATGAAAAGGCAGACCCAGTTTATTTAAATCATGTGCCGTGCATTCACAGACTGATGCAAAGACTGACCTTGGGAAACACAAAGGGGAAGGCAAACCCACTCTCCCACTCCAAAAAGCATGATATGAGCAAAATCAGGTAAATTAAAGAAAGCCTTCCCTGACAGATTAAATGCCCCTATTATAATCTCTCATGGCACTAAGTAGCTTAGCCCTTGTCACAGTTGCAATTTTACATTTGTCAAACTATTTGATTAACGTCTATTTCCCCTGTAGATTACATCTTTCTTTTTTCTCCATCTGTGGCATCCCTATTCCCTAGCACATAGTAGATACTCCACAATCATTTCTTGAATGAATAACAAATGAATGATTGAATGCATTGTGTATTCCCACTGTTCATTTCATAGGACATTTGTATCATAGGAGGATTTAGTTCCATAAAACTCAGGCCAGCTAGTAAAACCACATCCCTCTTCATATCAGTTGTCTCTCCTGGTCCTAGCACTGTAACCTGCTCCCTGCCATAGCCTGGAACCATCCCCAAGTCCCACTACCAAAATGTGTGGTCTGAAGCAATTGCACTGATATATTCCATGTGGGAAAGTACTAACGTGTGTGTGTGTGTGTGTGTGTGTGTGTGTGTGTGTATGTACAAAGGTGAACTCTCAAGGCAGGGAGAATATCACTGCTGGTGCTCCTTTACTGGTTAAATGTTAAGTCCTTCCTCTCCAATTATTTGGAACAGTGGTTACCTAAGAGCAAGGATCTTGACTGTCCATCTTTGTACCCCCAGCTCTATGTAGAGGACTTGCACATCGTAAGGTCTCAACAAAGGGATCATTTGAACCAGGTCTCTGAAGGGAGGGCTCAGAGGAGAAGCACCCTGAAATCATTTGGTAGGGGCAGGCAGTATAGCCTTCTCACAAACTTCAGGCCAAAATGAAAATAGCCTCAGCACCTTCATAGGGAGTTCTCATCCTAGGACCTCTCAAGAGGTCCTCTCAAGAGACCAAGAGCTTATGACTATGGCAGGAGAGATTCAGGTGCCAACCATTTGCCAAAGTCTGCATTCAGCCCACATTCCTTTTCCTCCATCCCTGCCATGCCTTGTTGGCAAGGGACTGTAGGATACCAGATTCATTGGTCTGAAAATCCTTATGTTCACCAGTAAGGAAATGTATCTGCTTAGCCAAAATCCATGTGAATACTGACTTTTTAACTTAATTGTTAGTTAATTTTCTTCAAACATGTATTCACTAATACCTTTGGCAAGTGCCTGTGTTTTTGCTAATTCAGTTGAATTCAACGAGCAATATACTGAGTTCCTACTATGTGCATATCATGACGCTAAGTATCACAGGTGACAAAAAAATAAAGAAACAGATTAGTGTCTACCTCCAAGGAGGTATAATAGGGAAGACAGACATGTATGCAAATAACTGCCACTCAGTTACTTATCCTTTTGGGTTCCAAATTTTGATAATGTAGAAGTTGTGTCTTGTGTCTTTTCTCCCAAAGAAACTGCTTAATACTGGGCTTATTGGCAGTCCTAAAATGTCTACATATGAGAGACTTAGGGATTAAAATTTGTTTAGAAAGGACAGAAGAGCTTGAATTTGCAATTACTTCAAGCTGTGTATGTAAAACTGAAAAATAAATGTTAGTTGTGCATACTTCAAAGATTAAGAAAGCATGTTAGAGGTTTGGTATGAGGAGAGGATGGGCCTTAGCACCAACTGGATAAACTTTTAAGAAACCCTAGTTCTACTCTTTATTTCTTTCCTGGAAATCATCACAATCTATAATTACGTTGTTTATTTATATTTACTTGATGATCTGTCTTCCTCACTAGAATCTCATGTGAGCAAAGACCTTGTCTGTCTTGTTTACTGCTGCATCTCCAGTGGTTTCTGGCACAAAGTAGGCTCTGGATCAGGATTTGTTGAATAAATGTATGACAAACATCAGAGAATACTGACCTCATGAGAAGAAGTATCTGGTATCATACTTTGCCCAAGCCTAAGTGTACGGAGAGAAGTAGATACAAATCTTCTCACTGGGATAAAATGAGACTGCGAGGAAGAAGCATCACCACTTTGCCTGAAATAATTATTCATGACATGTCATTTCTGATGGACAATGGGGGAGGTGGTGATTGCATTTTCTTATCATCATACCTAAGTACCTTTGAATAAAAAGTGCACAGTAAAGAAGCACTAAGAGTATCATAACCAAAAGACCCATCTGGATGTCCAGGTCAGCACCCTGGAGAAACACTGTAAGCAGTCAATACTCAACCTCTGGAGAAGTAGCGCATGGCGCTCCTGGCCTCACTTCTCCATCGAAAGGCTTACTTGTCAATGTGCTTGTACCTGTCTAACCTTCTTTTTTAAAAAATAAAAATCCTGAGGAAGAGAAAGTTCTTGCTGAGACCACTTGTCTGGCATCCTGGGAAGAACTCAGAGGACTGTTCATCTATTTAGTGAGAGAATTTTCCATGCTCAGTAAATTCTGTTGCTTCGTAACTGCAACCTTGTGCTTGGTGTATTCCCTTTCCAATGCTCTAGATCCCTCTTTGCTTTTACAACTATGGGTCTGGTACCTTGTAGGTGGTTTATTCTTGGTATTCAATGATCTTAAAGCCACAGAGCAGCAATCTCTCTACTTCATATCATGAGTACTCAAGGGGATGTCTAACTCTGGAAATTAACTACCTAAGTTTTAGCAGGAAGTGATAATGAAAACAAAGAAACACTTTTCTCTCCAACCAGAATCTCCATCCAAATAGTTGGAAAACTTAAAACCGAAAAGCAAATCATTTCTAAAAAGATAAAAAGCAACTGAATAATGATAGTTAATTCTTCTTTTATACTATTTATATATGGGTTGCTCATTAAAGTCCGTATTCAAGCCAGAACTTGAGGCTAGAAGAAACAAGCAGCATATTAAAGCACCCTTTGGTCCAGAACAGATCCAGACAGAAGCCTGAATCCCAGGTAGTCACTGCACATGAATGTCAATGATTACAAGGTGAGAGTAGCTGGCTTTGTCCATTAAATCAGAAAGTTGTGAAAAAGATATTGCACATTGCCTAGTAGAAGGTAGGCTCATTAAATGGTTGTTCCATTATCCACCATCCAAATCCGTTCCAAATAGAGAAGAAAAACTCAGTAGTACATTGATGGGTTTTGGTATCATCTTTGATATAAAAGAAAAGCTTTATGTCTTGTTAGGAGTGGAGTATATGTTGATCCAGTATATATCTGTATCTATACCTGTGTCTGTCTTGGGCCACACTTTTCCATCAGAGACCCATCCCTGGTCCTTCATCACTGGCCAAAGCAGAGGAAGAGAATGAATCAAGGTCATATGGGAATTTTTTACTCGGAGATCACTGGCAGTTACCCAACAAAATAATTGAATGCTAAGGAATACACTTCACTAAGCCTCCAATGGATCTCCTAATTTTACTCTTTATTTCCTTCATAAAACTCCTCTCAGTCTATGATTACCATGTTACCACCTTAATTTATATTTTCTTGTTGATTATCTGTCTACTCCGTTAAAAAGTAATCACTGTGTGTGCAGAGATCTTGCCAGTCCATTAGAACCTAGAGATAATTGTCCATCCCCTTATTTCTAGCACCCCTTCATTCCTAAGATTTCAAATATGGAAAATAAAAATTTCCCTCACTGACCACTTTCAGTTTTATTTTAATTCTACTACATGCAGTGTTTTTTTACTTGTTAGCAGAAAACTTTACTTCCTACTCACACAAGAAACCTTAGACCCTCTGTGTCCTAATTTGTTGCAATGAACAGAAACACTCTCACACTAGTGGGAAGTTGAGAGGAAGGGAATTTTGTTGTAGGGAAATAAAGAGGTCTCATGGAATCTGGAAAAACTGCAGAGCCAGTTGTGAGAGCTCAGGAAACAGAGAAAAACATTCAGCCTCCTAGATTCTCTCTCATGGTGTGGTTGCTTTTCTCTTTGCTCCACTGTTTGATCATAGCTTTAATTTGTACATAACTGCCAAGGCCACATCTAACCCTACTCTCCCTTCCATCTCATAGTTTTTGAATTTGGGCACCTGCTGATAATCAACAATGGTACCTCGGTGCACAATCACAGAACTGCAGAGAAAGGAATTGGACTGGCTCAATCTAGCCTTTTTTAGAGGTGTACCATGTTACTGACATGCCTCTCTGGAGCCACACCCATCCATCAGAGGTCCATCCTTGGTCTATCATCACTGGCCAAGACAAGCAGGGAAGAGAATAGATCAGGGTCATATGGGAAGCAGGCGCTGCAGAAGGGCAGAGCTTCAGAGAAAGGGGCAGTGGGCAGGCAGTGCACAAAACAGGGCATGGCACTGTCAAGTTCCTATTAGCCATGGTGCTATTTATAAGTATCTTAGAACATATTACATGTAGCTCAGATAATGTGGTTCACTCCTGTCTTCCACCAATATATAAAAACATAGTGATTAAGAAAAATGAATATACCTTTCACAATAGGTTATGTAGTATATGTGCTAGTATATTCCACTTTCCATCCTTTTAGCATGAGTACTTGATAACAGTGAATATGTTGCTTGTATTGATGATGATGATAATAATAACTAATCGTATGATGCTTATTATATGTCAAGCAGTTTTATAAGCTCTTTATATCTACTAGGTAACTTAACTCTCACAAAATCCCCATAAGGTAGGCATGATTATTAATCCAATTTTGAGATGAAGAAACTTAATCACAAAGAGATGGCTACTATGGAGCTAGTAAATGGTGTGGCCAGATCTGAATATGGCTCATTTTAAATACTAAATTAAAAAAATAGTAACTGATACATAAAGTGCTATTTGATTCTAAATTCCCTTTTGATATGAGAAGCTTCACTAATGCCATGTTTTGATGACAACTATTAATAAGTGCCAACTTTGTGCCTTGCCAAAGAATAGGTTATACGCAGCTTTATTTTTTGCCTTGCATTTGTCAGTTGTTATTTAGAATCCAAGGGGGTCCCACTACTAAAATACAGACACTCCAAAAGAATTCTCTTCTCCCAGCTCTAAGAGAGTCATGATTGAGAGGGAAAGGATCCCAGCCCTCAACCACTGGCTCTCAATGTCTAAGGGAGAAGAACACTGACCAGTCTCACCCCGGGAGATTTCCCTAGTTTGCCCTCCTCACTTCCATTTTTAGAGATTTTTAATTTCACCCTCTTGATAAACAATAACAGATTTCTGGGGGAAAAATAGCATAACAACTTTATTTTTTTCCCCAGAAAGCCACTTTCACAGCAGATGGAACTCAGCTTGCTATCGCCCAAATCTTAAGCAAACCTGAAATGCGAAGATTCCCTTACACTAAGGGCCAAGCACCATCCCATTTTGTGTCTCTTTAACGGACACTTTGAACCAGTGTACACTTCCTTAATCTGGCCCCATTACCAGCCTAATAATACCTCCCGATATTCATAAATGCCTAGCAAGACTTTCAGCTATTTTGTACGAAGGAGAAATATCCAGCTAAATTGAGAAGATTACCACATCACCACATACATCAGTGACAGGCTCTGTGCTATTACAGTTGATTTTTGTTGACAGTTGGCTGTAGGCAGTTGTGTTTCAAATGCCTTTTTTCACTGGGAAATTAAACAAAATCCCATGCAAAATGCAGCCCTCCAGTTCAAAAACTGTAAATCCCAAATTAGCATTTCATACTTTAAAAGGTAGCACTGCACAATTTTCCATTGAAAGGTCTCTACAGTTGACACAAATGGGTGCTTCAGACATGACACTAATGCTACTGGTGTCTTTTAAGAAAGCCACCTTTTCAGATATTATTTTTCCTCTCTCAATAATCTGCATATACTACAGTTCTCGCCTATGGAAGAATAAAAAAGAGGAGGAAAAAAATCTGACTTACTGCTTTAAGTAAATTATGTTCCCAGAAATTTCCAAACAATAGGGTAAATGAAAAAAGAGATGGGTTAATTAAACCTCCTTGAAAAGAATAAAGGAAACCCTGGCATCCAAAGGTTAAATATCACTTCTTCCACTAAATATTAGCAAGAAAAAGGTACTTCTATAAGCTGGAAAGATACCTGTATCTAGGACAGTCCTGATATAGGAACTTCTCAACTTTGCTTTGAAACAGATTAGAGCCCAATTTAATGAAATTTTAATGTGGGGGGAGGAGAGTCATAAGACTGACATTGAATAGAGCCATTTGATTCTTAAGACTAGAAATCTATTTTCCTTCCTACCAGGAGACTCTTAGCGTGAAAGTATTTTAAACAGTGCCATTCCTTCATCCAGAACAATTGCTATTTAACTGGGGAAAAAAAAAAAAAAGACAATAGTTGTCAGTTGGCTATCCAGGACACAAATATATTTAGAGAAAGAAATGTAATGTTTATTTCTGGACAGTAGCACAAGCATAAAATACTAGTGAGGCAGTTTCATGCCAATCCTTTTGCAAACATTTCACCAACAGCACTTGACTCTTGGCCATAAAAAGTTAAATGTCCAGTGGTTAGAACTATCATGCAAAGGTCAAATGGAGATGAGAAATCTTGGCCCTGTACCTTGACCACCTTCAAAATTTAAATACAACAAAGTTCTGCACTCCTAAAAATAAGTGTTTATATCCTGTAAGTTTACACAGTCCAAGGACAACCACCACCTTATTTGTGAATGGTGAACATGTAAAAAATAAATATTATAGCCCATTTAGCTTAGTGATGGTTAAAAGTATGGGACCAAGTTCATATGAGGAATGGAAAACTTACTTCATCAAAGTGGCTGGAAACCTTGAACTTCCTCCTAGATGTTTTTGAATTAAATGGCCCAAATGTAAATTTCATTCCAATTTTGTTGTTCTTGGTTAACCATGTTCTAAAGGTAACTACCAGCCTATGACTTCAGATAAACCTTGCTTCCACAAAATTTAGTGCTTATCAGATCTGAAGCGATTTACTTGACTAGATGCCTCAGCTCTGCCTTTTCCTTCCTCCCAACCATATAGTTTATCTCCTCATGAAAGAACTCAACCTCAAGAAGGTGGGCTCAAGTAAAAAAGTCATGCAAACTAATCTACGGTGATGGAAAGCAGATCCATGGTTGCCTAGGGCTGGAATGGAATGGGAAATGACTGCAAAGATGCAGGAGGGATCTTTTGGAGGTGGTCAAAATGCCCTGCACCTTGATTGTGGTGGTGACTACAAGGATATTACATGGGTACAGTTTACTGTACATACAGTATACTTCAATCAAGTTGACTCACAAGAAAAGAAGCAATTAAGACATAGGTGTCACACTCCCGTGAGACAGAATTTCATACAGAAGCACAGTGGGACACCTAAGAAGGAACCGAGCTCCACATTAATTTCATAACAAGGAAAATCTAAACACTATTTAGTTTGTATTCTTAATCGGAGTGTAAGCAAAGCCTAAATTACATTCTTGCCCAGGTGAGGACAAGAAGTGTCCTGATAAAGTAGGGGTAAGTGACATCATAATTACATGAGAAACTAACTCTGGATTAATTACTCATCTGGGGTCAGTTAAAAAGAAAAAGAAAGAAAGTCTCCAATTCTCTGGGGAATTATTGAGTGATGTACCTTATGTCTTAGTTTAATATTTCCCAAAGTTCCTGGAACCATCACCTTAATGCTTCTTTACATATTTCTCAAAGACACAAATATCTGTTCACAATTCTGAAAATTATTGTTTGCAGGACAGAGGCTGTGTTCGTGAACATAAGTTCAGCTTCCCAAAGACAATAAAGGCAGTTCAGTGGTGGATATTTCTTCTCCACTGCCAGTCAATTATGGCTCATTAAACAGAAGAGGAGACACAGTCAGAGGAATATAGGAGGGTGCTGCTTTAAGAGGCTGGTATCACAAGAAAATTCTAAATTACAAAACAGACACAAATTACAAATCTAAATTAATAATTGTTCCCCTTCAAGAGGATTTTGTACTGTATAAAACTGGTATAGACCAAAAATATGCTTTAAATACAAATCTCCTTCAGTCCATTTAAAATGTTATTTAATTTTAAATCGTTTAGAGAAAACTTCAGGAATATCTTGAGTATAAAGCAATTTGATTATGAACAGGTGTTAATGTATCCCCCAAGAATACACAGCATACCTTCATTTTAAAAAAAATCAGCAGATATCATGTAATTGCTCTAATTTTGGCCACTGTGACATTCCTAATGTCAGGCAATGGGAAATGCAGACTGCCCTATTTTGGTTGGGAAGTTGAATGCTGAGAGCTTAAGTGATTTTCCTGGAGTTACTCACCAAATTAGTAGAGATGGCCCAATAACTGATTTCCAAATACAGTACTGTTTCACTAGACAAATGCTCCTTCCTTCTGTAGTTATATTTGAAAAATACCATTTCCACATTGTCTTTTATTCTTTTCAAAGAGCTTCTCATACATTATACGTTCATTCATTTATTCACTCATTAAAGAAACATTCATTAAAAATCTACTAAATGCCAGTCCCCAAATGAGCAACACATGACCCTATCTTCAAGAGTCTTAGATTGTAGTTGGGGTAAAAGATATATAAACACTTATAAACAAACAGTAGAGTCCAATGATATAGGTAGGTATAGGTGTTAAGATAACACTGAGGAGACTTAGTTAAGCCAGCCTCTTGTTGCGAAGAGAAATTAAAGAATTCTTGAAAGAGATGACATCTGAGCTGAGTTATGAAGACTTTGTTAAAGTTAGCCAGGAGAAAGAAGTGGTAGAGAGGTATGTGTGCGAAAGAGGGATGGGGGTAATGGCAATAGGATAAAGGAGGATAAAACGAAGTCCCAACATTTTAAAGGAACTTAGGAAATAGACCATTTGCATTTGAATAATAAAAAAGTAAAGACTCAGGGGTCTGAAGCGACATACACAAGCTCTGTTAGTTGACAGCAGATAGTTGATTCTGGCTTCTACTTAGCTCTTTTTCCAATATTCCTCACTGCCAATTCAGGTGATAACAGTAATTAAATGTTTGCTTTTTTGTAAAAACATGGTTTGTTATTGGTCTTGTTTCACCTTTAAAAATATATAAAATACTATATCAGAATAATAAATTTTGAAAACATTAATTTCTAGTTGAGACCATCACCATCCATATCATTTGCGTATCATTTTTTTCCAAATAGTCCCTACATATTATTTCAAAATAAACCAGAGAGTAGATCCTGTCTCTATAGTGCAAATTGGGGGTGTTAGGGTTGGGAGAAAAAAGGCTAAGAGAAGAAAAGTAACTTGACAAAAATCACATGGTAAGTGGCAGAGTGCACACTTGAATCCAAGTTTTCTGAATTCCCAGTTCAAGATCTTTCCACTATACTCCAGATTATCTCTGCGAAGCATGCAAAGGAGGATTTTTAGTATTTTTTGTCTTAATATGTCACTGTTCATTTTTTATTATTAATGTAATACACGCCCATTATTCCTCACCTTAAAAATCAGAAGTATTATTACTGTGGGTGGGGGAGGGAGTTACATGGTGGTAAAGAGGTCAAATACTTAGAACCTTCAAACAGAAGTCACCAATGTCCATGTTACCGTAAAGCTACATACCTACAATGTCACAGTTAAAACATGCAAAAAGATTAAATCTACTTCTGATGTTAGAAAATAACAGCTTTTATCCACTTGTTCCAAACACCCCCTTCTAAGACACAGGGCGAAAAATCTTTGCCTTATTTTGGTACCATAAGTTCAGAGGAAGAAATAATTTGCCATGTGATTTTTCAATCACCCAGCTAAATTCAAGTTCCCTTTGACACTGATGCTATTCCCAATTCAACACTGCTAAATTTTAACTACCCTCCCTTTCAATTAGTTGGGTTTCCATCTGCTTACTTTGTCCGTGGTTATAGCCTTCCCTCATGGACCTAAGATCACTGTTTTCCTTCCTCTTTATGCTCTGTGAGCATCAAGTATCATGGGGCATGCGTGTAATTGTCAGTGTGAAAAAGCCAGCTGGAGGTATCACAATCATGTCAATATACCAGCCAGCAAGGAAACCTCCAAGGCGATTGTTTCTATTCAGATATAATATTACATGGATTGAAAACTGCTGCTCCTACAAACTTCTGAGTGATATTACCATGTTTTCATACTTTTATACAATCAACTAATAAAAATATGTGTGTATATATATGCATAAATATTACATATTTACATATATAAATATATATAATTGTACCAAAGAAAATAAAATTCATCATTCAGAACATATGCAGAATCAGAAATTATTTAATTACCTGTAGTACAAAAGATGGAAACTTAGGGCTCTGAGAGACTGTGAGAGGTTAAGTAAAGCAGGTCAACTCACTTGCTAAGAACTGAGGTGAAATTCATCCAACAAAGATTGCTGTTTTCTCTCAGCAGAAAATTCTCCAACCTTAGAGAGTCTCTCTTTAGGTCTACCTTGACATCATGTGTGGTGTCCCATGTTCTTCCTGGGTACCAGTGTCTTGTTCAGTAATCACTTAAGCTCCCTTCTATTGCTCAAAAACAGTGAAAAACAGAAAAGAGTTTCACTACCACCATGTAATATTCTTGCGTATTCAGAGCTAGTGGCCATAGATAAGTGGAACAGAAAATGTAACAAGATGGAGAAAATTTTATTTTCTATATCTCCTCTAGGGGAGAGAAATATATGTGGTAAGAAAAAATACTTTGCTAACCCCTGGGATGATGGTGAAAGAAGTGAGGCAGGCATTCTACAGTAACAATAGATAGTTGACAAGCTACCCTCCAAGAAGATTCAAATCTGGTCAACTGTAGACCTACCTGTGCTGAGAGAGGATGCACATTTGGAGCAAAAACTGGATTGTTCAGGATGATAGAAAAGGATTGAGAATTGCCACAATAATCTCCTTCTCCTGCCTTCCCCTACATAGCACAGTGCTTTTACCCTAGTTAACTGTGGAACAAAGCCACCAAGTTATTATCCTGCCAAGAAAGCCTACATGTCTTAGTCCAGCTACCTGGCTGAGTAGCCAGGAAACTTGATGACTTTGAATAAGGAACCTGAACCTTCTTTGCCTAGCTCTGAACTAAGCACTTGATATGAATCAATGATTTCTAAAAATTTTTAAGCTAAAAATTCTTCATTCAAATGAAAACTTACCATTAAAAAAAAAATAAAAATAATAGTGACAAACTGAATGACAGGTGAAAATGGAGGAGAGTGACAGTAAAGAGCCTCAAACATTCTGAGTGTCCCTGAGGGAATGCCATGGAACCCCTGGTGCTCTGGGGAGAAGGGTTACAAACCACCAGACTACCTGATCACAAAAGCTTCTTCCAGTTCTGAAACTGTAGGAGTCTCTTAAACCTTTCCAAAAGAATGAAGTGGTTAATTTTAGAGTGGGAATGGCATTGGCAAAATGGCAGAGCTCTCATTTCTCCACAAAAAAACATTGAAAAACAAGAAGAAATTGTTAGAATCAACTTTATCAGAGCTCTGGAAAACAGTCAAAGGTTTATAGCAACTAAGTGGATGTCGCATAAAAAAAAAAGAGGCAACTTTGAGACAGTAGGAAAGCTTTATGGCATTTTTACTCACTCACGCCCCATCCCCTCCCCAGAATGGTGGTGATATCAAAGCAGCAGCAGTTCAGATTCCCACCATAGGACCCTGGTCCCTGGTTCAGCAGGAAGCAGAGTAGAAATTATCCACCAATTGTGACCTGAAGGACTAGTACAAGGTGCTCACCTCTGTTTCACCTAACAAGTTGCCTGGGGCAAAGGATTATCGTCAAAACATACAAAAGACCACCTAAGGCCTGAGAACAAAAGCTGAGGAGAGTTTCTTTAGTAAATTAGAACACTAGAACACGTAAAAGCAGGCATATATGCAGGGAAATACAGAAAATCAAGTGCATGTCCAGAGTATGATGAATGCTCAGAGAAGACCTGAGAATACACTAAGCTTTTACCTCAGATGGACCCCTACACTCTGTGCAAGCCTGACTGAGTGCTGAAGGAGTGCCCTGGCACAGAGTCAACCTGAAAATACTCAGAGAGGTGTTGTTTGTTCAGCACTGGCATTCAAGGAAATCCATGTCAAACTTCTAGCTGAACATAAGCTAAGGTATAAAGACCACAGTGGCCACACACAACAAGGAATACAGCCTTTGCAAAAACTGTTTGGGGAAGTCATCAAACAAATGAACTACTACAGCATTCAGCAAACAAAAAAATCATCAAACCCTAGGGAAAGGGGGTGAATCTGAATTCCAGATTGCAGGAGATGAGAGAGAGAAAGGGGCAGAAAAAAATATTTGAAGAAATACTGGCTGAAAAGTTCCCTAATTTGATGAAAAACATGAATCTATGAAGCCATGAAGCTCGACAAATCCCACGTAGGATAAACTCAAAGAGACATACACTGAGACACATTAGTGGGCCACAAAACAATCCTCAATAAATTTTAAAACATTTAAATCATACAAAATATATTGTCTGATCACAATGAAGTTATAGTTTTGTAGGAAAACTGGAAAATTCGCCAATATATGGAAAGCACACTCTTAAGTAACCATTGGGTCAAATAAGAAATCACAAAGGCAATTAGAAAATAATTAGAGATGAATTAATTAAAAAAAAAAAAACTTACGGAGCAGAAGAAGAAACATCTGGGCAGCAACTCCAAATGTGTTAACTGTCTTGTCTGTGCCGAAGCCATCATGGCTCAGCAGGACTGAATTCAGCAAGAGAATGCTCTGCAGAACCCTCTGGTCTCTGAGCATCTGGAGCTCTCAGTTCTGTGCAAAGAGTATGCTGAGGATGACAGTGTCTAGCAACATGAGATCAAGGACCTCCATGAAAAGTAGTCATATATTGGCAAGATCAGGCCTGATGGGAGCTGCTTCATTGAGCTTTCAGATTCTCCCACTTGGAGGCACTGCTGGATGACAGGAAGGAATTGCAGTGGTTCAAGGATATGCCTGCTAAGAGCAAAGAGGACCTGGTGTCCCAGGGCTAGGTCCACTGTTGAGGCTTTCCACAACATATCCATGAACTTGACTGAGCAGGTAGAGAAGTGGACCTCAGTAGCAGACCTGTTGGCCTCCTTCAAAAACCAGAGTACCTCTGATTACCTGGTGGTCTATCTGGGGCTGCTCACCTCAGCTAACTGCAGCTTAAGAGCAAGTTCTTCAAGCACTTCATGGAAAGTGGGAAAACTGTCAAGGAGTTCTGCCATCAGGAAGTGGAAGCCATGTGCAAGGAGAGTGACCACATCCACGTCATCACACTGACTCAGGTCCTCAGCGTCTTCATCCAGGTGGAGTACATGTCCTGCAGTGATTATGGCACTACTGACACACACATCTTCCTCAAGGGCTTAGAACCTAAGGTCTAACTTCTCTACTGACCTGGACACTATGATATCATCTATAGAAAGGGTTGGCTCTGGCCTGCTACTGCACCGCCTGCCCTCCCCTCTGCCAGGTGCTAGACATGTACAAAAGGTTTTTTGTCATTTTAAAATGGTCATATTTTACTCTTCCCACTTACCCTGTCATAAAATCTTCCATGTTTTATTAAAGGGGATGCTGGTGGTAAAAAACCAAAACCAAAAACAAACAAAACTCATGGGATGCAGTGAAGGCAGTATTCAAAGGGAAATATATAACTATAAACATTTACATTTAAAAAATAGATCTCAAATCAATAAACTAACTCTGTACCTTAAGAAAGCAGAAAAATAATAGCAAAGTAAAACCAAATCTAGCAGAAGTAAGGGAGTAATAAAAATCAGAGTGGTATGAATAACAGAGAATAGGAAAACAATAGATAGAATCAATGACATTGAAAGTTGGTTCTTTGAAAAGGTCAACAAAATTGACAGATCTTTAGCTAGACTAACAATTAAAAAAAGGAAAGAGGACACAAATAACTAAAATCAGAAATGAAAGGGGATATTATAAATGATTTTACAGAAATATAGAGGATTGTAAGAGAATACTAGGAACAATTTACTCCAACAAATTATATAGCTTAGATAAAATGGACAAATTCCTAGAAACACAAATTATCTAAACTCAGGAATAGAAAATCTCAACAGACCTATAACAAGTAAAGAGATCAAGACAGTAAACAAAAACCTCCCAACGAAGAAAAGTTCAGGATCAGTTGGCTTCACTGCTGAGTTCTACCAAACATTTAAAGAATTAACAATTCTTCTCAAACTCATGAAAAAAATAGAAAAGGATGGAACACTTCCTAACTCACTCTATAAGGCCAGCATAACCTCAACACTAAAGCCAGATAAAAGACATCAAAAGCGAAGAAAACTACAAATCAATATTGTTCATGAATATATATGTGAAAACCCTCAGTGATATTATCAAACAAATCCAACAGCATATCAAAATAACTATGTATCAGGACCAAGTGGGATTTATTTCAGAAATGCACGGTGGTTAAACATGAGAAAAATCAATCAATGTAATACACCACATTGATGAATGGGGGAAAAAAACACATGATCATCTCAATCAACCCAAAAAGGCATATGACAAAATATAATACTCTTTCATGATAAATCATTCAGAAAACTAAAAATAGAAGGAAACTTCCTCATCATGATAAAGGGCATTTATGAATACCCACAGCTAACATCACATTCAGCGGTGAAAGACTGAAGGTTTTCTCCCTAAGATCGGGAAGAAGACAAGGATGCCCACTTTTACTATTGCTATTCAACACTGTACTGGGCAATTGGACAAGAAAAAGAAATAAAAGTCATACAAATTAGAAAGAAAGAAGTAACACCTCTAATCACAAATGGCATGATTCTATATGTAGAAAATTCCAAAGAACGTACAAGACAGTTACTAGATCTAATAAATGAATTTAGCAAAGTTGCAGAGTACAAGATCAACACATAAAAATTAGCTGTGCTTCTGTACACCTGCAGTGAATAATCCCAAAAGGAAAGTAAGAAGCAATCCCATTTACAGTAACATCTGAAGAATAAAATATTTAGGAATATATTTAACCAAAGAGATCAAAGACTTGTAAACTGAAAACTACTAAACATTGCTGAAAGAAAAGGAAAGACATCCTATGTTCATGAGTAGAAAGGCAATACTGTTAAGATGGCAATACTACTCAAAGCAACCTACAGATTCAATGAGATCCCTCTCAAAATTACAACAGGCTTTTTTGCAGAAATGGAAAAGTTGATCCTACAAATTCATATGGAATTGCAAAGGGCTCCAGATAGCCAAAATAATCTTGAAAAGAACAAAGTCAGAGGACTCAAATTTTTGATTTCAAAACTTACTATAAAGCTACAGTAACCAAAGCAGTTTGATAGTGGCTTAGGGGTAGACATAAACACCAATGGAATAGAACTGAAAGTCCAGAAATAAACGCATACATCTAAGGCTGCTTTAACTTTTGACAAGGATGCCAAATCTACTCAAAAGGGAAAAGAACAGCCTTCAACAATAGCGTTGGTACAACTGAATTTCCACATTCAAAAGAATGAAATTGGGCCCCTATTTCACATCATATACAAAAATTAACTCAAAATGGATCAGTAATCTAAATACTAGAGCTAAAAGCATAAAAGTCAAAGTGGAAAACATAGGGGTGAATCTTCATGACTTTTGCTTTGGCAATGAATTCTTAACAATCACACTAAAAGTATGAGAAACAAAAGGAAAAATAAATAAACCAGACTTCATCAAAATTAAAAACGGTGCAGCAAAGGACATTATCAAGAAAGTAAAAAGTCACCTTACAGAATGGGAGAAAATATTTGTAAATCTTACATCTGATAAGGGCATAAGATCTAACATAGACAAATACCCACTACAATTCAACAACAAAAAGACAAACAGCCAATTCAAAAATTGGCAAAGAACTTGAATAGACACTTCTCTGAAGATGATATACAAATGGCCAATCATGTGAAAAGATGCTCAGCATCATTAATCACTAGGGAAATGCAAATGTAAATCACAGTGAGATACCACTTCACACCTACTAAAAGCCTCTAATTTAAAAAACAGAAGATCACAAGTGTTAACAAAAATGTAGAGAAATTGGAACCTTCATACATCGCTGATGGAAACGTAAAATGGTGCAGCTGCTTATGAAAAACAATTTGGTGGTTCCTCAAAAATCTCAACATGAAATAACCATATGACCTGGCAATTCCACTCCTAAGTATATACCCAAAAGAATTCAAAACAGGGACTGAGACAAATACTTATGTGCCAGTGTTTATGGAAGCATTATTTATAATAACCCAAAGTATCCATCCATGGGTTAATGGATTAACAAAATGTAAGATATAGCCATCCCTCGGTATCCTTGGGGAGATAGGTTCCAGGACCCTCTATGGATACCAAAATCCACTGATGCTCAAGTCCCTTACTAAAAATGGTGTACTATTTGCACATAACCTATGCACGACCTCTTGTGTTCCTTAAATCATCTCTAGATTACTTATAATACCTAATACAATGTGAATGCTACGTAAATAGTTGCTGGCATGCAACAAATTTAATTTTTGCTTTTTGGAACTTTCTGGAATTTGTTTTTTTAGTATTTTCGATCCGTGGATGGTTAAATCTTACGATATGGAACCCACAGATATGGATTG
Source organism: Physeter macrocephalus (assembly GCF_002837175.3). Lineage (NCBI taxonomy): Eukaryota > Metazoa > Chordata > Mammalia > Artiodactyla > Physeteridae > Physeter > Physeter macrocephalus. Next base: position 75,105,030 of record NC_041225.1, read on the forward strand.
ACAACTGTATACTCACAATGGAATACATTTAATCATAAAAAAGAATAAGTTTGAATACATGCTACAACATGTACGAACCTTGAAAACATGCTAAGTGAAATAAGCTGGAGACAAAAAGACAAATACTGTATGATTTCAGTTGTATTAAATATCTAAAATAGGTAAATTCATAGAGATAGAACATAGATTAGATGTTACCAGGGATTGGGTGGTGGGAGGAATGCTGAGTGGTTGCTTAACGGTTACAGAGGTTCTGCTTGGATTGAGGAAAAAAAACTGGAAATAGATAGTAGTAAATGATTGCACAACTTTGTGAATGTAATTAATGTCAATATATTGTACACTTCAAAAATGGTTAAAATGGCAAATTTTGGAACATACATTCTACCACAATAAAAAAATTTAATAGGGTGAGATTTAAGGAGGTTGTTTAATATTCCTTAGTGCTTCACCTTTATTTCTGTTCTGAGTCACTGGGTTAGTGGTGTCTCTTTAGTATATCCAATAATCTAGCCAAGTTCTCCTTAAGTTAGCACAAGAAAATCTATGGGAGAAGAAGCGAAGTGTGTGTATGTATATGTGTGTGCGTGTGTGTATAATGGCCTACTCTTTTGCATTCAGAAAACATTTATCCATAAAGCAACATAGAAATGAATAAAATTAATGTACAAATATAAACACTGAATATAAACACATAGGGTAAAGGGTATACAATGTTTTTGATGCAATAAAGCTTCTGTTATTATAATTTTGCATGGGTTTTCCTGCTTTTCAACACATATTGTGTCTAATCTTTTCATGGTTTTTTCCTTCTTGTTTATTTTTTTCTATAGTGTTCAAATGTTAAATATGACATCAACACTATTTTGTTGCTTAGAAGCAATGTTTCAATGAACTCCATTAAGATTCTCTTCCTTGTCTTATTTGAAGTCTACCACTGCTGAAATGTCTCCTGCATTCTCTTGTCTTCTGAGGGCATCCTTTTCTTCTGGGTTTCTCCATGAGTTCGAACTCCAATCTTTGCCTACCCCAAGCTACTCTTGATTAACTTTGCTCTCTCTGAGTAAACAGGTCAGCACAGAACAACCTGACTTTAAAAAGCATCATTTTTCTGTAAAACCTAACATAAGCTAAATAAAGTTTTATTATTCAACACAACAAAACCCTCATTAGGAATGCATAACTGATTTTTTTCATGGTCTACATATGCATAGTGAGGTAAGAGAGTGGAGACGAGAATCATCTGCATATCACTGGTCAGGCTCCAAACAGCCATGATATTCAGTGGACAGCTTTAGGGGGAGGCAGAGATATCTGAAACAGGGGTTGATGGCGGGAATAGAAAGAGAAGGAATGTAAGTGACACTGGTGAGGGATAACTATAATATCTATCAACTGATTAGAAGTCCAAAATATGGAAGAAGGAAACTCAAAGCTCACAGAGACTGGAAGAAGGTGAAAGAAACCGGTTGTTTTCAGTATGAGAACAGAATGGAGGAAAAGGGAGTTTGAGGTTCTAATAGGATAGAACCTTAAATAGGAAGAGTTTAAGTAGAACATTGAGATTCAAAAACTGAAAATCTCCGGAGAGAAGACAGAGCAAAGGACTCAAAGAAGCAGCAAATGACATGGAAAAGGACCAAATTTAGAGGTAGTAGGACCTAAAGGATAGCATGGAAGGCAAGCACAGAGCGAGGGGCAAAAAATATTCCATAGAATGTAAGGTCGGAGGAGCGACTTGGATTTGGGAGATAAGGGCTTATGAATAATATTAAAGAAAGTTATTTCTTTGTGGTTATGGAACTGGGAATCACACAGCAATGGAATGAAGGTGGTGAAGTAGGCAGGGGTGGCAAAATACAGGCAATTCCTTCCCAAAGGCTAATAATGAAAAGAAAAACTACAAGAGGAAAATGGCCTGTGGAGGTAACAAGACAGAATGAGGATTTCTATTTTATTAATATTTTTAAATATAAAGGTGGAGGTAAAACTCACAGAGAAGTAAATCAATTCATGGGAAGAGAAGGGCTAAACTGAAGGGGGCAAGAAAATGGAGTAGAAAAGAATGACTGAAATCCAGGACAAAGCTGAAAACCTAGCCTTGGGAAGAGGAAAACAGCTTCTAAAACAGAGACAGGAGAAATGAAAGCCTAAATAAAAGAAGACACAGACGAATCACCCAGAATGACTTCAACAGCCTCAATTCAGCAGGCCCAACGTTCTCTGATGAAAATGAAGAGAGAAGAGGTGGCTTTGGGGTTCAAAGGCAGAAAAGTGATTTGAAAGAGAAAGTCAGCAAGATAAGGAGGAAACAAGAGATGAATAAAGGAACTACTAAAACAATAAGCAGATGCCCTCTTGGAAGTAATGGAAGTTCAAGAGAAGCCTAGATTTCATTAAAGCAGGCATTGAGAGATTCACATGTAGAATAAATGAAGGATGGTGTAGCATTTGCTTAAGAGAAAAACAAGGCTCCTAAGAGATAGGCAGAGGGGCAGAACAGGAGAGGAACCCAGGACGCTGGGTAGAAGGGGATGGAATGAGATAGAGATGTTTTGTACCTGCTAGGAAAAGCCGTGGCTATCTTATTTACCAGCATGACTCTCCAAAACTGGGTGGAATTTCATTAAAGATGTGGGATTCAGTAAAGGAAAGGCTATCTGGTTCATGATTGGCAAATGATACTTGCCACCTCTTCCCCTAGGCTCAGGAGAGGAATGTGTGGTGCTGAAAGGGACAGATTTTGTTTTCACTCCTGTTGGCTGCCGGCATGGGGCCCAGCAAAAGCAGAGTCACGCAAGTGCAAACTTGCTGCTTTTTAAGCAACGAGCTGGCAGAGAAGAGATCCTCTCTTTATCATGTATTTATTTATTTATAATTTGTATAGCATCCATATCCAAATGGATTTGAGGCAGTTTGCAATAAAAACACATGTACACATGTCACAAGATACTTAAACTAAAGGTCAGAGAGAGCCTAGAAAAAGGAGGATAGCTCTTGCAGCATGTTGTTCTGCAGGAAAATAACTAGGAAGAAGAGACGGCAGCCTGAGGACAAATGTTTCTCAGGGGCGCTCTCCCATTGCTGCTTTTGTCCATGACAACCACCAGAGAAAACCTTTCATCTTGGAGTATGCCCAAACCAAAGGTCCCAAGCCCAGAGAGAGAAGAGTAGGGTCTGGTGCTCAGTGAGAAGATGCTGTCAAGTATATGTGCATTGTTCCCACTGCTTTCAGCCCAGGAGGGAACACTGCTGGGGTGTGAATGGATTTCCTGATGTCAGCAGAGGGGACCAATCCACCTCTGTCTCCAGGAGACTTGTCAGCTGAGACTCTCGAATGCCAAAGTCAGTGTAAGCTAAAGGCAAAATGTCTAGACCCCAGGGCCTTGGAATCAGCTCCATTTCACTGCTTCCTTTACACACAGCCTCTTCTTCACATGCATTAAAACCTCACCAAGGCTGGTTTCTAGGTCTGCACAAAAGGCCATTGAATGCCATCCAAGAAGTCCTCACTCTCTGAGAATCCTAATGGAGCAGCACCACTGTGGCCACACACAGGGCAGAGGCACAGTGACCGAGGGGGAAGCAGAGGCCTGCCATCTAGTCTCAAGGGTGTCTGTAACCTCACTTTGCACGCCCACACAATGCAGCTTTCTTTTGATACAGGGCAGGATGCTGCTCTAAGAAATTTCAGAGGGAGCCCTTCTCTTCTCACACTCTACCCCCTGCCAGTGTCCACCTGAAGCTGACCACAGCTGGAGCATTTTCTCACAGGCCATAAAGAGTTGGCAGTAGCAGGTAAGTACTAACAATCTGATACCTTCTGTGACACAGACACACTCTCCATAGTTGGCTGTTGCTGCTACTGGGATTTTTTATAAAATGGGCAATGCAGATGGGTTAAGGGATTTCACTTAACAGTGTCTTGAATCTTTTGCTAGCAATATCCAGAGGCAGATATGTTTATTAGTGAAAGAAGTAAGTAAATAAATAAACAGAAGAATGCATAGAGTACTGACATCAGAAGAGAAGAAGTATAAAGACATTCATCAGAAGTTTTTTACCAATTTAGTTCTACTCCTGTTTGATTGAGGAAAATGGTTCTCCATTGTGCTTGACACAGCTGAGGACATCTGATGAATTAGAAGTGTTCTAGGACAATGATATCTCTGGTAAATGCAAAGATCTAGGTGCCACTGGCATAGAGAAGAGCCAAGTTTTGGCCCACTCATGCTTTTCCTCACTGTGGCCTTTCCTAGGACTGAAGAAATGAGTCTCATGGGAATTGGGAGAGTGGTTAGTTTGGACCAGCCTCATCAACAGTGTAGGTCACATCTTGGTCAGTTCAGGCCACTCTGCTTGTCAACTCTCAAGGTCAAAGAGTTGATAAGATGGGATATCACAGTGCCTCCACCAAGGGGGCTAGTTTTCAAGCTGTATGTGTCCAAGATTTACCATATTTCTCTGGCAGCTTGAGCGTTACACTACCTCCTTGTTCTCACAAGGAGATGAAAATGGAGGGAAGACGTTACAATCTCAAGTGTCTGTGTAAATCACCCACTGTAGCTATTTTATTCAGGAGGGATGTGCTTCCTGCCCCCATTATTCTAGGCAATTGGGTATTAACTTTCACTATGTTTGCTACACTAATGGTTTCTCCTAATAGCCCCACCCACCCTAACCACTAGTTGAGTTCAAATGCCTTGACATCTGTCTCCATAACTTTAGTCTTTCTCTCCACCCAGCCTGAGTGAGAGGCTTGCCTTCCTTCCATTCCGTGTCATGATCTACAGTACTAGGTTCAAGAGGGCGGAAACTTGGTTCCAGCCTCCCTGATGCTTTGACTCACCCTTGTAAAAAGTTATTGGTGTCAGCACTGGTCTAGCAATTGCCTCTCCCCCCACACCCCCTGGCTTGAATAATTTTACTTCCCCCTGCTGCACCATACAATAAACTCTAATGAGCTCTCACATTCCGTAGTCAAGCACCCGCTACCACCATGTCAAACAAGGAGAGAAAAATAACTTCCTGCTGAAATTCCACATGGCTATGAAGTTCTAAGCAACTTAAGTAACATACAGAAGCAGGTCACACTTTACAGAAACGGGAATCCATCAAGTATAGGGAAAAGAGAGAATATGATCTATGTGCAGGAACAGCATCAGCCCTAGCCCACAAAAAAGGGGGGAGGGGAAAAAAAGGAGGGGAAAAAACCAACCAAACAAAGAGAACTTGAGAACCTGAGCTGAAAATAACTTTTCAATACTTTGTCCTAGGATTTGTGTTATATACTTCAATATGTAACAGGAATCCCAATATATATGACCTGTTCACACTTTTATAGTTAATTTCACCAGGAAATGAACCAACATTCCTTAGCCCCCCACTGTGTGCTAGGCCTGATTATCTTACATTATCTAAGAGTGGAAATATGGGTTTAGAACCATTTCTCTCCCCTCTCCCCATACACATTTTCTGAATACTTCCATCAAATATATATATATATATATATATATATATATATATATATGTAATCACACCCCATAAAGACACATAGACACAACTGCACATTCAGTTTCCTTTTCTATCTCTTTGTCCCTTTTCCTACCTCACACCAGGTTGATTTCAGCTTAGAATACTTCAAGGGATATGGGATGGAGAGGTGATCAGCTCTGCTTCTCAAACTACCATACAACCACTGTAATGATTGTCCTGCATGGGACCCCATGCTTCTTGCACGAAGAAGGATATGACTCGGCAGCTGCCTAACCTGGAGCTCCCCGTGGAGGTCATGCTTTTCCTCCTTGGGCCTCCTGGGCCATAATGACCCCATGAGCACTCACTACGCCTCTTGCTTTCTAAACTTTCACCTACTTGTTAATTTCTTCCTTGTGTATCTCCCTGTGGTAATAGCTGAAAAACTCTTAGAATATTCTTCAAGGTTTTCGTACTTTCAAAGGGATAGCTGGAGATAGAGCACATCCAGGTAAGAATACCCCATAGGCCCTGGACAAGGAAGAAATACATTCTGAGCAGAATTGGCAATGTCCATGCAGAAGAGGAGGAGAGGTAAACCAAGATTCTTATCTCATGGACCACTTAGTATGTGAGTGGGTGGGCTCAGAAAGCAAAGAAACTTACCTGTGGGCACTCAGCAACTAACTGGGAGAGCCAGAGGGTGAACATAATGCTTCCTGATTTCAATTGCAACACTTGCTGCATTAAACTCCACCCTTCTAAGTTGGCCTCCTGGCCTGTAATATATGCTCTAATTAATCCTTGCTTCACCTGGCTTCTAGGTTCATCATAGAAAATCACTTTCCTCTAGATATCACCCATTTGAAATTTCAATGGCTCCAAGGCAAGTTACTTATAGCTGAGATTCTCAGGTGTTTCCCCCGCCTCTGTATGCCTGATGGGTGATGTTCATGCGTATGGCGCTGGATTGCTTGTGTTGACACAGTAAGCCTTGTAGCTCTAAAGCCACTTTCTTTCTTACCATTCAGTGATTGCACTGGTATGCAAAAGAATGTGAGTGACACTGCTTACCCAAGTAATCAGTTACCTGCTTCAGTAGGAAGTCCTATATATATATATATATATATATATATATATATATATATATACACATACATATACATATATATATACATATATATACATACACACTCTCCATCTGCTGAAGCCCCTGCCTCAAGTACTTCTGGAAACTTCCAGAGTATCTCACAGCATCTGAGCTGTTCTTTGTGCTTCAGCCTTTCCAGCTACTCTATTAAGGACAGTAATTCTCTTTCAGCTGTCCTTTACTGGTGAGGAGGTATGTGGCATTCTCTCCATTCTGCATGGCATTCTAATAGAGGACCCCAAAGGCAATGTTCTTTGAGCTCCAATACGGGATGTGTATTTATAGCCTCTGTCATCTCAGGGCCCAGATATGCATCATGGGGCTGGATCAGAAGCAGATTCTGGGAGCAGCCACCATGTGAACACAGGCTCCTGTGTGATGACGAAGGCTTTGTCACAGTCTCACTCGCTGTATGCTGGATTTATTCACCCTTAGATTGATGGCCTTCAACCCCACCCAATGGATATAATGGATATGGTACTGCATGTTACTCATTCTGTCCCACTAATTGGCCAAGCTGGCCCAGTCATACCTAAATTCCAGCAACAGACAGTAGAAGACTTCATGGTACGCTAAGATTCCTACCACACATGATTATAAAAGTAGCAACTTTAATTTACATAAAGCAAAGGTAGGTCAAAGAAAATCTCTACTAGATAGTCATCCTAGAATCAAATTACTGATACACCTCACAATGGATTATGACAGGTCAGCATGTTGCAATACTAAAGTAAAAGTGGCTGGCCCATAGGAGGAAAGCAAAACCATCACCCAGCAATTTCCAAAGTGGACATGCCCAGCATCATTTTCCACTACTTTTTGCTTAGGGGCTGCACTTCAGTCCATGGTTGGAGCACTGCCCTGGCAAAGGTAGTACTCTCATCATTTCTGCACCATTCATATGGTGTTCCCAAAGCCTAAAAACACTCCCCATGCTGTTCCCACTTAGGGAATGCCTGTCAAATGTTAACCACCATTCAAGTCCCGAATGCTGCCTCTGCCAGGAAGCATTCCCTGATGACATCGATCCACACTCTTCACCATCAAGTAAACCTGCAAGTCGGAAGTGCTCCTTGAACACAGAGACTATATTAAATGGCAAGCAGTATGTGTCATTTGGTTGTTTGAAATGCTAAGAATGAAATAAATTAGATGGTTATACTGGGCCTTTAGAGTCCAGAGTTGAATTCCATGATGTTGCATTTTCTTTGCTAAATTTCCTTTCTATAGTGAACAGTACAAAATAAAATTTCTCATAACCATATTTGTGAAAAAAATATTATACTACATTGTAGGAATTTGAATGGTTTATGCATTCATGTCTCTATATGTAGGTGCTTTCACAGGCTCAATAAATATTTTTTCAAAAAAATAAATGTAGGTTATATAGGAAATATCATTTATACTTACAACATAAAAGTTGATGTAATAATCCCAGAATATATAAAACTCATACATCTCTAGCTATTGATCTATTTATCTAAAGAGAAGTCTAGTAGATTCATGGCTGAAAATACTACCCACCCATGCTCTGCAGTGAACAGAAGTGGAATGTTCTATAAGGTAACCAGGTTGTCTGAAAGTAGATTCTCTGTAATTCCCATTTTTATAGAAATTTATAATGCCATATGAATCCTAGTGGTGTAATAGCCACCACCTCCTCCTTATACTTCACACCGGAGTTGCTTTTGTGCCTTTCTTTTGGGAGAGGTAAATTTGAGGGTAGTAGCCACTATTTACAGTAAAAGGCTGTTATAGCGTTTTTCAAGGAACCAAAACAAAAAAACGTTCTAAGTGGGGATGTGGTAAAAGGAAGAAACAGTGTACCTTGGGGAGCTTCTCAAGGGCTTTCAGAATTGAATAGATTCCTTGGGGGATAAAAAACTAGAGTTGGGATGAAAGGAATGAGATTTTTCTCGTACCTTTTTGACTAAAAGAATAAAGGTAGTCAAATGGACTTTAATTTGTTCCAGGGGAACACCTCATCAACCACACATATTTACTGAGCTCTGATGATGTCATTCTGGATCCCAATCATGCCGCTCTGAATCCCACGCTTCCCGGACTGAGCTCCAGGAAGACGAGACAACCTTTTGCAGAGCTGCTGCCCATCCCCAGGATTCCCCTGCCTCTGAATGAACTGTGTTCTTAAACACACATGCTCTTAGGGATGGAGTCTTTCAGAGTCATCTAGTCCATCGCTTTGCATTCTTCAATTATCCATCAATATTTATTGAGGGCTTACTATGAGCACAGCAGAGTGGGGACCTAAAGGTGTTTGCAACATATTGAGAGCCTATAACCAAGCTGGGGTGATCCTCTGCTATGAAAGTACCAGTTCGGCTTAAAGGAAAAAGACAGAGGGGAGAAAAGGGGAGGAGAAGGCGGGAAAAGGGAGGGGAGGGGAGGCAAGAGGAGATTTGACTATTAATCATGAGGAGTTACTAAACCTGAGGTGCACCTTCACAGGGTGATGGGAGGATTCCTGGAGGAGGCAGACGGGTTAGACCTGTAAGAAGAACACCGAAGAGCCTTTGACCTTGACTGACAGCCTGACAGTTCAGCTCAAACAGCATTTCCCAGACTGGTCTGCAGTACATTTTGTGGGAATTATGAAGCTGTGACCAAAATAGGGAAGGGGAAGGAGGGCTGCAAATCAAGTAAGATTGGAAGAAGCTGGATTCACCAGATTTTTTCTTTTAAGGCAGAAGCACATGGTCTTTTAATATGCTGATAGTCACTGTGAATCTGCAGGAAAGGGGTGTAGGAAATAATATTTCCCAAATTTGTTTAATGGAAAGAAAGTTTTCACTGAAGACAGTCACAAGACTAGTGTTAAATAAGCCACAGTATGGGAAATGTTGCTAGTGCATATAAGTGACTTACACCAGGATTGACAAGGTAGAAAAGTCATTCTCCTTGGGCCTCTTCTATGGTGCAAAGGAATAACTCTTGGATCAGCTCTGAGTCCAAGACTTCTCTGACATGATCCCATCTTTGCCTCTTGATGTGAATTTTGCCTTCTAACGTAAAGCAGCAAAAGCACCGTTTCTCTGACCAATGACAGCTTCAGTTGCAGCGGGAGAGAGAAGAATCTGACACATAACATTTGGGGGCCTTCACAGAGCACTGCTTACTAGTTAACCTCTTGGGGGCAGGCAGGAGTTACTGCCTCTAGGCGTTAATATAGCTGGGGAAATATCCATTCCTAACACCGTCAGTATATTAAGAAAATACGTTGCAGATTAGTTCTTTTAATTCAAGGTACCATCAGACTGAAATGCTGCACAATTCCTGTGCTGCCTCCAAATTAAGTGGCTGGAGGCAATTTCCATTCTATTTTAAATTTTGTCTTTTCTACCAATAGCACAGGATATCCCTCCCTGCTCCATTACCATGGATGGTGTTGGTTTTTGACTTTGATTTCCAAGTCAGCTTTTTAAGACACCGTGTTCATGCAAGTGGACTCAAGGCCTTCAGAAGTAGGTCAGGCATTTGCTGGAGGTCATTACAAGGCTATAAAATAGAGCATGCTTAATTCTGTTATTTCTGAAGATTTTTTTTCTCCTCTCTCATGTGCATAGAAGACAATCAGTACTTAATTAAATTTTGGAACTGTTCCTGAAAATTTCAGACTGTCAAAGATGCCTGTGACCTCCTTTCACCCCAGTCACCCAAGAGAGGTTTAAACAAAAGCATGTAAAAGGAACAAAGTGGGTTTGTCCACCAAAGACATGAGAAACTACATCAATTGTTGCATTTTTTATTTTAAACCCTGATGCTTGAAACATTCCAGCAAAAAAATCCTCAGTACACAGAATTCATAGATGGAGTGATCTAGTCATGAGTTCGATCTTTGCAATTTACATAAAGGTGGAGTGACTTAACTGAGATAACTGATAATGCAGTGCTATTCCAATAAACTAGCAGGAGCATTAACTAACCAGATAGGGAGTAGACTCTGTTGTGGCCAGGTCCTGCCCTCCAAGATGAAGCACTCATTTCCCCAGCAGTTGGGTATGTGGTTAGTGACAGCCGGAAATCCCTTCTGAGAGTCCTTGGCTGAAGAGAGCCACCTCATCCAGGTTAGGTCCTGTTCCTGAAACAACCACATCCAATGCGAGCTCTGAAGAATCTTCCCTTTGAACCAACTGGAGACAACTATGCAGGACCAGCCCAGCTGCCGAGTGCTCCAAGGGATCACTAGATGAGGCCTTTGTTGTCATTGCTTTGTAATCCTGTTACTCCTTTGGACCAGCCCTGCTCCCCTCACTCCTCACAGGTCTTGTTCCTAGAACATTCCCCAATCAACCTCTTTCATGCTAATCTCCACCTCAAAGCCTGCTTCCCAGAGAATATCATCTGAAACAGAATTCAAAGCCTGAGGGTAGCTTTGAGGTCCCTATTCCAGTGTTGCAGGTGTCCTATAGCACATGATTGGATGGGCTTGTGTGTGTGTGTGTGTGTGTGTGTGTGTGTGATTTTGTTAAAGTTTCTTGATGGTAAAATTTGTGAAAACGGACAGAGTAGAGTGCAGACAATTTAGATGTCAAGAAGAAATTCCCTGGCTAGAGCTGTCAGTTCTCCCTCTTCTGCCTCGTGGGATGGCAACACAGAAATATAAACTTGATAGAAGAAATAGAAGACAATGTTTCATTATGGCAAATTTCCTTTCAATGAGTAAGAAGGCATTTATCAAAATGAGCCTCGTCAACCTTCAGCTCTGGACTGCAGCCACTTATTAATGAAGGGGAGGAGACAATTTTTCATCTGCTGGGGACCTCTTATCAACTGATTTCATATGACTCACTGTGGGTTTTATTCAACGAGAATTATGAGCTGTTTCCATGCCTGCAGAGACCCAATATTTTTATTGTGTGGCACTGTCCCCAGCTCTGCCCCAGTCCGTCTTGACATTAAAACATGTTCACAGATACTGCCAATATAGCTTTATCTTATACTGACATTGTTACCCTCTCTCCATAAAAATCACACTGGCTCTGTCATTAGGTTATGAAAAGATATGAACCTGTCACATTTAAGTAGTGGAGAAATCGGCATTACATTTAAAACATTATAAAAAAGCTTCTGGGTGGGTTCTGCAAACCTAGGTATGTGACGGTGGCAAACAAAAAAGTCCAATACTGAGAATTCCAGGGACTGTGGCTTTGGTTTGCATGGATTCATTATTTAAACCAACCAGCGGCTAGTTTAACCATTTTAGAATAAACTTGATATAAGAATCAAGCAACTGAACAGAGCATCTCCTTCTGGTAGAAAGAATCACTAAACAAACTCAAGCATACATCTAAGGATGCTGCTGGACACAGAATCCTAGTAATGGCAGCTACATGTTCAGAAGGAATGATTTGCACATGATCTGAAAAACTGATGGATAGCCTTCTTCTACAGAGGAAATACATATTTCTGCCTGATGTAGCAGGATCAGTGAAGGGCTTTACAAGTGAAGCCCCTCTTCCTTTAGTGTTTTCTTAAAATTATTTTATGCAAGTAATATTTGAATGCAGCTTGGTGATTTTAAAGAGCACATATAGTTATAGTTATGATTATTAAGCAAAAATTATGTATATAGAGTAGTATCCCTGCTTCTGCACTCCAATCTCATTTCCCTTACCAAAGGTAACCAGGTTTATCATTTTGGCGTGTATCATTTCAGGCTTTCTCTATATATGTATATACATAGGCTTAATTTTTGTCTTTTTTTTTTTAATCTTTATTGGAGTATATTTGCTTTACAATGGTGTGTTAGTTTCTGCTGTATAACAAAGTGAATCAGCTATACATATACATATATCCCCATATCTCCTCCCTCTTGCGTCTCCCTCCCACCCTCCTTATCCCACACCTCTAGGTGGTCACAAAGCACCGAGCTGATCTCCCTGTGCTATGCGGCTGCTTCCCACTAGCTATCTATTTT
>NC_041225.1:75117829-75118147 GCF_002837175.3 Physeter macrocephalus
CCTCCCTCCCACCCTCCCTATCCCACCCCTCTAGGTGGTCACAAAGCACCGAGCTGATCTCCCTGTGCTATGCGGCTGCTTCCCACTAGCTATCTATTTTACATTTGGTAGTGTATATATGTCCATGCCACTCTCTCACTTCATCCCAGCTTACCCTTCCCCCGCCATGTCCTCAGGTCCATTCTCTACATCTGCATCTTTATTCCTGTCCTTTCCCTATGTTCCTCAGAACCTTTTTTTTTTTTTTAGATTCCATATACATGTGTTAGCATACAGTATTTGTTTTTCTCTTTCTGACTTACTTCACTCTGTATGACA
>NC_041225.1:75118283-75205633 GCF_002837175.3 Physeter macrocephalus
CATAGTGGCTGTATCAATTTACATTCCCACCAACGGTGCAAGAGGGTTCCCTTTTCTCCACACCCTCTCCAGCATTTCTTGTTTGTAGATTTTTTGATGATGGCCATTCTGACTGGTGTGAGGTGATACCTCATTGTAGTTTTGATTTGCATTTCTCTAATGATTAGTGATGTTGAGCATCCTTTCATGTGTTTGTTGGCAATCTGTATATCTTCTTTGGAGAAATGTCTATTTAGGTCTCCTGCCCATTTTTGGATTGGGTTGTTTGTTTTTTTGATACTGAGCTGCATGAGCTGCTTGTAAATTTTGGAGATTAATCCTTTGTCAGTTGCTTCATTTGCAAATATTTTCTCCCATTCTGATGGTTGTCTTTCCGCCTTGTTTATGTTTTCCTTTGCTGTGCAAAAGTTTTTAAGTTTCCTTAGGTCCCATTTGTTTATTTTTGTTTTTATTTCCATTTCTCTAGGAGGTGGGTTTGTCTTGTTTTAACATAAATAAGAATCATACTATATGGACTGTTCTGCATTTGCTTGTTTTTTGTTTTTTTTTTTTAACAAAACAAAATGCTTTGGTGATCTTTCCATGTCTTCTGGTATCTCCCACTGGTAGTCATTTGTATGGTTTTACTTCTTATTTCTTACTAGCAGTACTGAAATGCACATTCTTGTCCATGTTTCTTTGTACACATTAGCAAGGATTTTTTCCCCTAAGATATAAATTTAAAATAGCAATTGCTGGGATAGAATGTACACACATATATATTTTGATAGATACTACCAAATTTAATAGGGACTGATTTTATCAAATCCTCCCCACCTCTCCCCAGAGACTACTTAGATTACTATATTATTTTACCCTTTTAATCTATTAACAGAGTAAATGGCATTAATAATTTCCAAACATCGTATATCCTCGCATTCTCAGAATAAACCCTAGCAGGTAAGGATGTATGATTCTTTTGAAGTACTACTGAATTTAATTTTTATTTTTTGCTTTATCATTTTATTTAGAGTATTTACATCTATAGTAGAAGCAATATTGGTCTATAGTTTTATTCATGTGTGCCATGATTATAAACTTGGCAAAATCACTTGGGTAGATTTCCATGTGATTTTTAATGCTCTAGAAAAGTTTATAAAACATAGGAAATTATCTTTTTCTTATATTTTTGGTAGAACACATTCTAAAACTTTCTGAGTTTAATGTTTCTGTAGAACCAAATTTTTGACACATTGTTCAGTTATTTTTATCTTTATAGGTCTATTAAAATTTACTAATTTTTATTTGGTCAATTTTATTGGGTCAATTCTAGAAAACCATCCATTTCATCTAAATTTATAGAAATATTATTATTCATACATTCTTTCACAATTCCCAAAATCCACCTCACGTCTGTCAATTTTTCCTACAGTAAATGAGAACATTTACTTGTTCCAATTTTTAATTTCTAAGTGAAGAGAACTTTTGTCTATACTTCTTTTGGTTGATTTTTAATTTTATTTTTTGTGCTCAGAGAATTTGGACTAGTTATTTCTATGATTTAGAATTTATTGAGATTTTTCTCTAGACTAATACATTATTCAATTTTTTTTAATGTTTCACTGAATCTGAAAAGAACATACATTTTCTGTTTATTGGGTGTTATCATTTAGATCTAGTACACTTATACCCAATATGAGAACAATTATACATCTACACAGAGATATATAACCAAGTCTTTTCATTATATTATTTAAATACCTAGAGCTTCACCTAACTTTTGCCCACTGGTTTGTTTTTTAGAGAGGTGTGTTAAACTTTTCATCTCTGTTTACAGATTTTTGTCACTTTCTCCTTGTTTGCAAAAGGTTTTGCTTTATATATATTTCAAAGGCATATTTTCAGATACACAAAATTCATGATTGGATATCCTCACCGAATTGTATCTTTAATTAACATATGATAGTCCTCTTTGTTGGATCTAATTTATCTATTTTTAGTTTAATTTTGTCATATTAACATTGAAATGCTTTATTTTACAATCCTTTTATATTCAATCCTTCTGTGTTATATGGTTTTGGTATATTTATTTTAAATACCATCTGGCTGGTTATTATTATCATTATTATCAGACAACTAGAAAGCAAATATTTTAAAAGTAAATTTAATCCATTCAAATGTAATGTAGTTACTGATACTTTGAGATATAGCCCTTTCATTGCATTTATACTTTAATGAGCCATATATTCTTATTTTCTTTGTTTTTTTTCCATTTTGCCTTTTGTTAAAATAACATTTTCTTGCTCCAATTTTTTATTTATGCATATGGTTTCAAAGTTATAAACCCTATTCCTAATGGTTACCATCAAACGTTTAAGCCACATTTTTAAACTTAAAGTTTTCTATCTATGTAGAATTTACCACAATTAGTATCCTTACACACACCAAGACAAAAAATTCTTAGCAAGATTTTATTTTCCTCATCTTATGTTCAGAAACTACCTCCTTACTCACTATTTCACCACCAACATACTATGATCTTATCACATGTTGGTATATGTGTCAATAACTGCTGATTTCTAAGTACTGTTGCTCCTATGCCTCATTGTCCTTTCCTCTCTATATTGTTCTGCTTTGTTGTTTGTATGTATGAATCGGTTTCCAAAGTAGGTCTAAAAGAAGAGTCTGTATTTTGCTGTCCTGCTTGAATGTTGGTTTGACTCTATACCTTTAAAACCCTGAAGACATTGTTCCATTGTCCTCTATTATCAGTGTGGTGAGTAACAAGTCTGATGCCAATCTACTTCTCATCCCTTTAATTATGGGTTTCTTCTCGTCTCCTCCCTGTCACCCCAGAAGATTCTAGAATTTTTATATCTATACTCTTGCAATTTAAAAAATATATTTCACCAGGTTTTAACTCATTAATTCTGCTTAGTACTTTCTAAATGAAATATTTTCATTTTGAAAACGAATGCTTTCAAAATGAAAAGATTTTCTTCAGCTCAGAAATTAAAAAAAATATTTTCTGTTTCTCCTTCTATACCCACTATTAATTATGTATTGAGCTTCTTGGATTTATTCTCTATTATTCTTATTTTTCTCTCATGTTTTCCATCTCTTTATCTTTTTTTATTTTTTTGCTTCTTGTCCTAGGAGGTATATGCAGATTTCTCATCCAGATCGTTAATTCAGGTGTTCCCAGACAATTATTTAGCTTTTCCTTTATAATTTCAAAAATTATACTTTTAATTTCTAAGAACCCTTTCTTATTCTCTGACTGCTTATTTTTCATAGCAGCCTGATTTCATATATTATGGACGCAATACCTTCTTAAATTAGTCTAAACACATTAATTTGTATATTTAACATTCTCTTCTGTCCTTGCACTATTAATATTCCCTCTGAGATCAGGTGTTCTGTTTTTTCCTTTGTAGTTATTCACTTAATTTCATAAAAATACATCTTATAGATCCTTGATTTTCCATATGCAATTATGAATGAGGGACCACACTGATTCACATAAGTAGGTAACATTGGTTTCCTTTGTGTTGTATAGGTTTTTAACCTCAATAATCCTCTCCTTTATACAACAGAGCTCGCTGTGGGATGAATACATGAGTATAGCCATGGAGGAAGCTGAACTCTCATTCTGGTACAAGGACATCCAGACATGCCTACCAGCATGGTATTTTTCAAAGGGAGGTCTACAGAGCATCCAATGAAAATCAGCTTTAGTGGTGAAAAGAATACATATTTCTGAGCTCTACTCCAGAGTTCCTCCATCAGATCATTGGGCTTATTTAAGTCCTTGGGATCTACATTATTTACCAATACAGCAGCTTTACCTGTTGCACAATAAAGTCTAAGAAGCACAATATTAACAGCTAAGAAACAGGTGATCACGGGTGCTTATATGATTTTAAATAAATACAAATCCAGATACTGAATCTAAAAGCAGTCATCCAGATGACCCAGATGAATGTGAATATACGTATATACATAGGTATACATATTCTTTTAGCCTATAGAAAGAAAATCTTAAAATTAAAAAAAGATCATTGTAGAGAACTTATGCGTAGATAAGTAATTTAATCCTTACAACTCCCATGAAGCATTTTTAACCTTCCTTTTATAAATGAGAAAACTGAGCCTGAGAATTATACTTATTTAGGGTTATAGAACCAGTAAGTGATGGATGTGGGGATCACATCTAGGACTTCTGACTTTATGACACTCTGATGGGTTGAATAATATGCCCCAAAGATATCCAGGTCCCAATCCCTGGAACCTTTGAATGTCACCTTATATGACAAAATGAACTTTCAGATGTAGTTAAGGATCTTGAAATTGGGAGAGTATTCTGGATTATCTAGGGGGGCCGCAAAGGTAATCACAAATGTCCTTACAAGAGGGAGGCAGAGAGAATGAACTACAGAGAAGGCAGCAGTGTGAGAACTGAAATCAGAGGCTACTGCTGGTTTTGAAAATGGGAGAAGAAACCACAGCCAAGAAATGCAGCTTTATACAGTGGAAAAGCAAGGAAACAGATTCTCCCCTATAGCCTATGGAGGGAGCATGGCCCTATCTACACCTTGATTTTGGCCAAGTGAAACTGATTTTTGATTTCTGACCTCCAGAAGTGTAAGAGAATAAACTTGTGTTGTTTTAAGTCACCACGTTTGTGGTACTCTGTTACAGCAGCCATAGGAAACTAAGGCAGCCACAGGTTAGGATGATTCACAAATATTCCAGTTCTCTTCCCAAATCCATGATAAGATTGTATCTCTGTCTCACCCTGAAGTTAGGAGTGACTGACCATGTGACTTGCTCTGACCCATAAAGTGTGAGCAGCAAAGACATGTCAGTTCTGAGTGGTCAATGCACAGTTCATCACCTTCCATTTTCACCTCTGTGGTCAAGAGGGAGTTTCCATCAGCCTTGGTCCCTCAGTGACTATGATGAGCAGAGCCTCCTGGCAACTTATATGAAACATAGAGCAGAAGGAGAAGTCAACCTTGGTTGTATCAAGCCTCTGAGATTTGATGATTGTTTTTCACTGAAGCATAACCTAGCCTATCCTGATGAATACAGATTATAAAATTTGTGTTCATTCCACAGAACCAAGATGCCTACATGTTCATCTGACTACTCTCCCCAGTCTCCCATCATATTCCTAATATGTTAAGGTCATTTTTACCTGAATCCTCCACAATTCTGAACAGACTGTGGTGTACCCTATGGAATCATTGACTGAATGGTTGAGCCAGGTATCCTAACAAAAAACTGAAACTGAACCCCAACTTCCTTCTTATACACCTCCAGGTCCCACTGTTCTCTTTTCACTAGAGGGTGGTCTTTGTTTGCTACCATCATAGAAATCCCTCTCTTTCCTAGTGCAATTGGCATGAGTGATGCCAGTGTCTTCATGCTGACATCAGAGGAGAGGGAGGCCCAAAGCATCCAGACTTCAGTATCAGAGTCACATTCTCTATCTGACTGTAGACTGCTACATGTGGGCTACCCATGGGCCTTCACCACACAGCCCCTGTTGTTATTGTTACCTGCTTGCTTCCCTTACCCAGTGTGGCTTTGTTTTTCTCTCGGAACATCCCAAAGAGGTTTCCTGGCAACCCCACCTCCTCCCTAACCCTCACCTCTAGCTCTGAGCATGGTAGTTTAGGATTTAGAGTGATTTGGTTTTCTTTAGATGGATTAAAAAGATAATCCTCTGAAGCTGAGACTGCTCAGCTAACCTGTACAGAGAGTGCAACTCAGACCTCCAGTGACAGGCACCATCTCTAAAATGCATATCTCCAAAATGGACACAGGGCTGTATCACACTTAAATGCAGGGTTGTACTGTGCGCGTGATGTGAAGATCTGTCTCTCCTGAAGCTATGATCTGAGATGGACTTTGGAAGGCAAGGACGATGTCAAAAACAAGAAGCAATGTGTTGAGCAAATCCCTGCCTCAAATTAAAGCCCTGCCTTTATTGGTGCAGAGATCTGCTAAAAGCTGTTATTTGAAATATCTGCAGATAGTTTGGATCTGTGAATAATTGCTATCTGCACATCTCAAATTCTTTACAGTTTTCTGTTAGACATATCTGCATGAGGCTATAAATAGTGAAGCAATGTCGTTCACTGTATAATACAGTCTCTCCGCTTTTACAACTCATCATGAACTTCTATGTAATTTATTTTTTATTGAAGAATTCCAATTAATGGCTTCCTGGTGATTTTAAAGCCTCAAATTATCAGTCTCTGAAAACAAAGCAGAGCACATAATTATCATAAACCGAGAATTTTTCATTTTGAAGCTTATCTGTTTGTGCTAAGTATCTTGTCTGTAAGTAATTAGTGCCTTTATTTTTTTTCAGTAAAAATAATGACCATTCTATGCTACACATCCAAATTTTGTTAACTGCTAGATGTACTGTATGTATTATATTTGAAAATGGACCACCTTGGACTAGTTTTAAAGTATTTCATCAAATGATAATAGCAACAACAAAATACATCTGTTTGTCAGAATAAATTATGTGCCATGTATTTAAAAAACCTATTATATCCTTTTGCTTTCTTTCTAAGAATAAAAGCCTCAGAAAAATATGTACTTGCCATTTATTACCAGGGCTGTATAACAAGAAAAGACTCGTTTTATCTTCCATTTATAATTCCTAACTGCTAATCAAATTGATCAGCCAATAGCTTGGCTGTAGAGGGTCTTTCATACGACCATTTCAAAATGTTTTATGAGAGATAAAACAAAATTCAATGAAATTAAACCAATTTGAATGACAATGTGAGCCAAACATTCCTTTAAGTATTCTGAGAACTCAAGTTTCCCCCGATTAAAAAAGAAAAAAAAAGGTTCTATCGATGAAGCAGGAATTGCCACATCTTAAGAGAGACTTGGTTGCTCAGGGAAAATACTGTCCCAGAGTAGTTTCCCCTTTAGGCTAGGAAATTGACTTGACCTAATGTTAGGATCAGCTTTCTTCCTCTTAAAACAACATTTTCTCAAGTTAAAAAACTTGAAAATTACAGACATATATGATGTGGAGTGTCCATTTAGCCACCTTTACATACAAAAAGTATTCATTTTCCTGCTTTTAATATTTTAGCATGCCTATTCGGTGAAAAAAGAAACAGAGGGAGATTTTTTTTAAAGGATGAAATATATACAGTTGTGTCTTATTTTATGTATTATTATGAGTATTTCCCCATACCATAAAATATTTTTTCAAAATATGAGTTTAAATAGCCACATATTTCATAACAGTGCTGTATATATCATAATTTAACTATTTCCTTATGTTAGACATTTATGTCATTTCTAAACTTTTTTCTCTGATAAATAATGGTGCAACACATATGTCTGTACGTGTTTTTTTGAATATCTCTTATTATTTCCTTACAATAAAATCTTAAAAGACAACTATCAAGTCATAGGTTTGAAAATTTCAAAGCTCTTTATTCACGTTAAAAATCTGCTGTGCGGAAAGACTGTAAAAGTTTATATCCCCATATCACTAAGTGAGCAAGCCCTTTTGTCCATATTCATGACCATGGTGAGTAATATAACAACTTGCTTAAGATTATGCTGACTTAATACAAAATGTGGGGTTTTGTTATTTTTGTTTGCATATTTTTAATGGGTTGTAAGGTTATATATATTTAATATACTTATTCTCTCTTTCTCTCTCTCTCTCTATACACACACACATATATGCTTACTTATATTTACTTTTATATTTTAAAAGAAGATTAAGATTTTTTTCATATCCATTTGCAGTAACTTTTTATACAGTAAGTATGCCTTTTGTCTTGCATAATTATTGCAAAAATTTTACCTCAATATGTCATTTGTCTTCCAATTTTGTTTTATGTTTTTGACATGTATATATTTTTAAATTCTGTGAACTGTTTTTATACTTACAAAGTCCTTTTCCATTAAAGATATGATAAATATCTACTTACATATTCTTTAATGACTTTATATTTTTAAATTAATATCTTTAAACTATTAATAATTTATTTTAGTATAAGAGAAGAGGTAATATTCTAATTTGATACTTCCAAATTGTAAAGTGATTTTCCTAACACTGTTTATTGATCAACTATTTCCTTCTCTGGAGATCTGTGATATCCTATTTATCACATTCTACATTCTCATGGATTTGAGTCTGTTTCATGGCTATCTACTTTACTCCATGTATCTATCAGCTACACTATTTTGATTATTTATATTTAGTAGTAGGTTTCACTGTCAAACAGAGAATTCTTATATCTGTACTCTCTCCTTATAAAATAATTGTGCATTTTTGACAATTTTTTTCAAATGAATTTTACAACCATGTTGTTAATTAAATAAAATAATCTCCTTCTTGAAACTGCACTAAATTAATAAAAATAACTTGGGAAGATAGACATCTTTACAGTAATCAACCTTCCCATCCATGACAAGTTACATCTTTAAGTGCTTAATGCCCCTCAGTAAAGTTTTATGCTTTAATTCATATAGTTTACCCTTTATGCTACCCTCTACTGAATTCCCAGTGTCTAGCAAATTCCTGGCCCACAGAAATTACACAATCATTATGTCTACTAAAGTAACTAATTTGTAGGTTCAAGCCCATACTCTACCATTTACTAGCTCTGCAACCTGAAATGAGTGCCTGAACATCTCAAATTCTGTTTCCTCAACTGTAAAATGGTGAAATAACTGTATCAACCTAATAAAATTATCATGAGAATTAATGGGATTAACTCATCAACTTAAAACGGCAACTTACATATCTTAAGCTCCAATAAATATTCATGAATTCTATGGTTATCTGGGAAGGGTGTTAAAGGAAGAATCAATAAATTGCAGCCAGAGATGGAAGCATAGGGAAAATGAGGAACTGATCATGAGTCTAACGTTTTAAGGTTGACAGAAATAGAAAATTTAAAAATAACAACTATTGATTGTGACAGAGAAGTATTTGCTTTTGGAAACTGTAAAAACGAGAACTTGGCTTAGAAGAAAGCCCTACACACCTAGGGGAGGGTTGCAATGTTGGGAAAGAGCTTGATGTGACCAGACCCCAGGATGACCCCAGGCCACAGAAATCTTTTCCTATCGGTATTAGCAGTAACAACCCCAAATCGAATGGAAGACACACAACAGAGAAGTATTTCTGGAAGAGTAGAATACATTAAACTCATCCTCAGTTCAAATATAGCCCATATTTACCCCATAAATAAAGTGGGAAATTAAGGAAGTAATCCAAATAACTCGTATTTTCTTCCAAGAACAGCACACCACTTGGCCTGCAATGATTTGAAGATATGTACTTAGATATTTGAGCCCAAGTGCCCTAGTTGGATAATAGTTTCCATTCTCCACTTCAGTGTTCACATAGACCCAGCCATAGTGCCTTTAAAAAGCCAAGGACTAACTTTAGCCACTGGTCCTGCTTTCAATAAAGTCTTATTTTAATAGAAACACTGTGTCTCTCTTCCAAGTCCCCACCTTTTTTAGGCTGCTTGCCAGCTGAAGGCAGAAAGAGAATTCTAGCACATTGTCCCCAAATTCCAGGCAGAGCACAAAAATAAACTGTCCCAGAATGTATTCCTTTTAAGAAAAATTGCTTATTCAAGGCTTGCTTTTCTTGTTTGCCTTCCTTCTTCCCTTTCCAAACACTTTTTCTTCTAACATCATGCTGTAAAGTTGCCATCTGTCTCAAACACACACATACACAAAAGGGAAATCCACTTACAATGAATACTGGAAAGAAGAAAAATAAGTTGGTTACAAGTGGGTGTTCTGCAGCATACGACTTTTCCAACCCAGTGGCCAAATTCTGAATTATCTCCTAGTCAACTGTCTCCCAGCTTGGCTATTGAGACAAAAGTAAAGCAAAATGAATAACCTATTGTTTTTTAATTTACCTTTGCACAATATCACCAAGGGAATACTTAATTTTTATACTCCTGTGATACAGAGATGGTCAGAAATTAAATTGTATAAATAAGAAAAATAAATTTTAAATAAATAAATAAATAAATAAAAGAAGAAGCCCAGAAAGGTAAAGCACTGATAAAGATCACAGGTGAGTTGAGAATTTCAAAGTGTGTGTTTGAGGATCCCCTGAATCAGCAACACCTGGGACACTTGTTCAAGGGCATCTCTTTACAGCATAAATTGGATCATATCATTCCCCTCCTAACAGCCACTCAATAACTGCCCGTTCATTTAGAAAGGAATCCACACTCAGATTTCACACTCCACACCACAGACCCCAGGACGTGTCCCTGTCCTCCCTCAGACCTCATGGCTGCTCCTCTTCCCTCGTCCATGCTCTCTTCTTGGCCATCATTCACCTGAAACGTGTCCCTGCCTCAGGTTTTTGCACAACTGTTCCCTCTACTTGGAAGCTTCCCTCAACTCTCCAAATGGCAGGTTCTTTCTCCCTGTTGGAGCCCTTGAAAAGCCATCTCTTTCCGTACTAGCAAGTGCCGCCCCACACACCTGTGTACCCATTTATTATATCTTCTTTTTATCTCATTTAGCAATCTCTGAATTTAACATTCGTTCATGGTGTGTTCATGAGTTACTTCTCCCGACTCCTGTCTCTCACACGCACACACGTGTACACAAACACACGCACACATACACACATGCACACACACACATTTGACGCAAAGCTTCATGAGGCAGTAATTTGTGTGTCTTACTCAGACAACAGAGAACAGTGCAAAGCATTTAATGTTCAATAAAAATGCAGCTTACTTGACACCCTGTCAGACCTACAGAGTCCCCACCTAGGAGCAGGGACCTGGAGATCTGCATTTTAAATAGTTTCCTAGATGATTTCAAAGCACATTAATGTTTCAAAGTCCAGACAACAAATCCTTTAGCCAGAGCTGGACAGACACCCCTGGCTCCTAGTGGTATGCTCTCCACCACACCGAGCTGCAGTTTTTAAATGGCTGGTCTATTTCAAACAGCAGCTTTAGCAGAATAGTTGTTTGGAAAGTCATACTGGGCTTTCACTTAGATGAAGTGATACCTTAAACTGCTTTTCCAAAATTCAACATATCTGTCTCTGGTTTAGGCTTGGGCTTTGATGGGAAGCCTCAGAATTATTTGTGCAGATCGAGGGAGAGAATATTCTACAAGCATCTATATTCCATGAGTCACTCACTACTTGTGGGAACTTTGGCAATTTTATTAATTTCTCTGGGTCTCATTTTCCCCATCTGTAAAGTGAGCGTGTTGCATTAGATTATCTCTGCAGTCCCTCTGGGCTCAGATACTTTGTGATACCAAGTCATTCCAATTAATGTGAAAGAGCCCTTGCAGTTGTATTTAGTATTGTTAAAGGGCTCTGAACAGCCCGGCAGTCATATCATGTGGTCCAGGAACCCCTGCCTAATGCTTAGCATCTTATCTTGCGTCAGAAAGACAAGAAAATATCCCATTCACATTGAAAAAAAATGCATTTGTGCTAAGTCTATCTGATTCCACTTAGAAGGCTGGTAAGGGATGTTTTGGTTGGGCACCTGGTAGGATGCACAATTGTTCTGTTTGTTAGAAAATCTTAACCTCTGTCAATGACCCAAATAGAACGTTTCTCTGACCTACATCACACACACACACACACACACACACACACACACACACACACAGATTTTGGGAAAACCTACTAAAAGGAATCACCAATTATTCTTTTGAGAGACTCTAAAACCAGAGAGTCACGCTTCATGTTTTAACTTAAAAGTAGGGTGGAATAATAAAATCATCCTGATGTTTCTAAAGGTAAGAGGAGGAGGGCTGTCTTTATTTGCCAGAACTGGCACTAGGCAGTCTCTGATATCCGCTGCCCGCAGTTCTTTAAAATCGGAGCCAGCTGGTATACAAGGGATGGAGGGGTCCTTGGGGGCAAGGAGAGGAGGTGACAGGGTGCGAATGGCAGGTGGGAGGGGAAACTGCTGAATGAGTAAAGGTATGACTGGGCTATCACATCCAGAAAGCAGGCAGGATAGATCATTTTGATTATATATGCCAAGGGGAAGAGTTTGGGGAAAACAGAGGAGTAAAATTAACACCGAGACAGAATTTTTCTTAACTAAACTTTTAGAAATTTGGTTCTCAATCGTGGTTGAGATTGCTTTTTGGTGTTCAAAACCGACAACACATTCTACCCTACCTAAGATCCATCCACTTTAGAAGGAAAATGTATCACCTGACGAATTACAAATCTACTCCCCTTTCAGTGTCACTTTATATTTAAATGAGTTTAGATGATTTATATGTATGAATGCAAACATAAGATGCATGAGGTGTGAATATAAGCACACTACCTGATTTCTTAAGCCTCACACACAAATCAATCTCTTTAAGTCTCACTTCTTATGTAAATGATAACCATTGGAACCATGTCTCTATGTTAAAAAAAAAAAATGAGCTATCAAGTGCCTTATATAGGTGCTTCTATTATCTTTTGATGCCTGAGGGTCCCTGCTGGGAGAAAGAGAGGAGGACTTGCCTTAAATTTGATGAGGCCACACCAAATAATGAGGACCAGCAGGCCTTATTTGTTCAATAAACAAACAATGGGGTGGGAAGCAGATCTGGATCTCACCTTCCCCAACCTGCAAATGTGTTCTCCTTCATAAAACATTACACAGTTATGGACGGTTAGCCACAACATAGATAGAGGGTTTCATTAAGACTTTGCATACTTTTCAATTTCAACTCACGTTGTAGATGTGAACAAGAGTCTGTAAATGCTATTTAAAAGGCTGACAGCATTATACAACAGTGCGAAATGTTATCCAAGGAGAAATGACTACTAAAAATTAGAGAGGGAATTATTGTATCCAGTGGCTAGCAGACTTTTTGTAACCTGTATCAGCTAAGACAAGGAAATCCATTGATCGTTACCAGAAAGTAGGAGATTTTTCCTTATCAGTCCCATAAGGTAAACTACTAATATTTAAAATGTAAAAGTTAAAAACTGCACAAACATCTCATAATTTCTTTTCAGACTATTCTTAGCCAAAGCCTTTAAAGGAATTGCCCCACGAAGTTGCCCTCACTAATTCATGGGGTCCTTTTAAAAACTACATCTTCAGGTTGAAAGGGGACTATCCAAAGAGCCAGAGGGCTCTAATTTCTGGTAGTTGCTCTTTGGGATTTAGTAATGCCAACGGGAGGAGGGTGGTGGTGAGAGAAGATGGGTAGTAAACAGATCCAGAATTTTCTAGGAAGACAGTCTAATCAAGGCTCTAGGAAAAGTCATTGAAAATGTCAGCCCGGTTAAGAGAGAAAGGTTCCGGGAGCAGCAAAGGCATGGCATATACTTTTTCATCTATGCAATCAGACCCTGGGCCCAGTGCCATAATCTTTTTTAAGGTTAGTGTGGTGGGAAGGTTGCCCCCTGAATGTTTGTAGAGGTCTCCTAACATCCTCTGCTGAGGAACTTTAAACCTCAGGTACTATTTCAGAGGAAATGGACAGCACAAAACACAGACAGAAAATTAGCCACAGCAGACCGTGGATCTAAATAAGGTCCACTAGCCTTTCTGAAACCATTTAAAGGCTGAGGTGTTGTTGGGGTCACTAGAGGGGCTGAATTGTGTGTGATTGTGTGTGTGTGTGTGTGTGTGTGTGTTTATCTTTCCCCAAATTGGACCTTTGCCGAAATATTTTAATAGGTACAGTACAGAGAGAAGGGAAAAAAAAATTTTTTTAACTATTTAGCTAAGCAATTTAAAAATTCATTGCAAAAAATTAATAATAAAAAGAAAGACTAACAAAATTGCAGCTATAGCAGGTCTGTGAGGGTAACTTAGTAAAATACTCAGCGGATGGCAGCAAACCTCTAATGGAAAGTTTTGTAAGTGGCTGAGGCCAAAGTAGGCATTAATTACAATGAAAAATCAGTTTAGAGTAGGCCACAACTAAATTGGAAGCTGGTCCTCTAGGTAAAACAAAGAAAGTGAACAGCAGCCTCAGATTTGATTACATGGCAATACAAGAAAAATGTGCTGTATGTTGTCTATTATTAAAGCTGCTTTGGGGCCCTGTGTTGGGTGCCTCAGGGATTTTAATAAAAAATTAGTAATAGGTCGGCTGCCCTGGCTCACTGTGGCTTTTTGGAGTATTTGCAGGTTCAGTGCTGGTCCTGCAGTGCAAATTAAGTCATTTCAGACAAGCAGCCTCAGAAAGTGTTATGTGATAGCAAAGTTCAAATACTGCACTTTGTCTCTAAAAGGACACAGCACCCCACTGGAGTCTGATTCAGAGTTTCAAAGAAATAATAAAATTACATCATAAGGAGAAGGTGGGGAAATGAAAAGCTAAAAGAAAAAAAAAAAAGAAAAGAAAGGAAAAAAGAGAAAAAGAAAAAAAGAAGCAACTGGTTATTTTTGTATGCCTTCGATTACTCTTGCCAAATACTAGTCCTGGTACATAGTGCATAAAATATTGCCAACGAGTGAGTTAATGGCAGTGAAGGCAACTATTAACCCGGGCTTTTTCTTTTTTTTTTTTTCATCGTACAAATGTTAACTCTATAACTCTTTTTATATTGATGTAGTGATATTAATAATATTGTCTTTATTACTAATATCACCACTGGGTCCATGGCACGACCATATATATCCTAGCCATGAAACAGTAACAAAAGTTCACCCTGATTAAGAAATCAAGCCTATAAATCTACATTCTTTCAAAGATGAAAATGTCTGGGGCAAATTATTTTCTACAAGACAGTTACGTGAAGAGTACATTTCCCAGCTTTTTCTAGGTGCACCACAGAGCTGATGGCTGGCATTTGCTATCAGAGACAAACAGTCCCTGGTCTGAGAATCCTGACTCAATCAACGGTGGGTACTTGGGTAAGAGGTGCATTCCCAACCTGGACCCTTGCCCAAATATCTGAATAGGCTCAACAGCGAGACAGAAGACAATGTTGCTGTAAGATGTATGTAAGAAGTATGTGCCTGTGTGTGCCTGAGTGAGCCTGAGTGTGGGTTTGGCAGTAGAGGTAGGGCCTCTGAGTCAGAAAGAAAACGAGCTTTTATCCAAGTAATTTAAAAATTCTTTGCCATTGTCATTTAAAAAAAATTTTAATAAATAAGGAAAATCCCAGTCCATGACCCTGTGGAATTTCCCTTGTCCAGCATCAAACAATATCTATCCAGTTTTAGGACTTGCTTAATCTGTTGGTAGAGGGTGCAGTGGCATAATTCAACTGATTTCAAGAGGTTACAGGAAATCCCAGTTGGCCGCAATCACCTTCTTCCCCTATCTGCTGACCAATACCTGAAATTACCTGAGTTAGATAGCTACTCCTTTAGTTTAGCTCAAAATTTCCTGCAAAATCTTCTTAAGATTTAAAAAGTAAAAGAAGTATATGAACAGAAAGCACAGGGAAAGAAGGAGGGCCTAGCTAGATAGGGAATTGGTCTAAGAAGACTGAAAATAAAGTTCATCACAGCCGTAACTTCTCTAAGGGTCATCTCAGAGCCTCAGATGGTTTCCGTGGAATCATGGGATGGCCATTCCTCTTTTGAGAATAGAAGCAGGAGGATGGAGAAGGTGCCCTTCAAATGGGAAAGCACCATGAATTCAGTCCACGGGGATTACAACAGACTTAAAAGCAATCATGCCCCTCCATTCAGTCCTACAACAAATATCTGTTGAGCAGCTACAAGGCATCAGACTTTGTTCAAGCTGTTGTGAAATCAGAAGGGAAAAAGACAGTCCCCTTAATCATCATCCCCCGGTCTCAATGGCCAAAGTCTCATAAAACTTTGCTCTTCCCAAGCTGTTGAAAAAGTGGAACCAAAAAGCAAAAAGAAGACAAAAGAGAGTAAAAGTATGGGCAACACAGAAAAGATGATAAAAGGATCACAGCTTAGTTAAAGTGTACAGAGACCCGATAATACTGACATTCATTCAAAGTTCTCAACTGGAAGATAATAGGTGGCTTCAGTTCTTCCAGCACTCTGGTTGGGAGTGAGCATATTTCTTTTCTGATTATATTTTTTTAAAACCCTAGTAGCAATGATTAATGTTTTGTACTCCAGCAACAACACCTGTTTCAACACAAACTGTGCAGTGTCATCTTGTACTGATAATGCATTACATCGTCTTAAATATTTTCAAAGTAAGGTACTCAGTTTTTCAGAAGTTACATAATCATCTTGATAAGGATATTTCGAATGTATCTCTTGTTCAATAGCTAGCAGGCTACTAAGTTATGAAATATATATATTCATGTAGATATACAGGAATCTCAGAATGGAAAAATCACATATTGAGATTTGAAGCAATGATAGACTACTTCTGTTTATACATATATATTTTTAAAGATTATTTTTAAAGCTCATCCTTTCAGAGTAGAGATTTTTTTCCCATAATTTGTTATAAACAGAGGACCTTAAAAAAGTAAAACGTTCCCATCTGGATATGTTTTCCCAGTGCTTATGACTCCTTTCTAGACCTGTGCCATCTGCACAAAACCTTAATGCAGGGGCTTGACTAAGTTTACAGGTATCCAGTATTTGAATAATAAGTATACATATTCGCATATTATGCAGTAATTTGTATGTGGAAGTCAAAAATACTTATTGAAATTTAAATTGAATTCACTAAATCAATCCCTGGCTTCAGATGAGTTTGGAGGGAAATATATTTCCTACCCAAGTGAAAAATTATAGAAATTTCTAGTGTAACTCTCTCCTCCAAAGAGTTCTAATTGTGAAGCTGTAAAATTCAAGTGTTTAATATGTCATATGGGGAAGGATAGATATACAGAATTCAAATCCTTGAACCTTCAACCAGCCCTAAAAGGTAGAGACTGTGTCTATCTTAGGTCTTATTCAGAACCAAATTCCCATTACTCATGACAGTACCTAGCACTGTCAATAAATAAATATTTGCTGACTGGCTGGCTAATAGCAATGTCAGAAATGTTTTGGTAACACCCACTAAACTTGAAAGGATGCCCATTCTTGGCATTTAGGAACCTCAGGGTGTATATAAGGGCAATCTTTTAAAAAAAAAATTTTTTTTTTAGTTTTTGGCTGCACCATGCAGCACATGGGATCAAACCCACCCTCCCCTGCATTGGAAGCCTGAAGTCCTAACCACTGGACCACCACAGAAGTCCCAAGGGCAATCGTTTTAAGTCAAGTTTCTCTCTGAGACAACAGTCTTTGGAGTCAACAAGGGAGTGTGTGTGTGTGTGTGTGTGTTTCTCACTCAGTTTGCATTTAGGAATAAAGCCCAGTCCCTCTCTTGAAGACATCCATTATCCATCAAGTGAGACAGACAGAACCCCATAACAATAGAATGTGATAATGCTGTAGTATGAGTAGAAATAAAGTCTAATGGAAGCAACATAAGGGTGATGTTCCCCTCGTGTTTCCTAAGGATGCAGTAGTATTGGAGCTGGGCTAAGAACTGAGGTCCAGCCCCAAATGAAATTGCCAATCAGGAGACACTGGGTACTTTTGCAAGCAGTTTCAGTAAAGAGTTAAGGAGATTCCACAGAGCAGGAGACTGACAGCGAGAAGAGTACATTTGTGAGCTATGAATAAACTTATTTTCAAAAAGTATCCTTGAAAAGGAAAAATTGAGAGAGATTGGATGTTCACATGAGGAAGATGTGTGACCACCCAGATTGAAGATGCAAGAAAGAATGAGAATAGCTGGACAAATGGTCCATGATGCAGGCTGCAGTCTCCAGGAATTAGTCTTGAAAGGAGTTGCTATATCTTCTTCCAAACAAACGGGGAAGGAGTAAGAAAAGACAAAGATATAAATAAACTTGAAACTAAATGGAAAAGAAAGTTGGAAGCACTGTTACCTAATAAAAACAATAAGAGCTACAACTGAGGATCTACTGTTTTCTGAGCTCTTTGAACACAGCATATCATTGAATTTTCTTGACAAATCATATGAAATAAGTAAGGTTTTCAAAATAAGGAAATGAAAATTTAGGACTAAGTCAACTGGCCAAGGTCACATAGATGGTAAATGGTGGAGCCAGAATTCTAACTTAGTAAGTCCAGAGTCTATCATTTTTCCACCATACCAAGACTGTCATCCATGACCTTGCAGGCTGCCCACTAAAAGAAAGGGGGCTAAGGACAGAATTGGTCGTTTACATAAGTGATAAAATAGTCATCTCTCAGTATCCTCCAGGGCTTGGTTCCAGGACCCCCTGAGGACACCAAAATCCTTGGATGATCGAGTCCCTTACGTAAAATGGTAGAGTATCCACTCATAATCTACGCCCGTCCTCCCATAGACTTTAAATCATCTCCTGATTGCTTATAATACCTAATACAATGTAAGTGCTGTGTAAACAGTTGCCAGCATGCAGCAGACTCAGGTTTTGATCTTTGGAACTTTCTGGAATTTTTTTCCAAATATTTTCTGTCCAGAGTTGGTTGTATCGTCAGGTGTGGTACTGAAAACACAGAGGAGCAACCATATCAGAAAGGAATGGAAAGAAGTTAACTTGCCATTAAAAAGTTATTTTCAGCAACTTTATAAGTTCATCTGAGGTTGGAAATCATAAATTTTTATCAACCAATGAAATCATGAGATTTCCCTCAGCATTGCCAAGAAAAGGGAGGAGGGTATTTGAGTTGATCTGGACTTGGGGGGTGGGGGGGGCAAAGTTGATAACAAACTGAAGGTGTGAGATAGAATGTAGTTGAAATGATTGACTGCTGTGTCCAGGTCAGATGGGAGAAAGTGATTATAAAAGGGAGGTTAAGGATGGGTATAAGGATGAAAAGATCTTGGGCTTCCCTAGTGGCGCAGTGGTGGAGAGTTCGCCTGCCGATGCAGGGGACATGTGTTCGTGCCCCGGTCCCGGAGGATCCCACATGCCGCGGAGCGGCTGGGTCCGTGAGCCATGGCCGCTGAGCCTGCGCGTCCGGAGCCTGTGCTCCGCAACGCGAGAGGCCACAACAGTGAGAGGCCCGCGTATCGCAAAAAAAAAAAAAAAAAAAAAAAAAAGATGAAAAGATCTTGATAGAGTTGAATTAACATGAAGGCGTGGGAGGGATGGCCTACACGCAGTACTCAGAAAGGAAAAACTCAGAGTAACAGGTTAAAAGGGTTGAACAGTAACATCATAATCCAAGTCATTCAGATGAGTTGCTAAAGGACTGAAGGTGAGAGAAGACAGCGAGAAAAAAGAACACCAGAGAAACATATATCAGGAGCATTTTAGTACATTATCAAAATGGAGTTTGGGAAGACCCAGGATAATGCAAGAGACTGGTTAGACAAGAAGACCTATTGCAACAAAATCTTAAACAAAACTGAAGAAAATCCTTGAATTCTATAAGCACCAATGGGAGAGATGGATGGGTGGATGGTGGAGAATGGGCATGTACTTCAGAGAAGGAAATCTGCTGAACAACAAAAAATGTGCATTGTCTTAAAACACCAAAATAAATAAACCAATTTTGCCACAATTTGTTTCACACAGAGGTATACCACCTTCATCTTAGAGGATAATAGGTTGAGGAAAATCAAAATTAAAAAGTAGCCTGCTTAAATGCATTTGATTATAGAAAAAGTTTCTTTCTCTCTTCTGGAGGGAGGGTATAAATAAATAATTTCACTCATTTGGGGAAAAAAAAAGTAATCTGCTTAGAAAAAAATAAAAACAGAGTAATAGTGGTTTTCTTTACATAGTGGTATTATGTAATTTTTGTGTGATTTTTATTTCTTTCTTTGTACTTTCCTATACCTCCCAAATGTTCCACAGTAAACATCTATTACTTGCATATGAAACGTTAATGTTTTAAGGAAAAATGTATTATATCACCCTATAGGCATAAAAGACAATACATATTATAAGCATTCTGCAGGCCTTGTTGGAAGTCTTGGGAATTCTGTCATATTTTATATTTTAAATATATAGATTGGCACAACATTGTAACTCAACTATACTTCAATTAAAAAATGATTAAAAAAATAAAAATTACATATATGAATGCATATATGTACATATAACATACATATATGTATATATATTATTCTGTATAAACACATATATGTATACATATCTTTTTCTGTATATGCACATGTGTGTATGTGTATATATGTGGTGTGTGTGTGTGTGTGTGTATTTAGGTTTAAACATGGGTAAAGAGGACACAAACATACATATTACCCTCTAAGAAAAGAGTAAATACTAAGCAATTTTATCCACTACTGTAACAAAAACAAAAAGCTTTATCCTAAAATGTTAGTCTTTCTCAAATTCTGTGGGTGGTCAGCTTTCATTAAAGAATAAATACATCCATATTGCTTGATGGTGTTAATAAGTAGCCCGATCTATATAATACAGCTAAATGTAACTATTCTATTTGCCTCTTTTTTGATCCACACACTACGCATTGGAACTCTAGTTTCTTCTGTCTTTTGTGGGAGTTCTTTGGGCTGTGCCACTGACTTTCTGCACATCGCTCTCTGGAAAGGCAAGCACAGGGATATGAGGGCATAAAGGATTCAGACACGAAATGAGGCCTCTCCTTATGGAAACAATTATGTGACAGATTCCACTTGGCTATAAGAAAGCTACAGAAGGGGAAAAGAAGTCCCCCTTTGTTTGTGGGAGGGTCCCTGAAAACACAGCCTAGGAAGATTGTTCAGCCCAGCTCAAGATGCTCAGGCCCACACTGGAGGCCCCAATTAGTTCTACATTCAAATCTTCAAAGATGATAGTACTATTTCTTCAACAAAGATTCTTCTGCATGTGCTAGTATCAATAAACACTTTAATCAAAGCATGTTTCTTAAGTAAATAACTGACATCACATACATGATTTTAAACCTAAGTAAATGACTTTGGACAGTAACATATTCAGGAGCTGAAAACATGAACAGGGAACCAAACACAAAGTCAAACTTCAGGAAAGTTAGGGTCGGCATTAAGCACATGTCACAACATGCCACCAATCCCCATCCCCTAATATGTTAACCCACAGAGAGTAAAGATTTTTAGATCTTCCCTCAAACTGTTTTCACAAGGTTTTCTAGGACTGTTTCTTCCAAAGCCACACAAAAGGGGGAAAAAATGAAAGAACAACTTCACAGGAGAGTCACCCTTAGTCGCATTTTCTAGTCTTGCTTGTCTACCCAACCACACAGCCCATTTGTTCAGAGATAACTCAGCAAAAACAAACCAACATTTTGCAAAATCATTCATTTGAAACCCTAATTATTTTTTCCTATATCATCATTCAGTTAAACCAAAGCATCTGTTTTTATTACTCCCCCAACTACTACTGACGAACAAAAAAGGAGCTTGAAAATTTCATGAGTGTGAGATTTTCACCTTTCTTAAACGTATACTAAAGGCCTCCTTAGTCAATATTTTCACAAACAGACAGTTGTAATTAATCCAGGTTTTACTTAAGCTAACAAATGGTTCTCCTTCACAATAGCAGTGTAAGCTGATTCACGAACTTGCTAATGCCCTCCAGGTTGCTGACGGAGCCCACAATTACACAGCAACTGGGGTATAATAAGAAACGTATTTGGTCTTTGTCCCCCCATTCCTGGCACAAAGCTCCTAAACCCCTTTCCTGAGTGATAGTGTCACTGGCAAAGCCCATTAACAATTCCCAGGAAATAAAAACAGAATCTGGATAATAAAATAAAGTCTAACCTTTTTTTCCTTTGTGCTCTGTCTAGTTTCACTTGCTCACAGGGGGCTGCATGCAGAGGCCTTGTACCCGGCACTTGAGACCAGAGCTCCTGGTGCAAAAACGGCTGTGCTGATACCTCAGCTCCGTGGGCTGCACGCAGAAGTGCTGTGCTTGATACCTCAATTCAAGATGGCGGCAGTGGGCCGTGTGCAGAGCTGCTGCACCCCGCACTGTGATAGTGAGCACACCTGTGCCAGCCCTGGAAGAAATCCCCCCTCCCCCACTCCCGAGATCCCTGTAAAGCAGTACCACCTGCCTACGGCTTCTGGGAGGAAGATAGTGTGCTCCCACCTCTCTATTCATTCTCTGATCAAAGAATAAAGCTCTCCTTTGCTCCTGAACTGAGCTCGGTCTTGTTCTATTGGCTCCGACGATGTAGAGCAGAAGGACCCTTGTTGGGGATGACTTGGGAGGGTCCGGAACAATAGGGGAGTCTCTGGTTACTCCTAAGGTGCTCTTTTGAGCACACCTGAGTTTACGCTGATGAGGTGACTTAGGGTGAGGTGCCTGGATGGGCTCAGGATGGGGCTGGTCCGCAGAGACCCAGTGATTAGAGGGTTGGAACATCCAGCCCCACCTCCCGACCTCTGGGAAGGAGAAAGGGAGCTGGAGATGAAAACTCTATAAAAACTAGGGAATAATCTAGTGACCTGCATTCTCATTCTAGATCTGTTTTATCATGGCAAGATCTGCTCTTCCTTTTGAACATTTCTGGTGTGTTTTTTTGTTTTCCTTTAATCATTACTCTAGGTCTCCATTTTCTTAAACTTTACAATTCATTTATTCAATATTCATGACACAAATATTTATTGAGCATTTAATATTCCAGACACTATTGTAGGTACTCAGGGATACATCAGTGCAAAAACAAAACAAAACAAAACAAACCACAGGTCTTTACCCTCTTAAAGCTCATGAGACAAAAATTAACAGCAAAAAGAATAACTAAATAAATAAAACATAAATTACATGGTATGTTCAAGTTTGATTGAAAAAAATGCATCAGGGGCATGAGGGATCCAGGTGGGTAGTGGGCCGTTGCAGGCTTAAACAGGGTGCTTAGGGTAGACTTTACTGAGAAAGTAAGTTCTGAAAACTGACTTGGAGGTCAGGGAGCTGAGTGAGCTCAGATGGCTACACTCTGCCTATGTGATCATGGAGAAATCAGAGGGCACTGTGGTTGGGGCAGAATGATCAAGGGAAGGAAAAGTAGGAGATAAAGTCAGAGCCTTGTGGGCATTTTTCACAAACTTTCCACATGTTTAGGAGAACCACTCTGGCTGCCAAGTTAGGAGTAGAGGAAAGGGTACAGGAGACCTGTTAGGGTGCTACTGAAATAGTAGAGGCAAGAGGTGACGGTGGCTCAGACCAAGGTATCAGTGGAGGTTGACCAAGTTGTTAATGCATTTTGTACGTAGAGCCAACAGTGTTTTCTGACAGACTGGATGTAGTAAGAGAAAGAAAGGAGACAAGAATGATTACCAGGTTTCTGACTTGAGCCTTGGAAGGTTGTACTTGCCATCTACTGACATTAGGAAAACTGTGAGTAGAGCGATTTTTGGGGGGGTTGGGGGGGAATGTGAGATCAAGAGTTCCATTCTGGATATGCTGAATAAGAGATGTCTACTAGATATGCAAGAGGTCTTGTTAGCAGTTGGATATAAGAGTTTAAGTTTCCAGAGAAAGAGTCCAGGTTAGAAATAAAATAAGGAATAGTGTCGTTTCAACTTTTTTTTTTTTTGCTTTACCACTCTTAACAGTTTGGAAACTTTAGGTCTATAATTAGTATGTCACTACCCCATTCCCTTTATGCCAAGATTATCTGCAGAGAAAGAGAGAGAGAGGAGCAGGGGGAAAGAAGAAGGGTGGAAAGAAGGAAAAGAGGGAGGGAGGGAGGGGCGAGGCAAGAAGAGAGAGAAATTGGTTGATTGGTTATTGGGAGATTTACAATCTATTGATAAGAATGTGTTACTTCCCTAAAAATCTGCTTCAGATAGAGGGCACACTTTTGAGAAGTTAAATGAAATCCTAAAAACCCTTAATCCTATTTTCCCACAGATACACATCTTTCATTGTTTCTAAGTCATTCCTAGTAGAGCCTCCATTAGAAATGGCTCATAACATTTTAACTTAAAGTTCATCAACCTCCAACCTTTCAAATAATTAAATATTTAAATACTCAGGAAAGCCTACATTTGTGAAGCAAGAATCGTTTTGCAATGCAAATTGCCACCCTTAATTTCTCTGCTGGTAAAATAAGACTTAACAGGGATCCAGTTTGCTTCTAGCATGTGTAAAATAGAATACCTTCCCCCATGGGCTGGGTTCTGGGATGCCCCCTCTGTTTCGGAAGAGCCCTCGCTCACAGAAAAGTCACAAGAGGGAAAGGGAAGACGAAGGAAAGGGAATCTTAATGGTCTCAGGTACATTTTCCAAGCTGATTCCTGGCCCTTTTCCTTAATATCAACTGCTCTGTGTGAAACCAGAACGAGCCTGGAGCCTTCAGAGACGATTTGCAGCTTCAGTGATTGCCAGTGTCTGGCAAGCCTGGCTCACAGGTGACTTTCCATTGCTGATGAGCCTCTCACCACCTGCCCAGCAAGAAGCGAGAAAAGCAGGCCCCTGCTCTCCCCAGTGACCCCAGCCTGTGGGAAATCAGTGTGTTTACATCTGCCAGAAGTAGGGTTAATCCACGGGGCTCAATTTGCCTCCAGCCTTTCTCCCCACTAAGACTCTTTTCGTGTACTAACAGAAAAAGTGAACTTTTCCCCCTGAATTGAGTTTTGAGGGCTTACATACATGAGCAAGTGTGGACAAAGAAGAAGAAAAGAGAGCAAGAGGGAAACTTCAGTACCATGATTCAACAGAGCCTTGTCTCTGCTGCCTTCCTCTGCATTAAGTTGGTCATGACCTTCCAGGTGTCTTTAAGGGTGAAGCGTGTGCTGGACCATTTTGAGCTGAGCCGGCCAGTCCACGTGACCCTCCTGACATCCAGAGGCAGGCTTTTAAAAGAACAGAGCCACCTTGTCAGGGCTCAGGGGTCACTAATAGCCTGCCTTGGGCCCTCCAATAGGTCATGTTCTGCTTCCTTGTCCAACACAAAGGGAAAGGCAAGGGAGGCTGGGGAGGGGAGGTGGATAATTATCATTCTGGTGTTTTGTTCCTCAGGCCCCGAGTTATGCTCCATGTCACTGTGTTAATGTGCCTGCAACCAGGGAGACACATAATGCTCCTCTCAGCCCTGTTTATTAGCAAGATCCATTTGCAAAAGGCCCTTCTTTTGTGCCACAATATGAATGTGCTTTGATGGCAAATAATTACGGCAGTCCTTTTGACATGAAGATCCACAGGCTGCCCTAGTTAAGCCAGTAATTAGCCTGTCCTCCTTTTTTTTTATATTATTATTGAGAAACTACAAATTATCCTCATATGTGCACCGGCCATTGCTTTTTCTCCTTTCTATTCTCCCACTCTCTCCTACTCACTCTCTCCTGCTCTCTCGCTCGCTCTTTTCTCTCTCCCTCTCTCTGTCTCCCTCAGCACTTTGGATAAGCGGAATGCAGCTGCACAAAAGCAAGATAAAGCTCGACCATCAGGATGATGAACAATCTGGATGAAGAGCCTTCGAGATGAACACAAAAGCTGGAGATGTGCAGTTGATGTAGGCCTGGACAGCTGAAGAATGCTGTGGTCTAAGGATGAATAGCCCTCATTTGTGAATATACAGATTTTCCACGATGAATAAAAACTGAGTGGAGGTCACAATAAATAAACTTTTTCCCCCCTTCTCCTTCAATAATAATTCAGGTTCCCGGCACCAAACAGCTGTAAATTGAAGGTTGTGCTTAGTTTTCTCAACTCTCAAAGGGGATAATTAAGTTAAGATCACATTGTCTGATATATTAGTGTAATGATGAGCTACTATATTCTGCTTGTTTCGAGTTATTCTAGTTTTTCTTTCCCATTATCTTTTTTTAAATTACATTTCAAATACATTTTAAATGTAGGAACAGCCGTTCTGAAACACAGTTTGCCCTGTGTTTGGATCTATTTGAAATGTATTCATATAACATTTAATTAAAGCGCCAACATCCCCCTTTAGAAAATGTGTGGAGGTAGAAATATCTATATTATCTGACTAGTTCTGACACAATCTTGCCAAAAGGCTGACTCTTTTTCCTTATTGGTGCAAGATAATTAGACCATCATTAACCTCCTGAAGCATCACTGTCAGTATTTCTTGTGTTATAAAATCAGGATTTGGGAAGATTTTCATAATTTTGCTTAAGATCACTGAGGAGGCAAAGATCAGTTCTGAAACATGCTCAGCTTAAAAGATTTCTGAAAACCAGAATCTGCAAGGCTACCCCTTATAAAGGAACCCAGCCCAAGGGAGATGCTACAGACGGTGTCCCCGTGCTCTTTAAAACACCCTCTCCTGTTTGTGAAGTCTTGACAATAAAAAGGCCCAAATACTGTTTTGTGTTTTATTAATGGAGGTTAGATTGTCATTTTCTTCCAATAATTTTTGAACTGAAAATGTATTGGAAAATCTGAATATCTATATCAAATAAAAAAGAGAAACATTACATTTCTAGAAACCATTATTTCCCTATTTTTTGCTAATTATAAAATATTCTCCATTTCAAAAGCAGTTTTGTGGATTTTTTTGTTCATTTGATGGGCTGGTTATAGCTGATTATTTTTCTAGGAATTTTTCTAATCTCCCCAATTAGTCCCAACCCAGAGTGGGTTCTGCCATATCCACATTCAGGAAGGTCTCTAGATTTGAACCAGGTATGGAAAACAATTTATGGGCAGGAACACCGAGAAGTATGGAGAAGTATGGAGACGCTACCCTTGACTCCACTATGATCTAAATCCCCGAAAAGAAGAGGCATTTCTTAAAGGTCCTAACGCTGGAGACCTGTAACTCAAGGACAGCCCACCCACTGCATGATGGAAAACCACCCTTCCTCATGGCTTCTCCAGTCTACACAGAGGAACCCTACGGAAAAGCAAGCAGTTAAATGTGTGTGCAACAGGAGAAAGGAAGGGCAGGAAAATATAAGCCTGGAGCAGTCCCAGAAAGAAGAGTCTGAACCCATTCACAAAGCGTACCCGAGAGGGAATCCTCAGATTCTTGGAGCCTGCTTTTACTTTTTGGTATCAATTAACCAGCCAGAGGCAAAAGAAATCAGGCAGTGAGCCTCAAACAAAGGCAACCACTGCCACCTGTTTGCTGCCATCTTGGGGCTGCTTTGAAAAGGACCGTTGCATCTATTTGGAAATGTTACTACACAGGTTTAGGCCAAGGAAGCTCAGTTTAGGAGCTCACCTGGGCCAAATGTGAAATAGCTTAATAAACTTCAAAGTACTGGGAGCAGACCAGATCTGGAAGGATGTGCCGGCTTGTCTAAAAGCTCAAGCTAATTAGCATTTTTCTCACCTTTTTCCTTAAGATTTATTCATTCCACCCACAATTTATTGAATGTCTGCTATATACTTGGTAGTTTTGCAGGCTGTGGAATCCAGCAGAGAAACAAAACAGGTCATGTTTCTACTTTCATGGAACTTACATTTCAGTGGGAGGAGATAGTAAACAAATAAGTGAATAAAATATAGCATACGAGGTAGTGATAAATGCTGCAAAGTAATATAAGGTGGATGATGTGGAGGAAGTAGATGTACTTTACTTAGGCTGGTCAGGGAAGGCCTACCCAATAAGGTGACATTTGTTTAGAGACCTGAAGGAAGTGAAGGAGAGAGGCCTGCAAAAGCCATGCAACTTTATGGCGAAAGAGTTCACCAGGTAAAATGAGCCCTAGGTCAATGAGCCCTGAGGCAAGAGTATGTTTGGCATATGCCCTCATCTGCAAGAAGGGGACGAGGATGAGGAGGAGTAAGCATGGAGTTGAAGAGGGAGATGAGCTGAGACAATAGATGAAGGGCTAGGTCATGTAGGGCATCTCACCAGGAAGCTAAAAGAAAATCTTAGTGGTAATTTACTCACTCTGGACATTTAGGTAATTTGCTTTGAATAAAGTTTACATATATGAAGTACTGAAAGGAATATTCCAAGGGGATGGGAGGTTGCCTGATTCACTGTGGTTTCATGTTATGAAATGGTGTGTTTTGACCAACAAAAATATGGTACAATTAAAAATGCCTATTGCAGATACAAACAACACTCTCCTTCCAAAAAAACAAAAAAGGCAAAACATTTGAAAAGACACTTCACCAAAGAAGATATATGGATAGAAAGGAAACACATGAAAAGTTGCTCAACATCATTAGCCATTAGGGAAATGCAAATTAAAACTATGAGATACTGCTACAACCTACTATAATTGCTCAATTTTTTAACAAAATTGACAATTCAAAATGCTAACAAAGATGTGGAGCCACTGGAACTTTCATATATTTCTGGTAGGAATGCAAAATGGTAAGACCAGTCTGGAATATAATTGACAGTTTCTTAGAAATTAAACATACACTTACATTATGACCCAGCGATCCCTCACCCAGGAGAATTCCACACCCATGTCTTCATATATGAACACACATAAACCTATGCACACATATTTAGAGCACTTTCATTTATATTTATTAAAAGTTGGAAACTACCCAAATGTCCATTAAATGTCCATTGAATGGATAAATAAATCACTATGCACATGATGAAATTCCCAAAAACAAAAATGAATGATTACTACTACAGGAAATAATACAGAGGAAATTCAAATGTATTTTGCCAAGTGAAAGGGGTCAGACTCAAAATGACACATACTGTGTGATTCATTCTCAAAAGGGCAAAATTATAGGGCCAATAATAATATCAGAGACTTCCAGAGACATGGATGGGAAGAGAGAAATTGGCTACAAAGAGAAAATTTGGAACAGTATGGAAATAGTCTCTATCTTAATTGTAGTGAAGGTTATACATTGCATAAGTTTGTCAAAATTCATAGAATTATATACCTAAAAAAAGTGAATTTTATTATATGTAAATTATTTCTCAAAAGATGTTTACTGCAATATTGATACATTCTCAGATGAGAATGGGAATCTAAAGATGATAGATTTTTAAAATTAATTTTAGTGCTATCTTCCCCACTGAAGGAATAATTAATTTGTTTAGTAAGCTATCTTCACTGATAGTCTAATCTCAGTGTTGTGTGGGAAAGCAGTATTTTCATAGGGCTGTGGACAGAGAAAAGACCAGAGATACAGGCCCTCGTCAGTAGGACCATACATTTCAAAACTGTCTCTACTCAATACATCTCTCCCATTTTGCAAATGTAGACACCTGGCTATTTCATCACACCTCGGCAAGACTAGCTCTCCACTCCCTCATCTGCACCCAGTGCAGTCTCTCGGACAATATAGTGATCTTGCAAAATACACATAGTCTCTGCTTGGGTTTCCCTCTACATTTACCCAACATATCAAAGACCCAGAATCAATCCAGATACTTATTAAGTACCTATTATTTGCGATACACTTGAACAAATACATAAATGGGATGCATACTCTTAAAAGCCCAGAATTTAATTAGGTAGGAGAAACAAAATTTAAATTTAATTAGGTAGGTAAATGAAAAGATAAACTAAAAATGTAGGACAGTATACAGAAAGTGTCACTGAATTGGTGCAGGCAATTGCTGTCATTTAAAACAGAAGCCTTACACCTAAAAAAGTAATACTTATTTGAATATCATTCATTAAAAGCCTATTGTCCGCCAAGCCCTTTACATGCACCATCCCATTTAATCTTCATAAGAACTCTGAGACTTCGGTTTGTTATCCGTTTACAAATGAGGAACTGGAAACTCAGAGGAGATGAGTAAATTGTTCATGGCCCCCCAGCCATGGATAAGCCAGGATGTGAACTCAGGTGTATCCATAGGATTACAAAGCCTGTGAGTTTTCCACTATCCTCAGCTGAGTTGGGTGAGAAATAGTCATGGAAGTGGTAAAATGTCAGCTAGACTTTACAGAGTATAGAATTCTACAGAGGTAACAATGAGATCAGATGTGATGGAAAACCCAAGAATTGTAAAGAGGAAAATGAAAGCAACAGAAATACAATGTCCTCTTTGCAAATATCGTTAGATTACATCCAGTACGTGTGAGCTCTCAAAAATTTTATCGTAAGTTTAGTGAGTACACAGCTCCCTCCTTTTTATTTATATCTAGCCTCTAAATCAGGTCAAAACATTTCAAAAATAGAGACCTCTCCTGTTGGAATGAATTTCCATGTTAGGAATTTTCTTCGGGGAGGTGGTGGTGGAGAATTCATTCAAGTTGGCTTAGGTGAGTTATTCTCTACTATGAACCTCTTGGCTAGCTCTAAGAAGACAGAAATGTAATAAGACCCACCACAAACCACAAATAAAAATACTCACACTCTTTTATCCCTGAGTTATAGCTTTAAGATTAGGCATTGAAAATCAGAATTATCTAATGCAACCTAAGGCCCTTCCTTGAAGGGTCACACTTCTTGCTTTGCACAAACAGAAGGGCCTCCTTTTTCACACCCTCCCCCCACCCCCATCTCAGTCTTCTGATGTTCAGATAGCCCTGGGGTAGGCAGTGAAAATTTCTGAAAGAGGCACATATATTGAATCCCAGTGAAAAATAATTAGAAAAATGGACACTTTAGAGCAATCTTTTTTAAAAATAAATGGTCAGATAATAAATATTTTCAGCTTCATGGGCCATAAGGCCTCTGTTGCAACCACCCAGCTCCGTGTAGTAACACAAAAGCAGCCACAGACTATACTTAAATGAATGGTGTGGCTATGTTCCAGAAAAACTTTATTTACAAAAGCAGGAGGCCCCTGTTCTAAGCTGAGTAGGCATTCTTGGAGCTGAATTGCTATGTAGGTCA
This sequence comes from Physeter macrocephalus, assembly GCF_002837175.3. Taxonomy (NCBI): domain Eukaryota; kingdom Metazoa; phylum Chordata; class Mammalia; order Artiodactyla; family Physeteridae; genus Physeter; species Physeter macrocephalus. The sequence goes on from NC_041225.1 coordinate 75,148,900, forward strand.
ACAGACAGGACCTCAGGGATTCTAAACTTTGCAACCCATTGAAGATTGTTGCCCACTCCTTCAGCTCACAGACCAAACACCCTGCCTACCCATCCTTATCCACAATGTCCTCCATTCCCAGTTTGGTTTTTTATTTGTCCAGCACTTAAACTGCCCATGGATTTCCATTAGCAACTGTGGCAAAGGCAGTGGATTTAACTCTTTCTCTTCACTCAATATCCTCATTTATAAGATGGTGTTTTCTGGAGAACACAGGGCAAGATCAATACTAGAACGGGGAGATGCACGATGTTAGTTACTCTGTTCTCTTTAATCCCACACATCACGTATGATCATCTCTCTCTTTCTCTCTTCCCATTCCTCTCTCTCTCCTTCTCCACACTTGGATTTTCACTTTGCTCTGATCCAAAACAAAATTTGTTTTGCTGACATGACCTTAAATACATGGTTCAGTTGATTACGGTCAGGTTAAGGCAGAATTACTTTCTGTTCATTATGAACAGGCAGGAAAGCAAGACTTAAATCTACAAAGAAGGCTCTCTTCTCCATTCAAACCCCAAGGCTCACCAAAGACATCGTCAATCAGCAACCGATTTTAAAATTCTCTTAAAAATGTTTTACTACTTCACTTTACTTGGCATTTTTATCGCTATTTATATCTGTAAAGTAGTGATATAATTAGTAAAGCTATTAATGTTTCTTATGTTTAGTATTACAAATGCTATAAATCTAGCTTATAGCAAAATAAATAACGATGATAACACTGTCAAGCATCAATATAATTGCTGGATGGCTTTGTGTAAACCAAACAAGTATTAGCCCTGTTAAACAGCTTAATGTACATCACTTAGCCACCCTCCTTTTGAGCTATTCATGGAGCCCAGAAGGAACCATTGAGTAAAAACCCCGTAACTGCCCAATGTTTCACAGCACAAGGAGGCCCAAGCCTTCTGACTGGTCCTCGATATATTGCTTCAACAGAAAAAGAGGAGCCTTTTAAGAGGACAGAATAAACATGATAAAATCCTTCATCTGCTCTGTTGCTAAACTAAAGGGATCAAAGTCCCTGAACTCGGGCTTCCCTGGTGGCGCAGTGGTTGAGCGTCCGTCTGCCAATGCAGGGGATGCGGGTTCGTGTCCCGGTCTGGGAGGATCCCGCATGCCGCGGAGCGGCTGGGCCTGTGAGCCATGGCTGCTAAGCCTACGCGACCGAAGCCTGTGCTCCGCAACCGGAGAGGCCACAGCAGTGAGAGGCCTGCGTACCGCAAAAAAAAAAAAAAAAAAAAGTCCCTGAACTCTCAGTTATATATATTACCTGAACCCTTGTTGGGCTGTTAAAATTTTCCACTCTGCAAGAGAAAGGATTCCTTCTGACCAACAGAGAACACTACTTTTTAGTAGGGTTCCCCTAAACAAAAGCCCACAAATCTGAGGTCAAAATCCTTTTCTCAGGATGATGAGAACTCCATTTGTTTCACTATCTGGTTTATACTCTACCATCTACCTATATACAAAAGCAGGGAATGAAAATCTTATCTATAAGCTCTTCCTAGCATTCCTGCTTTCACTAACCAGAAAGGATTAAAATGAACAGCCCTGCACACTGGTCCTGAGTAATGGGCCTTCAAAAACCAAAGTATTAGACAAATATATCAGCTATGAGATATAATACTAAGGGCTAGTTCCACAGTATCAGCATTTTTAACTTTCATTCTAAAGTGACTGGATGATAAGAGGGTACAATTCGTATTTGGAATTCAGGGCTAGAGGATCTTTTTAATAAAACTGTTTTTACTATGTAGCTATATATCATTTCTTACCAAAATGCAAAACAAAGCCCAGGTCTTTTTTTCCTCTCTCCCTCTCAAACATCCATAATCAGAGATTTCCATTGCATTTTTTCATTCCCTGAATATATTTTTCAAGCCAAACTTTTGTTGCTGCTGTTGTTGTTGATGGCGCCAAAAGGTTTCAGGGAATCTTTCTTTGCTCAGAATGCAGCTTGCAGACCCAGACAGAGAAGGAAAGGAAGTTGTTTGGGTGAATAATGAAGGCTAAGCAGGAGCCTCCCATGGTGGCATGCATGAGGCCAGATGAATAGGACAGCACTTTGTGTGTTCAAAAGGCAGTCTCTCTTTTCTGTTATCCTTGGCCTGTTGCGCCGGCTGCTAACGAGTGGACAGGCATTACCATTCATTAGCATTTTTATGGCACTTCATATTTGCAGTGCACATTACAAACTGTATTTGTTAACCTCACAACATGCCTTGTGAGAACATCACCACTGATTCACTCTTACAGAGCAGTCCATGCTCAAGGGGCTAGGAGTAAATGAGCAAAATTAAGAACAAGAAAATTGCAGAGTTTTGGATGCAATTCTAACAAGGACATCAAAGATGCTTAGGAAATGCCCAGCCTCCTTGCTGGCAACTCTACTCTTCATAGCTTCACTTACTTGCCTTTAATATCTGTCACCTGCGAGTTAATTCAAACCCTTCTTGAACCTCATCACTGTCGGACTTATTACTTGATAACAAGACTCATCTTTGTTTTGTTTACTTTGTGAAATCATTTTTTCCTCTTACTTTCTGAGAACTCGTCCTTTTAGAGTTTGACATGCAGGCAGTCTTCCTGACAAGGGTGGTGAAGAACACATGTTTACTTTCCAAGATCTTACGCATGTTATAGATCATATTCTCTCTGGTTTGGTTTTCTGGAACCGAGTCTCTATCTAAAACTCTATATCCTCATGTTTCTTCTACTGCACATACTATATTGATAATGTGGATGTCAGATTTGGACACAACACTTTTTGACTGTTTTCTGTATTTTTTTAAATTTTAACTTTATTTTGGAGTAGAGTTGATTTACAAGGTTGTGTTAGTTTCAGGTGTAGAGCAAAGTGATTCAGTTCTACACATACATATATCTATTCTTTTCAGATTCTTTTCCCACTTAGCTTATTACAGAATATTGAGTAGAGTTCCCTGTGCTATACAATAGGTCTTTGCTGATTATCTGTTTTATATATAGTAGTTGTGTATATGTTAATCTCAAACTCCTAATTTATCCCTCCCCACAGTGGCTGAGTAATATTCCATTGTATATAGGTACCACATCTTCTTTATCCATTCATCTGTCAATGGCCACTTAGGTTGCTTCCATGTCTTGGCTATTGTAAATAGTGCTGCAATGAATATTGAGGTGCATGTATCTTTTTGAATTATGGTATTCTCCAGATATATGCCCAGGAGTGAGATTGCTGGATCATATGGTAGTTCTATTTTTAGTTTTTATAAGTCCATCACTATTCCTCCTGTTCCCAGTGATCGAGAGGCAAGGTCCAGCAAGTGAAAGGATGATGGTAGATTCCAGAACAAAATTAATGGCTGAGCCACAGAGAGAGCTCTGGGTGAATTTCTGTCAACTGGGCAATCTCACTGACCTAAAAGGAGAAGCCTCATTCCTAAAAACTGTCAGAGAGTAACTTCCTACTTGTCTCAGACTTCTTTCTCAAAGGAGCTATGGAGATGAAGGACATACCCTAGGGAGAGGACCATAGAGAGACCAGCCCAGGAACATCCTTGCAAATGCATGACATCCTCACAGAGCTACCAGACCTTTCAGCAGAGGAACTCATAAACACAGCATTCAAAACTGCCAACCTCAACTAAATGGCTGGCCCAGATTCAGGAAGATTCCCTTGGTCACAACATGGTTTACTGAATGCCTACTACCTGCATTTTTTTCATTCTGAAATAATTTCAGACTTCAAAATGTTATAAAATTGGCACAGAGAGTTCATACACCCCTCACCCAGATTCCTCAACTATTAACATTTTACATAACCATCATACAATTACCTAAATCATGAAATACCTTGATATTTTTGGAGAGTACAGGTCAGTGGAAGAGGGATGAGATATGGGGACATATGTATATGTATAACTGATCCACTTTGTTGTAAAGCAGAAACTGACGCACCATTGTAAAGCAATTATACTCTAATAAAGGTGTTAAAAAAAAAAAAGTCCCCCAGTTTGGGTTTGTCTGATGCTTCCTCAGGATTAATCTCAGACAAGAGTATCACAAATGCTGTTTTTCCCTTCTCAGTACATCATATCATGAGGCACATGGTTTAGATTTGTCCCACTATTATAAGATAATAAACACCATTATTAATTATGTTGAAAACTTTGAGCATGTGATAAAGGTGGTATTTGTCAGGCTTCTCCAGTGTAAAATTACTATTTTTCCCTTTGTAACTTATATGTATCTTGGGGAGACACTTAGAGATGGTAAATATTCTGTTTTTCATCATACAGTCACATAATTTTAGCATCCTTTACAGATTTTTTTTTACATGCCAGCATTTTGCTAAGCATTTTTCATGTATTATTTAATTCTTATTGAGGAATCTGAAGTTCAGAGTGATTAAGCAACTAAACCTAGGACATACAGCCACTAAGTGATAGAGTCAGGGTTTGGATCATATAGTCTGACTCCACCACTCTTACAAATGAGAGGAGAAGCATCAGCATCTAAAGTCTCCACTACTTATGGCCCCTGAGCTAACCTATTCTGCTACCATGAGTGTATCATTACTTAAAAGCATAAAAGGACACACACCCAATGGTACAATTTTGACATCCTAGGCCAAGACAGAAAGTGGGGAGAATGTTGTAGGGGGAACACAGGATATTATATTCAATTCAGCTGGAATTGACACAATATTTATTATTATTTTCTTCCTTTCTTTAAGAACTTTTTCTTTTAATTGGAGAACAACACTTTAGTCAGGATTGTGCAAAGCCAAGTCAATAGAAATGGCCCAACCTTTAGGAGTTTAACACTTAAATTAATCAAGGCCAATGGCTTATGACACCAAGCATGGCTATACTAGCAGACAAACCCAAAGAAGGAGTTAGGGATCACCAATATTTAAGACAAGTATGTCCTGAGGCCCAGTGGATAAACAAAGTCTTGAGAGAGCTCTTGGACACTGAGTGCTTAAGGCCACAGGAAAACTTTTCTCATTAAATAATGCCAGTTTATGCTATTTTACTGAGTTCATAAGTTCTTTGAGGGCAGAGACCATGTCTTTCTTATCCATCAATGTATCCCCCAGACCCTGCACAGTGCCTAACTCACAGAGTCCAATCATATCTACTGAATTGAATGTTCTGGTCAAAGTATCATGTTTCAAAGTGTGTTCTAGGCAGAATACACGGTAACAGTGAGGGTTCTGGGGAATCTGGAGAAGGCCTGAGGAGGGACTCAACCTGACAAATATATTTCTAAAAATGGAAGCATTGGGCTCAGTACTAATAAACTTTTCATCTTGCTTTGATTATATACATTCTCACCGAGCTGGTCTTCAAGAGAAAAGAGTTAGCCAGGATGACAGATTCTGTCATTACTGTTTTGTTTTGGGTGAAGTTATACTGTTTATGAGCCACCAGCACTACCACAGAAACCAACACCCTGCTTCCTTGAAACATTTCTATCATCACACCCCAGCCAACCCCTATTAGTCAGATTCTTCCAGTTATAGCTTATAGAACCTGACTCAAGCTAGCAGAGATAAAAGAAATGACCATCCCACATAACTGGCTTCAGACACAGCTAGACATGGAAGTTCAAATGATGTCACCAAAGGGTGTCTGTTTCTCTTGCCATTTCTTACCTCTGCTTATCTCTGTTCAGCTTAAACTGGCTCTCTTCACATGGCGCCAGGAGAGCTGCTAGCGGGACCCCACTCACACATTTCCAGCCTGGGAAGCCCAGAGGAAAAGGGCAAGCCTTCCCTACAGCTCTGTCAAGAAAGTCTCAGGAGGATTATGATTGGCCAGATTGAGTCAGGTGTCCATCCTTGAACCAATCAATACAGCCATGGTGGTGAGACTGGCGAGACTTCAGTCACATGCCCAGTCCTTGGGTGGGGCAGCCAAGTTGAACCAATCACGTGGAATGTATTTTTCCCACAGTAAAAAGAATGTTGTTGCCAGAAGTGAATGAGGAGAAGAAATCATCAACAGTCAAAAATACCAGATGCCCATTACAGTCTACACTTAATAGTAGCTAGGAATTGAGGTGTTCCTGCTCTCATCAGCCTTTCTTGACCTGTCCTGCCACCACAGATATTTTCTTCTCTGACCTCCACTGGTGTTAACTCTCTAGTCCTAGTCGTGCACTGTCCTACACAGCTCCATAACTGGTTGTGACATCGATAATAAGCTCCCAGAGGACAGAAGTCTTGTGTTATTTGTCCTATGCACTACTCCTTCCATGCTGGCACAGCACACAGAACAGACACTCTGCAATGACTGTTAAGGTTTCAAGCCCAAAACTTCTGCTATCATGTCAGCTCATCTCAGGACCCCTTGTTGATGATCTGAAACCTAGTTCAATTTGGACTTCTTTACTTAGTGGGCACCTGAACCTAAATCATTACGGCAGGCAAGAGTCTCTTCCCGTTTTGAATCATGACAAAAAAAGAGACCCGTGCAGGTACTTCAGACCAAGATTATGCCAGGCCCCCAAAAGTCCTTTCAAAAGTTTGCAAAGACTTTCCAAGCTAGAAAGCTTAGAAGAAATTCTAAATGAGATTTTCAGGTCCTGCCACCAATACAAGAGGAGCTGCCATGTGAGAAGTGAAAAAAAAGAGACAAAAATCCCTCAGTAATGCCAGCCCCACTTCTGCCTCTCCGTCCCGCAGTTGGCTTCTGCGGGCCTGCTGACCTTGTGCTGGAAAACTGGTCACATGGAGCTCACGTTATCAGGCATAACCTGCCTGGGTGCATGCTTCTGACTTTTGTCTGTGTTTCTCTTACACAGATGCCACAAATTCTGTCTTTGCAAGATTGAATTGAAGATTGAGCTGCCTGCAAATCCAAAGAGGGGAGCTTCTCCTTCCCCTCTGCTCCAGCTGGAGACCCAGGGTCCGTCTCTAGCACATCCCTAACTGCGTCCGGGCCCCTGGAGCAGATCTGGAGGAGATTTATGTTCATCCAAGTTCTCATGCGCGCTGGACTTCTGAATCAAAGGTGGAGTTATAAAGCAAAGAAACATACTGCAAGACTCTAGCATGCACTTGTGAAGCTGAAGCATTTTGCTCCTTTTTAATAAGGTTAAAAATAGTTACAAGTGGAGCCCTGGAATAAGGGCTTGAAAGAGCTCTGTGGTGCATCTGTGACTTAGGCCTGGCCGACATTTTACAGCCCCGCCTATTAAAAATCCCAGGCCGCAGTTGCTCCGGTTCATCACCCTCACCAGGCACGCTAACAACTCAGCCTGTGGCCACTGGACTTGTTCAGCCCTGGCGTCTGGATCCCAGAACAATTGATGGGGGCCAGTCAGCCGCTCTGGACAATTACGAGAGGTCATTTTAACTACCTGTTGACTTGTTTCACGTTAAGGATGGCCAGCTGGTGCAGAAAAGCTTTAGCAGAAAAGGAGAGCAAAACCTTACCTACAGTTCAATGTTGAGATGGCTGAAAATAAACCCACTGAAGGGGCAAGTGCATTTTGGGCTGGATGGAGGAAGGAAAGCAAATTAAACTCATAAAGCCTAAGATCAAGGAGAAACTGAGTTACGGAGAAGACTCCATTCCTCAAACCCTGCCCAGGTCAGAGTCACACTCCATCTGCCTACTGAGCAAACCTGTGCCCCAGTAAGTAGAAAGAAGCAGCAAAGCCCCATGCCTCCTGCCTCAGTCTAAACGGTAATGTGATTATAAAACCTCAGATCAAAGGATCGAAAGGATCCTGGCCCAATGCCAGGGAGAGTCATGGCTCCTGACAGAACTAAATCAGGTCCAATCTGGATCTGAGAATAATAAAGCAATTAGCCATGAAGTGACAGAAGCTGAATTTCACAGTAAAAGCAGTGCTAACCAACCATTTAGCATCATGAGAACAAGACCCTCTTTCTTCAGCCACCTGCGGTCACCACCCCACCCCCTATGCTATAACTCCCACCCCGCCTTCCAACTCTTCCAACTCGCTGAATACGAAAGATTAAGCCCAGGCCTGCACTAACAGGCAGACAGGGGTGGGGCAGTGGACAGACCCCTCATTCAGAGGCCTCCAGAGGACACATTGACTTGGCTCAGAAAAAAAAGAGCTTACTAACTACTCAGAACTTTTCAAAACAAGGCTCTGGCTACTTAGTTAATTGGCAGAGATGAAAGGCAAGGATATGATGAGAAACGGTGGTTTTATCATAAATGAAGGAGGAAAAATCAAAACAGCAATCTTGGTCTCCATCACTAAAGAACCTCAGAAGACAAAAGAAACTGCCTGCGTTCTTGAAAATCTTACTTAAGCACACAGGTCTGTTGATATAACCTTGAAAGTCTGACCATCCTTGCTTGTTTCACCCCCAAATACGTGGACATGTGCATGTGCGCGCGCGCACACACACACACACACACACACACACACACACACACACACAGACTATTGCTAAAATTCCTACTTTTAGAAGTGGACTCTGTCTTTCCTACCTGCTGTGGCCAGGTAGTCGAACACGTGGTCTGTAAGGCTACCCACTGATCAAAGCCACCTTCGCCACAGCCACAATAAGCAAATGGAATTTTAAAACTACATAACTTGGTTTTTAGTCCTTTGGTCAATTAGTTTACACACAGAGCTTTGTTTTTATCTGTCCTTTTCCAGGAGATTCCTAAAAGAGGAGACAAGAAAATTTATAAGAAAGGAAGGAAGGAAGGGAGGGAGGAAAGAAGGAAGGGACGAACGAGCAATTCCTTAGAGTTCTAGAGAGATATCTATCACTCTTGCATGTGTGTACATATATAAAAATGAGATTACTTAGCTCTGCTTTAATATTATCAATACCTTTAAACATTCAACATGTTCCTATCACCCTGACACATTCCTGTGAATTCACTGGTATCTTGAAGAAAAAAGAAATCATTTCCACTCTCCTCCTTAGAGAGAACTACTTATATAAATCCTTTTGAAAAGGTCAGAGAAACAAAATAAATTGGGTAACCCATCTGATAACTTTTGGGAAGACAAGAGAAGCATGCAGAAAGGGAGGTAAGCTTTAATTCAGTAGGTTCCCTCAACAGGGAACATTCCTGACACTGTAATCCCATCTTTGGTCAACCCACATGCAACCCAATTCTCTCCACAGCATGGAAGAGCCAGAAATTTCTGTCAAAATTGGGATAATGACTCTTCTTTGGGAAGATATTTAATTTTATCAAGGATAGCATTTTTTAGGGACTGTGGGCAGGCTATTATCCAAAACAGGTCCATCAGTCAGGTTAAGTGAAAAAGGACCCCAAATGAAGAAACGACCTTTCCTTTCCAATGAATATCTTTGAACATGGATGGAATCAAGATGGCACACCTCAAATTTTCCCCTCTGTGAAGAGAAAAAGAACATGTACATGTGGGCACACATGCATGCACACACAGGCAGCCTGTTACTTTGGGGGCTGTTTAAGTCACCGAGAGCAGGGGTTTATAAGGAAACACTGACAGGCCCGTGACGAGAGCAGCACTGGCAGGCCCCACCACAGCAACCATTTAAGCTCCTTTTTTCTTAGGAATGACTGGCCCAACCAATGAGAACAGAGTAAACACGGTTGGCGTCTTAATGACCTTTGAGCATTAGCAGATGGCCTTTTTATGATCACAGATTAGCAGTACATGGTCGTTTGTTAATGACCGATAACAGGTGCCAGTGGTCCCTGACACTTCTTTCTGTGCTCTTTCTTTACCTTCACTGAGGAAGCAAGGGTTAGCCTCTCAGCGAACCTGCTTTCTCTGTGCCCTCCTTTGTTTCTCTTTTGGCTGAAACACAGCCCATTCCCAGCAACCCAAAGGGGATGCAAGGATGCAACCGCTTCAATGTTTCAATCTCCCTCTCCCTTTTGTCTCCCTCTGAAAACTTCCTCCTCTGGATATGAGTACCTAAGCCTTGCAGTTTTGAACTATATAAGCCTGGCAGCAAAGGGAAGACTACTCTAAACCAGACTTATTTACAGGAGGTTGCCTGGTACTATGGATATAAATGACAAAAAAAAAACCACAGCCAAGGCTTTGTCCAAACTTAATTAAATGAATCAGCCAGAGTGGGTGAAGCCATCTCAAGCCTTCCTTTCTGCCGTTTACAGAGTCCAGTTAACTTCACCTGGAAGAACATAGCTTTCCCCTGCACTGTAACCCACCCACTCCCCTCACCTTCAGGACCACTTCTTCTCTCTGCCAGCCCTCTCACCTCCCAGATTTTGCATCCCCAAGAAGAAAATCAGCTGTGTGGAGCCAGTGCCCAGTTATGTAAATGATTTTTCCACCCAGATTTGGGTAAATACACCTTTGGCTTAGTTTATTCCTGGAGTAATTCAGGAGGGCACCAGGAGGCAGAGTAACTACCAAATTGGTTTCTCTGTGTTCATCTCTGTGGGTGGGGAAAGAAAACTACAATTAACCTGAGATGCTGACTGGCTCCAGGACCTTGGGGTTGCAATCGCCAGGGAGCTGAAGAAGAAGCCCACCTTAAAGCTGGAGCAGGCAGTATTCAGGGCACTCACAGAACATGTGAATCGAATGCCCCTGACCTGGAGGCTGAAGCCCTCTTCTCCCAAACATGGAAGGAGGGCCAGTGGAGGCTGAGCTCTGCACACGTCCACCTGCACTGTGTGCATGGAGAGGGCTGCTTTTGAGAATAAAATGTATTGTTTTTCAAAATATAAGTTGAATGTACATCACTGGAAAACAACTTGTTTTCCAAAGGAGACACATTTTTTGTCTTTACCAAAATGCTGAAAAATATGTGTCAGTTACTACTGCCTTACAAAATACAGCTTAGGAAACTGTAGGCATCTTATTTTTTAAATAAATTAGAGATCCCCCCAAATGGACAGATTTGTTACAGCATGAATGGAAACATGGACTTTTTAAGGATTTTTTTTTTGATGGGTTGAGGAACTTACTCTGTGTTTTGACAGGATCGCTCATAAAAAAAAAAAAAATCCTATTTTCATCTTGAAAAGCTGTATGTTCTCTAGTGACTATTACATCTGTGGGGATATTCCTTGCTGTTTGGGGGCTGATCACTTGAAGTGGGGGAAGAGGATTAAATGATTCTAGAGAGATTAAATCACAAAGTCACATTTAAAAGTAGTCATTTCTCTGGCTTATACAGGAAAAGTATGAATCAACCATGGTCCCGTAGCCTCTCGCCCATCCTTCCCCTTCTAAAATGAGGGCACTTGTACAGTCTCACTGAATTCCCTGGGGTGACGGCTCTCTCAATTCCTGGTCAAGTTTCAAGATCAAGTCTTTACTCCAGGCTTTGTCTTTGCCCCAGCCCCTCATGCTGTGGCTCAGAGGTGTAAAACCAATTAAGAAAATGAATCCCAAGGTGCTGGATTTCTAGATCTGTTGGGCAAGGTTCCCCCACCCCCATTTCCAATGTGAGAGAGTAAGAAAGAAAGAGAAGAAAAGGAACTCACACTTAGCCCACAGGGAACACTGTTCCAAAGAAGAACAAATAAAATGTTAGTGGAGACAGTAAACTCAGCACCCTCCACCCTTGGATACAGCCAACACAACAGTGGTTTTATCCTTTCTGCTGACCACGTATAAAATAAGGAAGGAAATGCATGATGTTGAAGTGAGACTCAAAGGGCACCCCCAATTCCGGGACCTCTTATTTGGAGAAAATATACAGCTATATCTCCCCCCACACCCACCAATTCTTTAGCAATCAAACAGGAACATATCCTTTTCCATCTAGATGCTGCTGTCGGAAAGCCCTAATTTAAGCTACTATTATATAAATATCCTTTCCTGGCCCTAGTCAAATCCAGATCTCATCTTTGTATTGCATAGTCAAAAAGATAAAATGAAAAATCCATTACTAATTAGACTGTTAAATTAAACTGCTTTAACTTTATTTTATGAGAGGCATAAAGTACATAAAGAGAAGACGCAAAGTGCTACCCATGACCTTTAGCGGCGACTTGTGGCCCACCTTGACGCTTTTTGAACCGCTTGCCTGAAAACTCCTGGATTTGCTAACACCTTCTATTCCCTCTCTACCACTTCTAAACCTGAAGGATTTATTTTTAACAGTCCCTCACCCACATAACGACTTTAAAATTCCTTAGGTTCATACCTTAAAATATAGCTGGGAATTAAGAAATAATGTCAATTAATAGTTGAAGCTCAGAGGCACTAATGGAGTTAGCTAACCACTTCCTTCTGGAAAGCTAACCTAAGTGCACAGAAGAGTCTAAGCACCCTAAGATTTCTGTGCTTCCATGCAGGGGTCAGAAAACTAGGGGCTGCAGGCCAAATACAGCCCACTACCCGTTTGTGTGCAGCCACAAGCTAAGAAGAGTTTTTACATTTTTAAGTGGGTTCAAAAATCAAAAGAATTCAATTTTTTGACACATGAAAATATTATTAAATTCAGATTTCAGTGCCCGTAAGAAAAGTTTTATGGAACACACACACACTCATTCTTTATGTTTTAATCTGTGGCTGCTTTCACACTACAAATGGCAGCATTGAATTGTTGCAACAGAGACTATATGGTCCCAAAAGCCTAAAATATTTACTATCTGGCCTTTTACAGAAAAAATTTGCCAAGCATGGCTTCATAGGTGGCTTTGCGATATGCACAGACAAGAGGAAATTGGGTGCCACTTGTTCCAGTGAGAAATTGAATGTCAGTGAAAGAAAGTGTAGAACATTCAGTTCTGTTAAGTGAACAACCATGTTAATAGAACAGTGTAGCAAAGATCTTAGCAGCCCCGAAGCAGGACATGGGAGTAAATCAGCTCCCACATCTGACATTATCTTATTTTGTATTATTATATAAGTTATTAACTTTGGTACCTTTAAATATTTGTACAGTAGAGCCAAGTGACTGTTAGGTTTCCCAGCTCATTTACTATTATCAGATGTCCTGCTCTGTGTGCCATATCAATGAAGCCTCAATTGTAGCACCTCTGAGAAAGGTTGGCTACCCATTGGTTTCATGGATTTTATCTTCCAGGATATTTCTCTTCCTAAGATTTTTTTAAGGTCTGCGATATGCTCTAGAACAAGTCACATTCATGAAGAGCATTCCCTCTCTTTAGACAATGAAAGAAAATGTGTGCCTCTGTGACCACATTTAGTCTGTGCTTGCCAGACACGCTTCTTGACACCAATGTAAGTCCAAATTTCCATCTCCTAAATTGATTACCTGTATTACATGTTTATTTATTTTAAAATTTCTATTCCTTTTTTCTCATCTCCCTTTTTTCCTCCCTCTTTCCTTCCTTTCTTTCTCTCTCCCTCTAAGCACAGACTTTGGAATCTGATAGACCACAGTTCCAATCCCAATGTTGTCACCAGAAGCTGTGCTTCCATGGGCAAGTCACAGAATCTCTCTGAGCCTATTTCTTCACCTATAAACTAGAGATAAGAGTAAGCATCTTGAATGTATTTGAACTTTTGGGAGGTATGTTAGGCATGCAGCATGTTCTCAATAACTGACAGCTGGATGAATAAATGAATGAATGAATAAATAAATAAAAGGACTTCCCTGGTGGCGCAGTGGTTAAGAATCTGCCTGACAATGCAGGGGACACGGGTTCGAGCCGTGGTCCAGGAAGATCCTACATGCCACGGAGCAACTAAGCCTGTGCGTCTCAACTATGGAGCCAGTGCTCTAGAGCCTGCGAGGCACAACTACTGAGTCTGCGTGTTACAACTACTGAAGCCCGCACACCTACAGCCCATGCTCTGCAACACGAGAAGCCACTGCAGTGAGAAGCCCGTGCACAGCAATGAAGAGTAGCCCCCGCTCGCCACAGCTAGAGAAAGCCCATGTGCAGCAACAAAGACCCAACGCAGCCAATAAATAAATAAATATTTTTTTAAAATAAATAAATGATAGCTGAATGAATGGATGAATACAGGTATAGTTACAGGTAAAGCTATAGATTATATTTATTCCTGTGTTACTTATATTTTACACTCTTTAGGATAGTGATAAACACACAGAAAGTGCTCAATAAACACTTGACTGAACTTACATTTACCTATTTGTCCCTATCGTGAGCATTTTTCAAGAACCAATACACAATCAGCTCTATGTTACCAATATAGAACCTTAAAAAGAGGTTGAATACACATGCATGAGGATTTTTACTTCATCAAGGAGCAGCATACATCTACATGGCCAAGATCTAGGTCACAGTGTAACATATTAGAAAGCGCTTATTGTCACATCTGGCACACAGTTAGTATTCAATATATTCTGGCTGAATTGCTCCAAAATCTAAACCAGAAAGAACAAACTATAAACAATATAAAAAAAATCATGGGGGAGATGCAAAATGGAGGATAAAATGAGTCAGGAAGAATGCTTTAGAGGGGGAGACATAGCTTCCTAGAGGAAGTCTGGAGGTGAATTGATGGAAATAAAGCAGAGCAGCATTACAGACGGGGCTAGCATGGTGGATTGGAGCAGCCACCTTGAGGTGTCAAAGGTGTGACATGGTTGAAGGGACCTGGCTTGGGCATTAGACAGACATGGGCCAGATTTTGATTCCTCCTCTTACCGGCTGCATAAACTTGAGTAAGTTACTTAGCCTCCCTAATTGTCATCAATAAAAGTCTAATAGAGGGACTTCCCTGGTGGTCCAGTGGTAAAGAATCTGCCTTCCAATGCAGGGGACGCGGGTTCGATCCCTGGTCGGGGAACTAAGATCCCACATGCCACGATGCAGCTAAGCCCGCACACCACAGCTACTGAGCTCGGGTACTTCAACGAGAGAGCCCATGTGCCGCAAACTACAGAGCCCACAGACCCTGGAACCCACGCACCACAACTAGAGAGAGAAAAAAACGCCAACGCCACAGCTAGAGAGAAGCCCGAGTGCCAAAACGAAAGATGCCGCATGCCTCAAGGAAGACCCCGCAACTAAGACCCGACGCTGCCAAAAAAAAAAAGACTAATAGAGCCTACTTTACACCATTATTGACACATACAAATGTCAAGAATTTTAGCAGCTGCTATAGTACCATTTAATGCTAGAGAGTATTGTTGGAGAGCCTTGAATTAAAGATGGAAGCTTTTGGTTTGGGGCCCTTGTAAATTCAGCATCCTTCGTGACGAACACCTGGCATGAAAATGCTAGTGATCTTCAGGGTTTTGTCCTGACCTTCCTCTCATCTCACGATTGACCAACCTTCCTTGGATAATTTCAGCTGGTCCAGTCTATACTGAAGCTGTAGGAAACGTTAGCCACCCAGACAACCACCTGGGAGTCATTAATGCCTCCTGTTCATTCCTTCCCAAATAGTCAATCAATTCTTCTGTCAATTCTACATCCTTAATAGCTTTGTATTTCCTCCCTTGTCTACATCTCACCGTCACCTAAGTCCTCATCACCTCTTCCATCATGTACATAACTTCTCTCCCTGCCTCTGTCCTTCCTGGTTGCAGGTCATTCTCCCCACTGCAGGAAGAGCAGTCTTCCTCAAAAACAAACCTGATCATGCTACTCTCCCACCTAAAATCCTTTAATCGTTTTCTACTACCTTCTGAGGAAAGTCTAAATTATAGTGTGATGGACAAGAAATCCCATGCTCTTGTTCCTTTAGGGGTTCCACTGGCTTTTCACACATGTGCATGGGTATACACACACACACACACACACACACACACACACACACACACACACACACACACTGGCTTACTGACCTGCTTGCAGTTCCCCAAACACACCATGTTCTCCCCCCCGCCCCCCTCTCTCTCTTCCTTTCCTTTTCTCTTGCTATTTCTCTAAGATACTCTTTGTTATCCTCCTTAACCTGGTTAAATACTCATGAATCTTTCAGAACTTGGCATGGATGTCACCTGCTTTGGGAAACTGTCCTTCACATCCTCCCACTTTCCACATCAAGCTAGGAGCCCCAACCAGGAACACCCATCCACTCTGTAGAAACTGTACTGAATCAGGTGTTTGTCTATCTTTTCCCTCATCTCCACTAATCAATTTATGTCCTGAGGACAGAGGCCATGTCTTCATCTTTGTATCTCCAGTAAAAGCACATAAATGGAGTATGCGGTGGGGCCCCATAATTGATGGGTGGATAGATGGATGGATGGTGGTTTGGATGTCTCAATGATGACAGTTCAGAGACAGGTATCTATTCGAGATCCCTCAGCTGAGTTGCTTTTGAGGTCTCTATAGTCCATTTAGAGGAAAACTATAGTAAAAAAGAAAGAAGACTGAGGTCAGGGTTTTGAGGGATGACATAAAAGAGCAGGAGCAAGAATTATTGACAAATGATATAAATAGAAGTTAGGGAGGTGCTGGAACAGTCCTTCCATGTGACTAGCCATAAGGAAAACAGATGCAGGCCTCTGCATCGTAGAAGACATCTTAAGAGATGTGCATACTCTCTGACCTGTTCACCTATTGAAGGAGTGGAAACAGAATCAACCTAAATATCTACCCACAGGAATGGTTACATAAATCATGACGTATCCACATCATGGAATATCATTCATCCATTTACATATTATAATTACAACGAATATGCGTCAACATTTTTTAAAAAATGCTTATAATACTAAGTTCAAAAGAGAGAGCTAGGAAAACCAAGACAGTGCCATATTATGGAAATCAAGAGGAGAGAGACTGCCAGGGAGAGGGGGCCTCAGTGCAGTAATGAGACAGGGAGGTCAAGGAGGATGGAGACAGGTGATGAGACCACAGAGGACTTCGGGTATCCCCTACTCAAGACTGACCCCAGTCTGTTTCACAATAGTAACCTGTGTATCCACGTCTGCCCTTCTCCGAAACCACCTGTCATATTCATGGCCAGTACAGTGCCTGCCATGAGTGCTCAGTACTCTTCTCAAGGCGCCATAATGTCCTTCGTAACATCGAGTAGTTCATGGCCACCTTCACTAATGCGCTCTCACTCCCTATCTTAGAGCTCCGAGATGGGGTTATCATTGCCCTCATTTCACAACATCACAGAAGGGCTAAGTGATTTATTTCCTTTAGTCACAGAGCACACCCTGATCCAGAGTCCTGGCTGTGTTTTGTCAACTAAGCTATTCTTTTTACCTATTTAGTAAGTACAGTTAATTATGTATTGTTTATACAATTACTGTCCTGTGTATTTTCCCTATATGTGTTAACTGTTCTGTTACTAGTTGTCTGAGCCCCTAGAGGGCAGAAGCTATGGCTTCTGAAAAACTTTTTCAGTAGTGCCAAACTGAGTGTCACACCCTTACCAATTGTTTGAGGCTGGTGATGCCTCTGATAATAGAGAAGACTCCCTTTATTCATCGCTCTTTTTCACATTTCCTGCTGGGATGCACTAGCCCTTTGAAAGCCAGTTCTAAGAGACACCGGGGGGCTTCCCTGGTGGCGCAGTGGTTGCGCGTCCGCCTGCCGATGCAGGGGAACCGGGTCCGCGCCCCGGTCTGGGAGGATCCCACATGCCGCGGAGCGGCTGGGCCCGTGAGCCATGGCCGCTGAGCCTGCGCGTCCGGAGCCTGTGCTCCGCAACGGGAGAGGCCACAACAGAGGGAGGCCCGCATACCACAAAAAAAAAAAAAAAAAAAAAAATAAGAGACACTGGGAAGACTGGTGGCTGTGAGTCCTGGAATGGAGAAGGGAACCCCACTGTCCTCCCTCCCAGAGACAAAGAGGACAGAAGGCATGCAGCGCTGACACACAGGACTCTCAGAAAGAGGACCCAGAAGTTCAGCTGAATTAAAAGGTGTTCTAATAAGACAGGGCATGGAATAGAAGGTGAAATATGTCATCCGGGAAGGATATTTTCTTCGATAGATAGTGTGGTACAATAACAAATAAAGATTTGGTTTTTGTCTTAGGCAGTTCCTTGCACACAACTCCTAAAACCCTTGAAATCTCTGGAGTGATAAGTGTCTTTGATATGCTAATGAGATGGCTCAGGGATAGCTTCCGATGGGGGCTGTCACCAGAAAAGTCAATTCCTTCAGCCTCACCTCAGGATCTCTGAGGAAGGGAGAGAGGCTAGAGACTGAGTTCATCCCAAAAGGCCAGTGATTTAATCAATCATGCCTACGTAAGGGAACCTACATAAAAACCCCTAAACGATAGGATTTAGAGAGCTTCTGCATTGGTGAACACATTGAGGTGCTTGGAGAGTTGCACACCCAGAAAGGGAATGGAAGCTCCAGGCACCACCTCCCCCCAAACTGGCTGTTCCTGTATCCTTTATACTAAAGCAGTAAGAGCAAGTAAAGCACTCTCCTGAGTTCTGTGAGTCATTCTAGGGAATTAGTCAATGTAAAGGGGCAGGGTGGGGGGTTCACAGGAACTTCAGAATGTAATGCCAGTTGGTCAGAAGTACTGGGACTTGGGATTGGTATTGGAAGGTTAGAAGCGAGGACAGGCTATGGGACTGAGCCCTGAACCCGTGGGTCTGTGCTAACCCCAGATGGAATCAGAACTGAATGGAATTGAACTGTTGGACAGGCGGTGGTGCAGGAGAATTGGAGAACTGCTTGTTGGTGTGGAAACCCACACACATTTGGTGTCAGAAATGTTGTGAATAAAACCAGCTCAGATAGCATGTGGGGGTCTGAACAGCAGAACAGCCAGGAGCTTAGAAGGCCACAGTTCCTATCTTCCCATTTTCTGACAGAGAAGCCCATGCACAGTCACAGCCCTGCAGAGCCCAGCTGGCATCTGGATGTCACTATTTCTCATGAACAATTTTTGCCTCCACCCCTGCTATAGAGCAGGATTGATGAACCCAGAGAGCAAATGTGCCCTATGGCCCAGGGAGTAGCCTGCCCTTTTCCAAGGATTGAGGAAGAAGACTCAGTTTCCCCACTGAGGCCACTCAGGGATATGGTACTCATGAAGTCAGTTTAATCCTAGGCACTCCTCTCAACCAACATCATCTAACATCGGTCCCAAACTAATTAATAACTGAAAAATTAAATAATGCAAACTTGCCAAGAACGAAAAAGACTTGGGAATGTAGACGTTCCCAAGCGGAGGGAGATTTGTGTTTCCAAAAAGTTAGAAGGGTGAAACACACTTACATGGAATTTGCCAAAGGGCACAGCCAAATTTGTGCTACTCTCCAAATATGGTTCTCCAGGATCTCACTTAGATTCATTTTCTCTCTGTGAAGCTGGGTCTCTGGTGCCTCCCTTTGTGTGGTTTCTCAGTTTGTATCTCTCATAAACAACCTACTGTCATACGACTGACTTCATTCTATTCAAAGAGCCCTGGAATCCAACATGCAGATGTTGCTTGTCATCTGAAGTAGTGCTATATCTAAACAAGGTAATACATTACTACATCCAGGGCTTTCCAAATTCCCCTTTCAGACAAAATTTAAATTTCTCAGGATCAGCAGGGTAAAGAGTTGCCAAGGGACCAACTGGTATACCTCTCTGCATGTTGACAACATAATGTCCATGTACTGAACCCAGTCTTCAAATAAATTAAGGGGCCACTTTGGGTCTGACTTTTGTGGGTTATGATGTTCCCCATTGGCAGTACATGACTGTTTGAAAATCCAGTGAGAACTGACTTAGGTTTTCCCAAGCATAGCACATGAAATCTAAAAGCAATTAACCACATAGATGCTTGGCACTGGACAGATGCAACTTGTTTTTCTATATTGTATGCTTTTCTATTCATATGTACTTGAGTATATATATATATATATATATATTCATATACATCATATATATGTGTGTGTGTATATATATATACACACACATATATAAAAGTAGGTGTGTGTGTATCTGAGTGAGGGAGAGAGAGCAAGAGATAGAGAGACACAGAGAGAGAGATTACTGATACTTATGAGCCTTCTAATTGTTTCCTATCCTGCAATCCAAGAGTTTTCCACTGACCCTTTGGCATACCATTCTGGGGCTGCTGTGTTCTTGGGTCTCCAAATGATTTTTGGTTTAGTTGGCAGATGTCAACTGTTTGTGAGCAGTAACAACCGCCCTGTGGCCAGCCTGTATTGTATTGTTAAGCCACACTTGGCAATCTCTTGCTCATGGCGTTACTTCCATTTGATGCTTTGCAGTCACTTGGTTGTGTGTCTCTCTCACATTTTGTGGCTTTGTTTACTGCATTTGGGGTGCTGGCATGGCTGAAATTCATCCCAGAGAGACTGTCCACTGAACTGTTAGATGCTAAATGATTGATACTGGGCACAAGGGCTTTTGTGTAAGGGCTGTGTCATTATTGGTTCATCTTGCAATAAATGCCATCCAAATCTACCCGGTACACTGCTGAGCAATGTGCCAACCTGTCCTAGAGCCCCAGTAGATGCCCACTGCCTCTCCTTGGTAGCTGCTGCCTTGTCCAGCCATTCTTTTGTGAGGCTCTGGGGCATTGACTAAAAACAGTGGCTTTTGTACTTGTCATAATTAGGAGAATATGGCATTTTTTTCCATACAGAAAGAGCTCACATTTGGTCGTCTGTTCTTCAGTCATCTCAAACATTGGTATGAATTCCATTCACACAAGCTGTGTCCTTTTAAAACCAGGAAGGCAACACAGCAAGCATCAAATAATCCCCCAAAGTAATTTTTAATGGATATGATGTGTTAAGGCACACACATGAAATTAAAATATCATAAGCCAGGCCTGTAGCTCTTTATACTTTATAGAATAACTCAATAGTGGTTTCAATTGTGTGATGTGATTTGTGATACATTTAAATGACAGCACAGAAAGGAATGTTCTTTCCACTTGGTTTTAAGACTGAGTGGCTGAGCGTGTGTACTCACCAGTTGACCTCAGTTAAGTTGCTGGGCTTCTGTGAACCTCAGTTTCCTTTTTTGATATTCTGATTGTTCCAGTGCCTACATGCCATAGGACTCTATGGGAATCAAATGGGATAACACTGGAGAATGAATTTAATAAAACAATATAAAAATTAATGTATGTTTATCATCATAATCATCACCATCACCATCATCATCTTATTTCCAAGAAGGTATTCCTAATTCAAATATTAAAAATATTTTTTTCTTAAATATCACTGCCATAATATAAACTGATAACCCTTTTGCTGTTAAGGCTTAAGAATCAAAGTTGACAAGTGATCCTAAAGTTTGAAAACTAGAATTTATTTCTCTGAAGGGCATGTTGGGCCTAGGGTTATTTTGGATAGAATAACATAAGAAAATCAAATGGCATCACACTCTCATCTCCCGTTACATACATATTGTTTACATATTTAAACAGTACTACTTTCCCAGGATCTACATTTTTCTCCCCTTCCCTGCTAATGGTAAGAATTGGGAGTCTACACAAGTGCCTTCTAGTCACTGAACTGTCAGAATATTTCTTGCTAACACACATGCCACTGGATTATCTCTTCATACACATAAGCCAGTTCCTGAATTCAGTGGAGGGGGGGGAGTGAATTCCTTTAAGCCACCAGAGGTGTTTCTTTCCTCTGTCTCCTTTTATTTTCTATCTTTTCTTTTTTTCCCTTTGTTTTCCTTTCCTGTTTTCTTTTGATATTCATAATTCTATATGCTTAATTTTAATGAATTATATGGGTTTTAAGCCATTATTTAGCATTACTTAGAAAGTAGCTTTGGATCGTTAAGAGTTCTACTGCCTGAGTCCCAGGAGTGGCAAACACTTTGCACTGTTTGACATACACCCCCTCACTAAGTCTGAGTGTTCTCTTTTCCTGTGTGATTAAATGAAACCTATTTCTGGTAGCTGCAATATGGTGATGATTGTCTACCTTCCAAAATGTTGGGGGCAAGAGAACAATTTTATTAGGGTGTCTACTCCAACAACAGACAACATGCTTTAAATTTTACTCATCTAGGAAGGCATTGTGACATTTGCCAAGTGTGTATTGAGCTCTTGTTATGTGCCAGGCACTCTGATAGCAGCAGGGCCAAGGGTACCATGAGACAAATGGTGCAAAATGAAAGAGGCACTCCCTTGCTCAATGCTGAGAGTGTATGTCTCCTTAGACCCAGGCTGGTGGGCACTGACAAGACATAAAGGCATAGTGTGACCCTCATGGAACCATCCAGAAAGGGGACAGACAGTAAATGAATAAAATCCGTACAAAGTAAGAAAAGAAGTGACAGGAGTAGGCACAAAGTACTGTGCTTGGTGAAATGATAGTACGGACTAATTTAAACGTGAACAAGACAGGATGTAATGGAAGCCAGTTATGCGATTGTGTGATCTTTTTAAGCGTCTGAAATAAAATGGAGAACATTCGGAGAATGCAGGTAGCATTACCTTTCCAATCATCCAGAGCTGACTGACTGAGGTGCAGTGTATGTCAGGGGTGGCTGCACTTGAGGTTAGTCCTCGGTGCTGGCAAACTAGAGTCACACAGAGTAAATATAAAGGAGACATGGCTGGTAACACTTTCAGATCAGTCCTCACCATACCTACAGAGAGGCCTGCGGCCCAGTCATTACTGCTGATTTCCAAGCCCCTCGTTCCATTACGAAGCATTTTTTCAACAAAGGTGAACAGCTAGGCCGTGGTATCTTCCATTCTTCCATTCCCTGGAAGTGTATCCCCCACCCCTGAATATTATCTCTCTGCATTTTGCAAGGAGAAAGTAGGAATATAAAAGAACAATGTTAGATTTTCTTTATTAAAAGTATGAGAGAGAAAAAAAGGAACATTGTGTTTATTGTTGTGGATATTTCCAAAGAGGTAACTAAAATTTGATGGCCGCCTTGTTAGTGACTCTATAAATCAGTTGACAGCATCTGTGTTTTAAAATCTTTTCTGCATATAAGCAGTGAAATGAAGCACACATTGGAAATTCTGATGATTTCAAACTTCAGACTTTCTTTTAAAGTAATAACTTTAATTCAGTTCTTTCTGGCATAAACTTTTTCATCCCATTATGTCAGAAATTGTATTATCCATCCATTTGTCTGTCAGAACATCTCCCTGTGGGGCAATAGGCTCCTGGCTTCTCTACTCTAAACCTCCCCATTACATCCTGCTATCAAGAGTCACAATTTTCCACGAAAGTCTCTGGTGACTTTTGACAATGTTTTACAGAGAACTAGACCAGGAAGCTCAGAGTTAAAGGAAATCTTCCATTCTAGCAATGAATATGTAATAGGCATTACACTGTGCAGTATTCCAAAAAATGTAAGGTTCATTAAGTCTTTCTAAAGCAGGGACTTCCGTGTAGCTTTGAAGGAACCTGGCTTCACAAAGGCATTAGCAAATGGCACTTTGGGGCAGAGAATATTAATACTGCACATTAAAAAACAAATCTGTTTAAACGCTGTATAGCTATATGTAGATGCTGATGATCCAGAAATAAATAAAAAGTGAATAGTTGTCCAACTTTGTATGCAAATTGCCTTTTGCTTATATACATAAGAATGCTTTTTGCTCCTAAATTTCTTCATATTAACAAGCAGGAGTGTAACTAATATATAAACTAAAGTCATTCTCTTTAATGAGAATGCTAAATATTTTAAAGAAATGCACGGCTGTGAAATATTGTCAAGGGCATTTTTATACTTAAGTTTAAGAACGCTTATGACTTAACTGTTGAATTATTTAACATATTCAGCCTGGAAGCACTATTTATGTATGTTTTTAATGTTCTTACTTATGTTGGCTTTTCTTTGCTAAGGATTTAGGACCTTTGATTTCTGTTTATAAA
The DNA here is from genome assembly GCF_002837175.3 of Physeter macrocephalus. Taxonomy (NCBI): domain Eukaryota; kingdom Metazoa; phylum Chordata; class Mammalia; order Artiodactyla; family Physeteridae; genus Physeter; species Physeter macrocephalus. The sequence continues at coordinate 75,172,606 of NC_041225.1, forward strand.
ATTTACATTTTTAATCTCCGATTTCTAGGTATTTCCCATTTGACAGTGGCAACAATATCCAGAAGGAAGGGAAAAAAGGAATAATTTCATGGAGCCTGAAACAGGGCTATACATGAAAGAAACTCAAGTCACACTGATCAGGGAATGAAGTCCACTTTGGGAGCCAAAAATGAAAGTCCTGTTCAACAAACCACCTGTATAACTAAAATAATAGATACAGAAATATGCACCTGGTTTCCAAGCTTTTCCCAAGGAAGCATGCGATAGAAAAGGGGCTGAATAATCCGGTGCAATAATGTAATTCCATACAACCAGCATTTGCTACTTTGAGTTGTCAGCTCCTATTTCTCACCCATGTATTGTTTTACAATTACTGCCTTGTCACAGATTTATCAGAGCAACATAAAAACACATTTTCTCTCATTTTTTTTCAATTAAACTTGATTCATATTTCTTAAATGTAGAAGGAATCCTCAAAGATTTCGGAAGGATTTCAAGTAGAACTCCCATCAATGCCATTCAGGAAATGGAAACTGACAATCAAAGGTAGTGTGAGGGCAAGTTTTATTTGAGCTATTCCCATTAAATTCTACTCGTGTGGTTAATAATATAAAAATCGTCGAGGAGACTTGGGATAGAAAGATACCTAGAATTTGCTTGAAGTGTGATTCTGTAAGAACTATAATGTCAGTAATTTTTAAGACTGGTGTGTTTTTGTCTAGTGATGTTTTGCTTTATAAACTATATTTATGTGTATGTATACACACACACATATATGCATATACATAGGTATGTATGTATATATACCTGTGTGTTTTATATATATGTGTGTGTACATATATATTCCAATATTACTAGTGTTAGTCAAAATTTCTCTTCTGAACTAAGTCAAAAAGACACAATAATGAGGCCTCTGAGGGATGGGGCCTCAGTCATGCAGTCAGGGGAGGAACTGAAGGTTTCCATGGCTTGTTTAAACTATTAGAGGTCTTTCCGACACTGATTTTCACTTTCATTTAGCCTGGTATTCCCTAACATGTGTTCCACGGGGGTTACTAAGTTTACTTTAAAAAAGGGTACCACAATTAAATGAGCTTTGGAAATGCTGGATTAAACAAAATTCTCAGAGCCTTAAATATATAACTGTGCTTTCTGAACCCTCAAGAGAGAAAGATAATAGCTACTATTTTCCGAACATTTTGACCAGGAATCTCTTTTTCATTATTTTTCCCCCAGAGCACTTCCAGGCTAGTGTTCCACAGAGCACACTTTGGGAAACAGTGACTTTTGTCAGTAAACACTTACTTTACCTAGCCTATGGGACAGGTTCTGTGCTGGGAGAATTGTTTCATTGTTTCAGAGAATAAGGTTCATTATCAACCACAATGTGAGAAGAGACTGCCAAATTCATGTTTATGTCCATAATTGTCATGGTGTCTCCTCAATAAGCAGGTGCTGAATGAATGAATGAATGAAAGAAGCTAATGATTCATACCTAGGTGTACTTGTACAGATTATTATATCATTTTTGTATTTATTTCATATTCTAAGGAGATATTAACATAATGTTCCCCTAACTTTCACTATCACCTAGTTTCCCTAAAATTCTGCTCAGGGAAAAACCTAAAGGAAGAGAACAAATTTCATTTCATGAAAGATTAAAGAGACCAAAATTCATTTGCTTGTGTATAATGACCATGATCAGGGAATGAAGTCCACTTTGGGAGCCAAAAATGAAAGTCCTGTTCAACAAACCACCTGTATAACTAAAATAATAGATACAGAAATATGCACCTGGTTTCCAAGCTTTTCCCAAGGAAGCATGCGATAGAAAAGGGGCTGAATAATCCGGTGCAATAATGTAATTCCATACAACCAGCATTTGCTACTTTGAGTTGTCAGCTCCTATTTCTCACCCATGTATTGTTTTACAATTACTGCCTTGTCACAGATTTATCAGAGCAACATAAAAACACATTTTCTCTCATTTTTTTTCAATTAAACTTGATTCATATTTCTTAAATGTAGAAGGAATCCTCAAAGATTTCGGAAGGATTTCAAGTAGAACTCCCATCAATGCCATTCAGGAAATGGAAACTGACAATCAAAGGTAGTGTGAGGGCAAGTTTTATTTGAGCTATTCCCATTAAATTCTACTCGTGTGGTTAATAATATAAAAATCGTCGAGGAGACTTGGGATAGAAAGATACCTAGAATTTGCTTGAAGTGTGATTCTGTAAGAACTATAATGTCAGTAATTTTTAAGACTGGTGTGTTTTTGTCTAGTGATGTTTTGCTTTATAAACTATATTTATGTGTATGTATACACACACACATATATGCATATACATAGGTATGTATGTATATATACCTGTGTGTTTTATATATATGTGTGTGTACATATATATTCCAATATTACTAGTGTTAGTCAAAATTTCTCTTCTGAACTAAGTCAAAAAGACACAATAATGAGGCCTCTGAGGGATGGGGCCTCAGTCATGCAGTCAGGGGAGGAACTGAAGGTTTCCATGGCTTGTTTAAACTATTAGAGGTCTTTCCGACACTGATTTTCACTTTCATTTAGCCTGGTATTCCCTAACATGTGTTCCACGGGGGTTACTAAGTTTACTTTAAAAAAGGGTACCACAATTAAATGAGCTTTGGAAATGCTGGATTAAACAAAATTCTCAGAGCCTTAAATATATAACTGTGCTTTCTGAACCCTCAAGAGAGAAAGATAATAGCTACTATTTTCCGAACATTTTGACCAGGAATCTCTTTTTCATTATTTTTCCCCCAGAGCACTTCCAGGCTAGTGTTCCACAGAGCACACTTTGGGAAACAGTGACTTTTGTCAGTAAACACTTACTTTACCTAGCCTATGGGACAGGTTCTGTGCTGGGAGAATTGTTTCATTGTTTCAGAGAATAAGGTTCATTATCAACCACAATGTGAGAAGAGACTGCCAAATTCATGTTTATGTCCATAATTGTCATGGTGTCTCCTCAATAAGCAGGTGCTGAATGAATGAATGAATGAAAGAAGCTAATGATTCATACCTAGGTGTACTTGTACAGATTATTATATCATTTTTGTATTTATTTCATATTCTAAGGAGATATTAACATAATGTTCCCCTAACTTTCACTATCACCTAGTTTCCCTAAAATTCTGCTCAGGGAAAAACCTAAAGGAAGAGAACAAATTTCATTTCATGAAAGATTAAAGAGACCAAAATTCATTTGCTTGTGTATAATGACCATCCTACTGACTCACCATTACCATCTGTGGGGAGGATTTGTACTATTAATAACTTTTTTCATTTTCGTGTCTACTCTCCACTCACCTCCCCAAAACACATGCACATAAAACACACACACACACACACACACACACACACACACACAGTCAAATCCATCACGGAAAGGAATAAAAGGCTAAACTAAGGCTAGAAATTTTATAATTTACTGGATTACAAAGATTTACTCTGTGCAAAGCTAACTGGCCATTTTTTTATTATTGAGGTACAACTGACATATAACGTTATATTAGTTTTAGTTGCACAACATAATGATTTGCTTTTTGTATATATTGTGAAATGATAACCACACTAAGTCTAGTTAGCATCTGTCACCACACGCAGTTACAAATTCTTTTCTTGAGATGAGATCTTTTAAATTAGCAACTCCCAAATATGCAATAGAGCATTATTAACAATAGTCACCAGGCTGTACATAAGTATCAGAAGGTATTTATGTTAAGCTAACTGGTCTTATAATAACTTTATGCATTGGATGCCTCATTTAGATACGTACCAGCTATTGTCACTACATTCTAAAATTGGCATCCTCAATCATTTTTGAAGTCTCAAGAAATACTCTTCTCTTACATAGCTATATGGCATGAGCTTATGAAATATATCATTTAAATTAACTGTGTTTGGGGGCACATTAAGAATTCTGAGACAGCTCAGGGTATCCAGATGTGGCATTGGCAAGAATTATAAATCAGGGTACTAGTAAATAAATGAGAAACTGAAGTCTTTATAACTCTTTATGACTAGCTACAAACTATGAGCATGAGGGTATTTAAGTGAATAGGGATGCTTCTTTCTACATTTTCCAAAATGTTTGGAAAATAGTAGCACTTGTCTTTCAAAGGTAGGAGGAGACCCTCTGGATAGAGGTGTTTGAGTTGCCCTATTGGTTGACCTTACTTCCAAAATTCCATTTCTTAAAAAAATTATCAAGAATCAAAATCCACTCACACCCACTGAGGTATGTAGGAAAAAACAGTGCTCTGATTTCATGTGAACACAAACAGTACTTTGGACATGCAAATCCAGTGGGTGATACATGTAGATGAGCCACAGCAAGTTCAGGTTCTGCAGATCAGAGCATTTCCCCCACAATCCCAACCCTAATGAGCTAACTAGTAGTTTACCTGGAACAGACCTACAGTCACCAGTAAGGGAAGCATCAAAGTTTCAGAAGTATTGCCAGGACTAGAATGATCAAACAGGCATTTTTCTAGAGTCAGGTGTAAGGTTGAGTCTATTGGCTAAGGCATGAAAGGCCCCTGAGCACATGGGGCCCATAAATAACCATTATAACAAGAAATAGTTGCCAAAAGAGTTCTGATATTAGAAGAGGAACTTTCCCCTCCCATACACCAAGCTGAAAGCAACTTAAAAACAGAAATGGTCTGTCAGTTAAGTCTCACCACTAAGTAAAGCAGTGTCTGGCCATGGTGGTAACTCATTAAATGTGAGAGAACCAGATTAACTTTTTACTGTTGTTGTTTAATTTCTCACCCTGATGCTGGCTAAGGCAGAGGTAGAGAAGCTGGAATCATCTTCTACCCTTTGAGTTTCTTCCCCTAAAGAAAAATTTCAGTATTCCAAAACTAAAGAGAGAGAAAATCATGGTGACACTGCTGAAAATATGCCCAGCGTTCAAGGTCTAAGCATGACAAAAACAAAGCTTGACAACTCTAGACTTGAGGACTCAACAGTTCTTTTGTCTGCTGTGGTAAAATGGAGGGAAGGAGAGTCACAGGGGTCTGACCTACCTCCTGGTATGTGCACTCACTTCGCCTCTCACCAGTGGATAATTCCAATTAGAGGAAATGGTGTCACAGTACAGACATACAGAAGGGTGTTGCCTACGTGGGAGGGCCAACAAGCTGTCTCCCATGAGGCCTCATAGGGCCACGTTCATTTTGTTGGTGCATTCACCCTGATGGACACAGGCAACTGCATCCATGGTTAATTAGGATTTGGTCTGCATTTCTGACACCCCTTGGGAACTGATTTGTCAGCACACCAAGAACAGCCCACATCTTACTAGTAGGCTCATGCAAGTCAAGTTCAAGAGAATTATAAAACCTGAGTGTTTATTTATTCACTTATAATGAGAAATACTACTCTCATTTAGACCAAAATCCTTGGGTCTGGCTGCCCAGGTAGTTTTCCTCCCAAGGCTAGAGCCTCATGGTAAGGTGAACTCTCATCAGACGTTTGTATAAATCAGAACAAGAAGAATCAGTTGTATGGTTGGCATGAAGATGGTGTTGCCTAACATACCTATCTTGCCCACAGCATCACATTAGCAAACTGAGGCTCCTTCTCCCCTGGATGGTACTTGGATGAGCCATAGTTTACAGCTGGGATCCTCCTCTTTTTCTACTTTTATACCTGATTAGCCCCTCCTCTGGTAAACATATTATTTGTGTAATTTTGCCACTTTAGTGACTTGGCTTGCACCCAGGTATTTCTGAACTTGAAAGTCATTCCATCACTGTAAGGAGGTTTCTCTTATCTATGCTCTGACCCAGTGGATGTTGACTTTAGAGCTTAACCCTCAGGAAGAATTCTTTTTGTCCTTATTTATATGTTTCTGGATAGGCATCTGTAACTCCTAAGTAATGGCAATGGTATGTATCTCATAAAATTATGTTCCATAAATTAATTATTCCAAAAATTAAGTACTGAATCCTAAAGCATTGGAAATAAGTAACCACGTATACAGTACCTGTCATAACCCTCCAACAACCAAAATATTGTTTACCTGAATCATTCAGGTATCTGACCCTGTTGGCAAAAGTCTGTTTCCCTGTAGGAAAAATGAGACCTTTATACTAGGTGGAGATTAATCTGCCTGGCCAGCAACAGAGCAGAGCGTCCTTCTTCACTGCAAATGCAAATCAGAATGAAGAGACTCCTACATCCCTGGTGAACATTCATAGAACACAATTGAGAACCTTGGGCCTGCTGGGATCAGTACTCAAAAACATTGCTTCAGAAACCCACGAAAATTAGGGACGCTTCTCTTCTCTGGCCTCGGTAGTTCTCTGATTCTTTAGATCACAATGAGTTAGATATTACAGGACTCAAGAGAATGAGTCCAGTCAAGGGGTTTCAGGCTCCCCTAATCCCCTATGCTAAGCAGTCAAGTTATGACCCACTCTCGGTGAGGGAGTCTTCAATGGACATAGCAACCTTGTACCCAGAGCTGCAGGGGTGGGGCTCAGCTGGAAGTGGGGCAGCAACAGAAGGAAGACCAACCTCAGAACTTTCCAGCAAAGGGATGTAAAGAGAGAAATAATCTGATTCCTTTTAATACCTTCCCTGGGGCAGAGGCTAGGTCCTATGATAACTTCCAATCACAGCTTCTCTACTCCTCATCTGGAATATTAATTTCTCCCCAGTTGATTTATCAAGATATATACAGCAAAAGCACTATCAGTTGGGATTTTATACGAAGAGACTTAAATAAGGCATTTGTAGCAGTCACTCATTCTTCTCTTTAATGCCTATATTTTGGAGAGGGGCACACAGGCCTTCAAAACACCTTGGTTAAAAATGATAGACAGGGCTTCCCTGGTGGCGCAGTGGTTGAGAGTCCGCCTGCTGATGCAAGGGACACGGGTTCGTGCCCCGGTCCGGGAGGATCCCACGTGCCGCGGAGCGGCTGGGCCCGTGAGCCATGGCCGCTGAGCCTGCGCGTCCGGAGCCTGTGCTCAGTGAGAGGCCCGCGTACCGCAAAAAAAAAAAAAAAAAAAAAAAGATAGGCAATCACCAATCTGCCAATCCCCTTGATTTTCTTGAGAAGTGTGAGGGGTCTCAGGTCCCATTTAAAGGATAGACCTGAGGTCTGGCATGGAAAATACTGTCATATGGACCTTGAGCCTGCCACTGTCCACAAAGGGAAGGGCCAGACCACATGCTGAAAGCTGGCACTTACACATATGCGAGACACTTAATTGCTTGGACAATTTGTTCTCCTTGGCTCTGGCGATCGAGTTGGGAATTAAGCAACCACAGCATCTGAGAATCAGGGTACAGGGATCCTAATTATTAACAGAATGACCAGTTGAAAAATCCTGTAGCCAAAAGAGACATTAAGGAACCTCTAACCCAGTGGATTTGTAAGCCCTTTTTAATAGTAACTTATTTTTCATCTTTAAACAAAATTTTACATAGAAACATTACGTAAAATTACATAATAGTGGAACAGACTGGATGGAAGCAGATACCTAGGCCCTGAAGAAAAGCAGCTTGAAAACTGCTGGTTAGTAACATCCACCCCATTTCACACAAGTAAGAACCGGGATGCCTCCTCCAGAGTCTCATGCGGGGTGAGTGGCAAAGAGGAAACTAGAAAATGGTCTTCGAAACCTTAATCGAGCACTCTCTCCTTCTCCGAAGCAAAGCTGTTCTTTCAGAAAAGACCATGTGGAATTGAGGAGAACCAGTGCCTACTCTCTCCCTAGTCGCAGTAGCACCCTAGTAGTAATAACTGGGTGCACAGTATTAATTGCAGCAGTGGTAATGGTAGTGGTAATAGCAGCAGTAGTAGCAGCAGCTGAGGTAACTCATATTCAAAGATGATGCATAAGGTTTCGCATTATATCATTTGCTAGTCAGAGCAATTATGCAAGGTAGATAGGGAAGAAAGTCATTATCCTCAGTTTACAGATGAGGAAACAGGCCCAGAAAGGTTAAGTGACGTACCTCCTCGAAGTTATTTGTACTAAGTAGCAGAGCTGGGTCATCAAGTTCCAAATCTTGTGCTCTTGGTCCTACTCTGTAACATTGTCCTTCTATTTCTAATACCAAACTCTTCCAGTTTCCTTCATTTCCTGAAAAGCAGGAATAAAAATACACCTCATTGAAGAAAGCAACCATTATGCTTGAAGCAATTCAGAGCCTCTACAATGAGGACCTAGAGTGGGATAATGAATGGAAAAAGTCTATTAAAGCATGAACTGCAAAAAATCATCTATATAGACTTTAAACATTTATTTTATCTTAAAACTTATAAAAGTAGTTTATTGTCTTTGAATCAGCTGTTTGGAGTTCAAGTCCTCTTTCTTGCATAAACCACATCCATAGCATCCATCAGCTACAATTTCAAATTTCAGTATCTTTAAAGTGGGGTGAGAACTAAAACACTTGCAAAGCAATGTGAATGTAAAGTGCTCTTAATTTTTATGATCTTCCCCCAATCCTTTGCAGATGTCTTACACACGCCTAATTCAACAGCACACTTTTTTTCAGTATCTTGCTTTCATCAAGTGGTCTCAAAGCATGCATTTCAATAACAGAGGAGCAACCCTCTTCTTCTTGCAGTCATATTTCATCAATTACTAAATATTTAACTAAATCACACAATAACAATAACAAGAAAAATATGTATAAACCCATTGGAAAACAAATGAACCAGACTATGTATTAGCATACGGTTCCACTGATGGTGACAGAAAGGCAATTGCATATGAAAGAGTATCCTTCCTAGCCACACACATACAGCAGGCTGTGGGCATCGTCCAGACCATTTTCAGTTGACAGAGGGCACTGCTTAATCGCACAGGCTGTTAGGCAGAGGTCTGTCTGCCTAAAATACCTCTATAGAGAGCTAGTCCTGAATTCTGAAGTAATTTACCTTGGTTATGTTACTTTGCAGATGTGCGGGGAGGTTGTTTCATCGATCCAGCTTCTATTTCTCCAAGCTCTCAAAAAAATGAAAACATTCCTTCATTAAAAAAAAAAAAAATAGGGAACTCCCTGGCGGCCCAGTAGCTGAGACTCCATGCTTTCACTGCTGAGGCTGCAGGTTCAATCCCTGGTCGGGGAACTAACAACCCGCAAGCCACGCGGCACAGCCAAACAAACAAACAAAAAAATTAAAAACTCTACCTCTTTTCACCCATTGCATCCATAATTAATACTCAATATGAGACCCTCCCCCTAACAGATCCTTCAAGAAATGGCACTGCCCAGAACACCGGGATGAGGAGAACAGACACTGCTTCAGAAATGTAATGTGTGGTGGCTTTCCTAAGCATCCTGAGTCTGGTCAATTATGTGGTTCTTAAATTTTGGAATGCCTTATGGAGTATGTGAGTTGTAAATGTGAACGTACTTGGAAAAGAAATGTAAAATGTGCTATGTTTTAAGTTGGGTATTCTTATTATCACTTCATCGTTTTCAGCAATGACCTTTCTCTCTCTGCACTGCACACCTCCCTCCTGAGAATAACTTCCAGCCCTGGGCCATCACTGTTCACAAGCTTAGATTTTCTAGGACTTCAGGGGCAGCGAGATCCACACTGATGCTGTGGTTAAGGTTCACAAGCCTTGTTGACCTTAGAATGTTCTGAAAGGGACCCCAAAGTTGGAAGCTTTGGTAGGTCCCCAGCATCAGGAACTGTAGAGGAAGGAGAAAATGTGTTCGGTAGCTGCATTCTACACAAATCCTCTATTACCCTCGAAATGGTCCAATTGAACAATGGCAATATTTTTGTATGCTGGCCTCAAAGTCCCTGCTCAAAGAATGCTTGTAGCAAAGCTGTATTTCCACTTTGAGGGCTTTCTGAAGAATGCATTTAGGTAGGGAGCTAGCCTTTTCTTCCAGAAACAGCGAGGGCTATCCGTCAATCTACCGGCAAGCCACTCATCAAGTTCACTCGACAAAGGGTTAGGGCAGCAAGTCCCCACAATAATGTGGAAACAGAAATACTGCAAAGTAAAGGCTTATAAAATAATAAAACTTCTACTTACTCCAGATACCTCCCGGTGCCTTTGGCAAAATACCTTAAGCATCCCACATACGGCGGGCATTGTCTTTATAAGATGGCACCTCATAAAGTGGTATTAAATATCACCAACGGGGCTTCATATTTCATCCAGCAGGGTTTAGGCCAGGCATGTTCTATATCACACATTATTAGAATGACATCTGCTTTGCAAGTTGTGTACCCAGGAGCCTACCCGGATCCCTCATTTCAGCATTCATTCTCGAGGCTTCTGTGCCTTCATAATGCCTAATATGTTTAACTCATTTTGAACAGAAGTCTAAAGCCTGCCACGGCCCTCTGGCCAAAACTGTAGCTGTCAGACAACGGAGCCAGCTATCAAACATTCCTCATTTATCATTAGTGGTGATGCAGTTGTACAGAAAAATGTGCGCACTGTACTGAGAGGCTGTCAATTGTTCCCCCCTATAAAACTCCTCTTCTCAGAGAGGGACATTTCTCTGTGGAGGCCTTGCCATTACATTTCGCTCCTTTTCCCACAACACTGAATTTATAATGCAAAGAAAATGGGGAACATATATTCATCCAAATGGCCTCTCTGCTACGAGATGAATAAGGAGATCATCAATGGCAGCGTCAGTGCAGGGCTGTACGTGCCATTGAGGGAAATTAATAGAATCAGTCCAGAAAGAGTAAAAAGAAAAAAAAAAAAGAAAGAGGGAAAAATCACCCACAGGTTTTGTGCTGAGGTTGAATCTTGAATAACAAAGGCATGCAGCTGAAAGTTGGAATTCTCTTTGGAATTACCGTTTTGCCACCAAAGTAGGATGTGTGGGCTACAAACCTGCCTTATGAGGCAAATTTCTCCAACTTTCTGCTCCCCATTTGACTCCTGACAATGGCTCCTTTTCCTCACCTGTAAATGGTACCTCTGAAATCAGCTTCCAGCCCCAGAGGCCACCCAAATTTTTCATTGATGTTTACAGAATGCTCATGAAGGGTCTTTATATTTTAAAAAACAGTCAGGTGTTGCTCCTGATTAACATAATTATTATTGGGCTTCTGACTATAATAGGATTGTGAAAATCTTCCCTTACCATTTGATTCCTCCTCCACCCACATGGCTGTCTCTTCCCACTCAAATGTTTTAGTCCTCCTTCTTATAATTCTACTGGGTGAAAAATGGACTCAATTAAATGTATCTGAGATGCCTCCAGGTTTATGCCTGTGTCTTCAAAGAGAGAGTGTTAGGGTGGTTATAGTAATGATAACGCATCCTTGTTGACTTCAAAGGGAGAGGCATGGCACATAGATTTATTCCCATGATATCTCTGTCAGAGCAGTTATTATCCCATCTTAGAGATGGGAAAACAGAGGGTCTTGCCCAAGGACATGGAGAGATATCAGTCCCAGAAAGAGAATGAAAGCACTGCTATAGGTTTCTGAGTCTTTCCCAAGTTCAGACCATTTTCCCTCCAGCAGCAACAACGAATCTCATCCTCCGAAGTGAGCAAACTTCAGGGCAGGTAGACACAGCCAAAAAGAAGTAATCTATTTGACACACCCTGTAGGGACACCAAGCTCTTGAATGCCTATGGGATGAGATGGGGAATGGAGGGGTAAATATTTGCTCTCCACTTGCCTTTTCTTTTCCAGAGCCCAACCTTGTCTTTATCCAAGGGATAATCTGCCCCACTGGGATGGATGGGCTGCAGCCTTAACATGGGTTAGGGCAGCTGATAATCAGCCCTTGGCTGAAATAAACTCCCAACAGTCTCATTTCCTTCACATCCCACCCCTCGAGGTTTTCCACCTGCTGGTGATTTTCCACCCCTCCTTCCTGAATGGGGAAAGGAGTCAAGACCCCCAATGGCCCATGCATTCTCTGTGGGTAACTGTGCACAACGCAACTAGATAGTCTTCAAGATACACCTTGGCTGGCTCTGTACAATCTTTTACCCAAAGTATGCCCTATATTTTCTAGTCTCTAGGCCAGGAGTTTCCAATCCCTTTTGTCTCTTTTCCACAACGGTGTTTTTCCTGTTCAGAACTGTTCTTCTCTCCCAGTTATTTCCAGGAGCTCATACATCAACAGCTGAACAACCTGTTCTCTGCCCCAGTGTTTTTCCTCTAAAACCATCCTTTACTACCAAACACTTGCCCTGGAAACACATGATGATTGACTGCCCTCTTGGTTATAGTCTCAAAATATAGTCTCAGTTTCCCTAATCTTCTTTAATTTTCTCTTCCTTTCCTCTAAATCACCCTTCACCTCTTTTCACCCACTGGCTCACAGTGATCCAGGGTTACATAGTCAAAGCATGTTCTCCATCTGACCTTCACGGGGAATTTATGGTTTCTAGTGGAGCTGTTCTACTGAAGACTTGATCAACTTTAATATTTTTTCTTTTGGCACCGTTCATTCCAACTCAAGGCTGGCAACTTAGCATTGCAGCTGAACTGGCGACAAATGGGTCAATTCAATTAAATTCAGAAAGTGCTACAGTGCTGTGTAATTCATTAAGCACTGGAGATATATAAGATACCATCCCTCTCCTTAAGGGGTTTATAGTTTAGTTAGAGAGATAACAAAGAATGCCTGTGAACTTGATACATAATACTACAGAGTAATAAAATGATAAGAGTCTAAGGAGATGATAAGAGCAATAAAAGGTCAGAAGAATGGACTATGTAGACAGAAATGTAAAGGAAGTGCTTTATGGAGAACATGAGTCTTGTTCTACACCTGGAAGGCACCGGGGGATTTAAATGATTAGAAAAGATGAAGGAGGACATTTCAACTAGAAGTGACAGCAGGATGAAAGCCCATGAATTAGGTCATTGCCTTTAAGTCATTTGAAGAAATAGAAGCAAAGAACCCTGGGGTCACACAAGCTTTTTTGTTCATTACCTTAGTCATGGCTTGGAAGAACTTTTTATCTTTTTTTTTTTTCCTGCAGTCATCATCTTTCTCACTGGTTCAACCACAGAAAATTGCAGACCCAAGCAGTAAATGGATTTCCACTGGGTTGGTGGTTCTGGGGAAACAAGAACATATTTTTATGAAGGTAATCAGTTGGTCACAGCAATTGTGACTCTGTAGTTAACTCTACAGATATTCAGGGAGCAGTGGAGAATGAGGGGGAGTGATCTTGGACCCTCCTGACCGCAGAAACAAACTGGCATCTTCTTCATATAGATCAATCACTCTCTAGCCTGTCAGGTTTTCTGAGTGAAGTTGTGCTCCTACAATACTGCCATAGTATCTAAAGAAGATGCTCAATCCCAATACTGTGTGAAGGTCCAACCTCAACAAAACTGTGAACCATTTCATTTTTACTATCATCACCTCCCGCACTGCATCATCCCCACTTCCTAGAAGTCTGTACTGGGAAGAACAAGAAAGAAATACATGTGGAAGAATGTGTGCATTTTACTAGGGGATTATGTCTAAATTCAAAATTCAGAACAGTAGTGCATCTCTAATAGTGATATTTCAGACACTGTAACAAGTTGACAGAACAGTTCTTTTTTTGGGTGGGGGGGGCAGACTTTGAGGTGTCCTTAAATTATCCTATGTGAGCAGCATTTTCTCTGCCTATTTCTAAGTCCAACCTTTACCTCAGAATCCATCTTGACATAGACAGGTAAAGGCCTAGAAAAGTATAAGTTTCATGAGGACAAGGATTTTATCAGATCATTACACACTGAAATCCTAATGCTATCAGACAGTCTACATTTAGCAACTCAATGACCGACCTCCCTAAGCATTTCAGGCTGGCTCTTTGGAGAGTGCTTCAAACTAGCCCCAAGAAATACAAAGTACAGATTTCCCTGGCCTCAGAAATCCCTCCATCTGTCGCAGAAGCTTTCTCCATGCCTTCCTGGCAGTCATTTCAATTTCCATGACAGAAAAAAAAAAAAAAAAAAGAAGTTGTGGTCTGTGCCACAGCTTGAAGGTTCATTTAATGTAGATTTTGATGTGTGAACTGTACAATAACCCCAAGTTGGAGGTGCATTTTTTATATTGAAGGTGAGAGACCAATTAGTAGCTCTAACTCCTTAAGCAGATGGTTATCATATGATAACGGAGGTGCCTGTCATGTCCTTTGCCATTACAGAGTCATCTTTTTCCTAATATCTTTCTCTACAAAGGAAAGATATTATGCAGACAGATTGCATGGCCTAGACACCTCTATGAAGTTGAGTTTTTAGCAGGACATGTGGAGCCTGGGAATCTTGTTCTTGAATTACAGGTCATATTCAACTCCTAAAAACTGTCTCCAAGATAAAACACAAGGGAAGAATTTGAGGGCAGGCAGAGAAATAAAGCTGATAAGATTCTTAGGTTCTGGGCTCCATCTCAAGCTGGAAATTGTAGACATGCTATAGTTGGCCCTCAAATACCTGCAAAGGATCTTTCCCGTCCATGGCTTGGAAACTCACACTATAAAGGAGGAAACATGGATTTGGAGTCGAAGGATCTGGTTTGAATATCAGCTCTGTCCTTTACAAGCTGGGTGACTTGAATCCACTTGCTTGAGCTCCCCAGCCTCAGTTTCCTGTTCTACAAAACAGGACTTATAATAACATCTTTAGAGAGGGATGAAGATTAAGTGAAGTTTCAAGTGAAAAATCATGACATCTGGCACTTTCACCTTCCCTCAAAATACCAGGCAGGGAGGACAGCACCACAGGGGTCAAAGTATAAGGTCATCTGGATACTCTCCTCTTGCAGTTAATGCAGCTGTTAGAGCACAAATTCAGGAACCTGATAAATATGGGGTTGATTCTTGGTCTCACCACTGGTTGGGTTGTGAGCTTGGGCAAGATATATAAGTATTCTGAACCTCAGTGCCTTGATGTGCAAAGGTGAGCAATATCTACCTTGTACATAGGACTGATATGATGATTAAAGGAGAAAATTCACTACAAGAGCTTAGCAGAGTGTCTGGCCCATGATACACATATCTATTCCTCCTTTCCTTCTTCTTTCCCTTCCTTCCCTTTCCTCTTGTCCTTTTCCCTCTTCATCCTCACTTACTCTTTGATGTACTCCGAGTTGCTGTCATTTTCAATGTCCAGAATGGACTGTACCAAGGCTTCTGTCCCTGGAGAGCCTCAAGCTTTCCTCTGTGCTCAGAGAGTGCAGTGCTCCATTCTTGAGAAAAAGAAGTAAAGGCAGAAGGAATCCTGAGGACCTGGATAGGGGTTGCTGTTTTCTAGGCTGCCTGTCCTGAATTCAAGTCCTTTCCCTCTTGCTGGCCCTAGTTTCCTCATTTATAACATGGGAGGACAAGCGAGAATCCTCTGGACCTCCTAGTTGAGACCTCACCTCTCTAGTCATGTAGCCCTCTTCTGAAGTTTCCCTTCCTCTCTTGCCATCAAACTCCTATCCAGGGGTCAAACTCTAGCTGAAACACCTGTACTACGTCCCAAAAGTTTACCAAATGAATGCACAAATGCACATTGAGATTGGACCACTCAAAGAGGATTTACTAGGAGTGTGCTCTGGTCTCCACGACTTCGAAAAATCTGTGCTGATCCCTCAGTCTTCTGAATTTTGATGGTCTCACAGTGCATGCAACACAATTTAATATTTACTCTCTCCAAC
The DNA here is from genome assembly GCF_002837175.3 of Physeter macrocephalus. Lineage (NCBI taxonomy): Eukaryota > Metazoa > Chordata > Mammalia > Artiodactyla > Physeteridae > Physeter > Physeter macrocephalus. The sequence continues at coordinate 75,188,257 of NC_041225.1, forward strand.
AGCTTCTTCAAGGCAAAAACTGTTTTATTTATTATTAAACCTTACTGCCTAGCCCAGTGCCTGGCAATTTATGTGTTTTACAAATGGCTCCCCAAAACTTGCATGATTAAATGACTTAAGTATTTATCTTATAGGAAAATCTTGGCTAATGACTAGGTAGTAAATCAGTTGAGGCCAAAGATTCTAAACATTTTTTGTATTCTGTACAGCATCTAGCGCTGGGTACAAAAATGTAGTAGGTACTCAAAAACACATGGTGGTCCTTATATTATAAACTTTGTCTCTATATTTATGAGGAAATTCTTCTGGACAACTCAAGGACCAAGGAATGGTCTTCACCAAAAGCCCAGAGCTAGAACTGCTCTTAAGGCTCACGCAACCAGGACCATCAGTTTGAATGGCTCCTAGAGGGTCTGTGGAAAGAAAGAAAGTGGCTCTCCATAAGGTTATAAAAAATGACCTAAGACCTATATGCATATAAACAAGCAATCCAGAAACCCCTTTCCTCACCACCACCAAGAAAGTCTCCTCCATCCTTAACACACATGCATATTCCACCCTTTGACGATCTGTCTCCTCCTATAAGGACTTCTCTGACGTTCAGCATCCCTTTCCTTGTATAAAACGGTAGAGATCTGGGGGCTGGACGGCGAGAGGGTGGCAATGTACTTTTTGCCTTGAGCCCTGTACCTGCTCAAAGGATAGTTCAATATCTCTAGGGATGACTCTGATGAAAGTGGTCATCATATAGTTGTCTCCTTCCCCTTCCCCTCCCCCACTTTCTCCTCTACTTCCCTCTCTTCCTCTTGCTCCACCTCTGTATCCTCTTTCTCCTCCTTTACCTCTTCCATTGGTGCTCTTCCTCCACAGATAACTTGCACCAAAACAGATGCTACAAACAGGTTTCCCGCTCCTGGGTTTGAGCAATTAGCCCACTCAAAATATCCTGGCCCTTGCTGAAGTGGGAGGAGGGGTGGGCGGGGGCGTTGGGAGAGTAACATCTACCCTGCTTATTCTTGACCTGCAAGCACAGCCCGCTTTCTTCTCTTTGAAGGAGACCACAAAGACTCAGTAACTCTCTGGTGAAGACTGAGATGCTGTGACACTGAAACTCCTGCTGACTGATTAAATATTGAGGAAGAGAGTCCATGGATTGACTTGCCCTCCGTAAAATAAGGTTTGAAATAAAGCCCCTGGAGGGTCACACCCCCTAGTCTGCCGAGGGCCATGTTCTTTAGGGCAGGACAATTATAATTAATTGAGTGATCCCACAGAAAGCATACATGCAAGGAAAATCCCTGCAAGTATCATCCCTTTGCACATCTACTAAAAATCAGCTGGGCCTTCAAAGGGTTAAGCCAGGATCAGCAGACCAAGGAGGCCAATTCTGCCTGTGGCTACCACCAGTCAAGTCTGTTGCTGAGGGCTGTAGACACAGCCTGTACTTTCAACTCAGCACAGTTCTTTTTAAGAAATAATTACTCCAAGTTTACAGTGGCATCAAACTGATAATTCAGAAGTATGATTTCTTCCCCAGTTAACTAATCAATCCCTTACCTTTAAGGGTAGAGACAGAGAGACAATACAGGAGCAGATCAATAATCAAGTGAGTTCCATTTCTTTTTTTTTTTCTTTCTTATAGATTATAGATGTTTTCTTGAATAAATTTTCAAATCATACAAAATAATAAATGATGCCTATGAGCTTTTTACTCTCCTTCCCAGGATTACCGTAAGAATTAATGGAAGCTATATTCCTTTGATATGTATGTACACAGGTACCTTTTCTGAATACCTACCAAGTGCCAGGTACTGAACTGAAAGCTTACAACACATCCTTCTATTTTATCGGGGATTATTTCATCTTCATAGCAGGCTGCAGTAAAAGAGTCGACCTTGTAAGGCTGTTCCTAAGTTTCTTTTTTTTCTGCTATGAATAGGCCATTTCTCATAATCTCCACCCCAGGCTGAAAAATTTTCAAATAATTGATTTGCCACATTTCTTCTTCTTCTTCTTCTTAAGCCCGAAGTTGTGCCAAGAAAATTACATTAACTATAGCACTTGTCATTTTTGGCCCTGCTTCATCCTGGCATCAAGCTAGGCACTCATGGTGAGTCAGAGAGGCGCCAGCAGTGCTACCTGTTAAAACGTTGAGTTCATAACACAGCAAGGAAGCTGACGCTCCAGGTGAAAATCCCTCAGTGGCACCCATGCCTTTTTCATTCTATCCATCCACCCATGCAACCATCCATTCGACAACAGCAACTGAATGCCTACTACGTGCCAACCCTGCCTTCAATGAGCTTCTTGTCTAGGGCAGGAGAAAGACATAATCAAAACAAATACAATACAAGTCATGATGAGGGGAGGTTCTAAAGGGAGCACAGACAAGAACACTGTTGATTCTTACTGAAAAGACTGGGAAAGGCTTCCTAGAGACTGAACAGAGTTTTAACACTTCAAAACAGCACTTAGAGATTATGCTCCCCATGACAAAAGCATCACACGTTCAATATTCAATTGACAATATTTGAATATATAGAAAGGAGACAATATTTGAAAATATAGAAAAGCACAAAATAGAAAAATCACCCTGAATCTGACCTTCATTCCTTCTTAGTCTACTGAAGTGTATAAAACAAAAAAGTGTAAGTCTCTTCCTCCCTGCTCTCAGTCCCAGCTTACAAAGTGTTATCAGTGCAGTGCATAGGCTTTAACACTTCTAATTTGCTCTCCTGTAAATGTGCCACTCCACCTTCTCTCCCAACACAAGCACAGAGGTTAAGAAAACTAGCTCTGAAATCTAACTGGCTGGCTTCAAGTCATAGCTCAACCACCAACTAGCTTTGTGACCTCAGGCTAGTTACTTAACTTCTCTCTGTGCTATTTTTCTAATATGTAAAGTGGTGTTTATAAAAGTAGGTATTCTAAGTCTGTTTTAAGAAATAAACGAGAAAATGAATATAAACAGTTCCTGGCATAGAGTAAATACTCAATAAATATAGCACTAGTACCTCTACATATACACACATAATATTTTGTTTTAAAAAGTAAAATCAAGTTATATATCTTACACTATGTATGTTTTCCAATTAACAATGCATATACTTCTTTTCACATACTAGTCAATTTGATTCCATTTCAATGACTATATTACAGGATTATTCCAGAATTTATTTAACCAATCCAGATCATTACTGAGAAAGCCCTGTACCTATACTTTTATGCATCCCTCCTAATATTTATGTAGGACAGATTCTTAGAAGTGTGATTTCTAGGTCACAGGGTGTGTGCATTTAAAATTTTGATTAGATAGTACCAAAATAGCTTTCAAAAAGTTTGCACAATTTTAGTCCACTGATTATATATGAGAGTGCCCATTTCTCCTACATCACCAATAGTAGCATTTGTTACTATTTTTATTTGTGTTTATTTAAATGATTAGCCTCTGGAAAGGGTTTTAAACGATATCTAGCACATCAGAACACCAAAATTTAAATAAAATGTTCTTACTGATAGAGCAGCGTTTCATGTTTACTGATCATAACTTGCTATTCCTTGAATTTCTTATTTTTACCTTTTGCCTACATTCCCATTGTATTTATTTCTTTTGATTACTAATTTATGGAAGTCCTGTTTGTATGTTTGAAGTATGTTGAAGTCCTGAAGTATGTTTGATGTATTAGTCCTATAAGAAATAAGCAAATATGTTCTCCCCATCCTGTCTTATAACCTAGTTTAATGTTAAGTAGAATTTAGATGGACGAAGGTTTGGTGGAATTTCAAGAAGAGGGAAAAGCATCTGCAAAGCCATGGCTTTTAAATGGAGCTCAGATTCTGAGACTATGGAGCTTTCGTTGGTGGAACATACATGGATATGTACTAGAAAACAATTCACATATAATCGGCCTTAAATGCCATCCTGGAAAATGTGAACTTTATTCTAAAGGCAACAGTTAAGTCATCTAGGACCAAAGAACAAAAGAGTGGTAGAACCACACTTAGACTCCTCGCCGTCGATGAGAGTTCTTAAACTGTTTGAGATCAAGGCACACCACCATGTTGCCCAGCTCCACTTCTATATGGTTCAGCCAGCGTTCAATTCTATAGCAACAGTGGTCCCCTATAATTACACAATGCAGGTGTTGGTCAGGGATCCTTAGGAGATTCTGAAGAAACTTTCCAGTGGAGTTCACACACACTCAAAACTTTGCATTTAATTTTATAGTTTTCGGAGATACAATGGCATCTACTCACTGACTTGATTACATAAGAGAAACCCCTATTCTAGGGCTTTAATGTGACATTGGAATTTACTGCTTATAGAACTTGAAACTACGGTATTGTTTGGGTTAAGCCAAACTATGGAAAATTTAAAACTTTAGGCCAAATTCACTTTTAGGACATGGAAATGTGCTCTGGAAGGCAAGGCTGCTCCTAGACAGCATTCTAAAGCAGCATCATACAATAGAAAAATAATGCAAATTCCAAATGTGAGCCAAATATGTAAGTTTAAGTTTTCTAATAGCTACATCACAAAAGTAAAAAGAAATAAGTAAAATTAATTTTAGTACTATATTTTATCTAACCTAATATATTCAAAATATAATTATTTCACCATGTAATCAATATAAAATGTTATTAGATATTTTACATTTTTTCATACCAAGTCTTAGAAATCTAGTGTTTATTTTATGCTTACACTGTGTCTCAGTTTAGATTAGTCACATTTCAAGGGTACAATAGCCACATGTGGCTAGTGGCCATCATACTGGATAGCACAGTTCTAAAATATCTCTTCATATTTCCTTTTCTTTAAACCTGTTTTCCTGCCAGAACATCCATTTAAACAATCAAACTCTCTTCTTAGACTTTCTAACTATAGTCTAAGCATAAAGTTTTCTCTCCATGGGTCATCATATTTTAGCTTGGCATACCACTGCAGAACAGGAAATGTTAACTCAGTAGGGAAAAAAAATCAAGTATCAGAGAAGAAGAGAGAAACGTCTCTTTCAAAGCAGGTAGTGCTTCATAAATCACAGCATTTTGGAGGACATACGGGCCTAGAGCTGGATCTTCATGTGGTTGTTCTTTGTCGCACTACCAGGGAATTCCACAGTTGGGTATTGCATAGATAGGCATTTTCTCCACTTCCGTTAGAAGTCTGAGACAAGAGTGGAAGTTCCCAACAACAAGGACATCCTAAACTAACAGAATACCAGGCTAGCTCTGTCTATCTATGTCATCTTATAGTTGGGAAAAAAAGAGCCTCAGAAATGTTGTCTATGGACAAATATTATATTCCCAGAATAAAGTTTATTCGGGAGATGGTGAGCAACATAACATTACTTATCCATGTCCCTAAAAAACAATTTAAATATAAACATGACTCTACAAGTTTTATTGAATTGAGGGACAGATGTTAACAGTTAAATATGAAGGAAAAGGAAAAAAATAAAACATCTCTTCAACTTTGTAGAAATAACAGTGTTACTTGCTACACCTAAAAACATGATTAAGCAGTGCAGAGAATCATCCTATGGTCACATGCCACTGAATGACATTGGATTTGCAGGGACTCAGAGACCAAGAGACTCAGGGAACCTGGCGCAAGTTCAAAACCCTAGGAACTCTCCATTCTTCCCTTCCAAATGAGAGAAAGACATGCTTGGTAGTGTCACGACTTCAGCTATAAGCAGCAGCCTTCTAATTAAAAATAAACCGAGTCCATTATTTGTATTTACAGTTTTTCCACAACTTATCAGCAATGTGAAGATAGGGAGAGATGCTGGAAGCGTATGTTTAAACATCCCAAATGCTTCTGAGAGCACCATTAGAGTAAACATCCTGTGAATGTGTTTCTTTACCTTCAATGCCCATCTCCAAAGGGCTTCCCAAGCTGTGCGAGGGCAGCACTGGCAGCATAAACCTATTTATCTTCTGAAGGAATGGTCCAGAAAAAACACGGCTACAATCAAATTAGTAACTAGAAAGAACCATGCTTTTGATGCCAGACTTTCCCTCCTGCAGTATACTTTCATTTTTCCCCCTACAGTTACCGGATAACTGTGGAGAAAGGGAAGGGCAGGCAGCACAGGCAAAGGGGAGGTGGGGTAAAAGGAAACAGAAAAGGTCAGAGAGCTTTCTGGGTGGATGCAATGGTTGAATTTCAACATGAAAATGTTCAATAAATATTTGCTGAATGAATCTTCCAAAGTCCAAAGGCCATCTTCCAGACAAATGCGTGTGATATTGTGGGATGTATACGGTAGTTTCTCAGTCTCAGCACTATTGACATTTTGGGCCAACTAACTCTGCTGTGGTGACTGTTCTGTGCATTGTAGGGTTAGCAGCATCCTCTACCCATCAGATGCCCGTAGCATCCCTGCATTCCCTCCCCACCGTTGCAACAACCAAAAATGTCTCCAGACGTCGCCATACGTCCCCTGGGTGTAAATCACCCTTGGTTGAGAGTCACTAGTGAATGACAAGCCTTCATCCATTCATGTATTCAACAAGTCTGACTCATGTATTTAGCCAATCTTCTATTTGGAACACTGATCGATGTACTTGTCCCTACCCTCAAGTAGTTCCCAGTTTAGTGTCACAGAGAAAGTTTCAAGTGAGAAGACATGAGAGATTGTGGCTTGACTCCTTAAAAATGGGCGTGCACTCCTTTTTAAGGACATTTAGAAAACGTACCTTTAATCGCAACAAAGGTTATACACTTAGAAAAGTTCTTAGAGAAAAGCCCATTAAACTTAGTGAGGGTTTCTGCTCTGCTAGTAGGTTACATATTAAAGATGAATTTGAAGGCTCTCAGAGAAGCAGCAAGCCTGGCCCCTATACATCTTTGATGACTTCATAAAAAACAGGGGTGCCGCTTTGTGACCTGTGTGGGTCTACAAGAAGATTGTGTAACATGCAGTATGCCTTCGATCCAAACAAACTCCCAGATTAGTAAAAGGATGTTTTTTTTCCCTCTCGAGGCCAAGGTAAGTCACCAGAGCTTTTTCCCTGTTATTAACCAAGCACTAGATGTACAAGGCTTAGATATTAAAAAGCATTAGCCAAGGCATCATGGTCATCTAGTTTAGAGCAAATGCAAAAATTGAGGGAGAAGCTGCATTACTTACAAAACAAGTAAATGGCCTGAAATATCAGGAGCTGCGTATACAAACCCATTCAATTTTCTGTGGCCAAGTGACAGGGAGGTAGAGCCAATTTCCTAAGCACCTGAGGGCAGCCTCTCCCCAGTGTAATTCTAAATAGAAAAAAAAAATGTAACTACTGACTTACCTTGACCCAGAACTGCCAACAAATCTCTCCGTTCTTTCAATAATCTGGGTGTTTATTTCCACCAAGAAGCATGGTGGTGTAGCGCAATGAAACAGGCCCTCTCCTGAGCTCTACAGCCGCCCCCGCCCCTCAGAAGCAAGGTAGCTCACGCTGCGCACTCATAAAAAGGCTACCAGCCTTGGTGGAAACCAATCAGAATGTTAACAGCAAATCCAAGTTCAAGAAGTATGTAAACCTCATGAACCCATGAAAACGCCCCAAAGCTGGAATCAGACTGTCTCCATAGGTTTTGAATGACAATTCTAACACAGATCACACTGGCAAAAAGAGTATGAGGAAGGACAGAGATGACTGTTTTAGGCCAAAAGGAGCCCCAGTCTGACACCCTTGTTTATGGCCTTTTACTTCTGCCACCTGTAGAAGTTTTTCAGACCAAAGCCCACTTACTGCACTTCTCACATCAGATTTTTACACTTTTCCTACTCAGACAGCCCCTAAACACCCAGAAGAGGAGGAAGATGGTACCGGACAAACGATGCTGGAAAATTGGAAAACACTGCTCCCTCTAGACGTTTAGAGACCCTGGGGAGTGATTTAGAGGTTTCTCTGACTGGAGCTACACCAAGACAAACGTGCTGGCAGGGGTTTCCCTTGGAGCCTTCTATTGTTTTATCAGGAAGCATCCACCTGACAGTACTGGGAGGAATGTCATCTCTTGAATGGTTCCATCAGCTTACTGAGGACTCTTTTTGACTTACTTCCACCTGGGGCCTAGACTTTGAAAATGACCCTAGACAGATTCTAAAGTCAGCCTCTTACTATTTATTTTCTTTGATGATGCAGCCAAAGGTCCACATTCTTTGACTGCCTTCCTTCATGTGAACTACTTAAATGTGTTATTGCTGCCTCACATTTTTGAATTTTGAGTGGGGAGCTGTAAGAAGAATAAACTAAAACGACAACTAATGGTGAAATTTGATCTGCGGCAGTGGGTAGGGACGATCTGACGAGCTGAACCATATTATACTTGAAGCTGCCACTGCTTGACCACCTACCTATGTGTGCAAGATGGCTAACTGTCTACCAAAAATCCCTGGTCCACTTCCACAGAGCACAATTTCCACTAGGAAGTTGGTGTCCCATCAGATAGCATATTTCCCAGCCCATCTTGCATCAGGAGGGGACTGAAAAGGTTTTTACCAATGGAATGTGAGCAGTTCAGTTTGGGGTCTCTGAAACACTTTCTTCCCCTGTCTGCTGGCTGTTTATGGAGGACTCCAAAGCCACAAGGAATGGCAAATCCATAAGATGGGAGAAATCTAATCCCATATGGAGGAAAGCTTTCTGACAACCAGGAATACCCACATAGGACTGTTACTTAGTGAGAAATAAACTTCTAGTGTGTTCAACCACTGAAATTTGGCGAGTTATTTGTTACAGTACCTTACTCTTGTGTTAGCTTAATTCACACATTGGGCCAATAGGAATAAAAGGAAGTGGGAAGAGAAACCAAAATTTATGAGTATCTACTAACATTTACTGAGAATCTGGGTCTACAGTACTTAGTTACACTGTCCCTGCACTTTCATGCAAGCACTTTAGTATCATATCAAATTCAATTCCATTTATCAAATTTCCTGAGGATGTCTAGCAGACTAGACCTGAAAATCAACCCTTGAAGACACTCCCGTTTCCTTTGAGTTCTGAACAATCTGATTCAATCATTATCTATTGAGCACCAATTATATGCCAGACACTATGCTAGACCCAGCAATACAAACATAGTCCCCTTCCTCAAGGAGCCCATTTGGCTTCCATTTGCAGTCTCATTCTACCACTCTTTCTACAAGAAAAGCCATGTTTTGACTCACACAGAAAGTAGAAGAGCATATGCAAAATCTTCTGATGGTTGGGCAAATTTAGCGTCATGGATACTTACAGATATACAGTTCGTGTCGTATTTGTATTTATGTATGCATCTCAGTTCTATTTCTTAGTGGTTGCTACTCTCCTAGTCATTTCTGTCCTTTTCTAGCCAAGAAATTTATTGCAAATCTCATTTTTAAATGTAGAATAAAGCTTTCGTGCAGTACTAATCCATAGTCTAGTCAGGAGCCCCAGTGTTAGTCTATATTTACTTCTGTAGGTTCCTCCCACTGCACTGTTGCCCTGTAAAGAAAGATGGCGCCATCTAATTCTATCTTCCACCCAGATGGCCCTGCTCTTTGGTAGGCCAGTTCCCAGTTATGTATTAGACAGCTTAGCCACGTGGTCCTTCTTCATGGTTAAACCTTAGAGAGTTTCACTGATGTAGCTACGTGGCCCAGAAGAGTTCCAGGCAATTAATAAGCACTCACTGTATTTATGTGGAGTGAAGGAATGAATGAATGAGAGATGGGTATCTCATGTTGTTATCTTGACCGCTCAGAGGCTTGGTTTTCCCTTTAGGAGATTCATTGGCCAATTGCTATTCCCAGTGAGAACAGTTTGCTAGGGATACTGACACTGAATGACCTGGTAAGCCCAAGGATGACAAATAGGTCTATTCTGGCATGCCAACTTCGATCAATCAATAGGAGTTCCCTGAAAGGATTCTGAGGCTTGGTGGAAAATGACTAGTCTATTGGTAACAGATACCATGGATATGGTAGAGAGGTGTGACGATGTAAGTGCCGGGTAATATTATTCCTGCCTCAGGTCCTTAGCGACAACCTGGTCCACAGTCCTGGATTGTTGGACCTGGATGTTCTCAGCTATGAGATCATCAGGTAAGCAAATGTGTTAATAAATGTAAGAGGTTTTTAAAAAGATGAAATAAAAGCTTTATAAGTTCAGAGTTGTTGGAATGTAAGTATTTTCTTGCCTGTAGGAAGGTCAGTGGCCATAGTTGTTTCTCAATCTCACAAGCATCTGGCAGGCATGGCCACCCAGCAGGCACCTATAACCAGTCCATTCCCCAGAGTTCATGGTGCCTATCCCATGCTGGGAATGTGAGTTGCAGTTAATAAGTTGGGATTTTGGATCCTACAATGCATTCTGACATCTAAACAATGAGTTTTTTGATGACTTGGGTCCCCAGACTCGCAGACTACCCAATGAAAGCTGATTCACAACAATGTTTCAATTAACCTAAATTCTGGGTCCTGGAAAAGGGCTAAGGAACATCTACTATAAGAGAAAGGAGAAAGAGGAAGAGAAAGTGTGCCTTCTCCCCATTTTCTGGTCAAAGGGCTACCTGATACGACATTTTGAAATGGGCTAAGTTATTTTAGCCCCAATTCCACCTTCTCTCCTAGAAAAATCTTCTGCTATCTATTGCTCTTCTCCCCTAAAATCAATTCCTGCAGGGTGTTCTAAGCCCCACATTGTCCATATCCACCTAGACTTAGTCTCTACCCTTTCCCCACTTCAGTTTGCATGATGCAAAATATTCCATGTCCTATGACAAATCAAAAGTTTTGCTAGACTTTAGAAGGAAAGTAAGTTTGATGCAGCTATTTCATACTAATGTGTCAATGATTTATAGTCTATCCTTCCCAGAGAAATTTGCATTTCTAACAGGGTATTACGGAGTCAAACTGAATCTCCAATTAGTAGGCTTTCCAGCAGCATCAGAGAGCAAAATGAACCTTTTCGCAGGAGCTGGGAAAGGGTATCTGGAGGCAGCAGGACCACCTTAAACTCAAATAACTACACCACAGTATCTATTCTTCTTGTTTCTCCTCTCTCCCAGGCAGGTTTCTGAAGCTGCCACTTTCTTTTCTTTATAATTTCTTCCCTGCTTCTCTTTCTGACTTCAAATATTCTGTATAAAATTACAAAAATTTTAATAGCTTCCTATCTTAGCAGAAGCAGAGGATGATTCTGCTGTCTTTCTAGGGCAGACATACAGGAGTCAAGAAATGCATGTATTCATACACTACCTCCACACAGCCCCCATAAATTAAAAAACAAAACAAGATTCTAGAGATCAACGGTATAAGCCCATGCAGCAGAAGATGCATGTCAGAAAGCTGTCAAAACATTAAGGACAAGGGCCTTCATCCTTTCAACACATTAAAGTCTAAAGTTAATAGTCTAAAGTTAGTCACTCTCTCTCTCTCATTTAGACTTTTTCAGCACCTCCTTCAGGATAAGAAGATAGGCCACTTTCTTACCTTGAAAACATACCAATATATGTTTATATCAAAAACTTTTTTTTTTTTTTTTTTTTTTTTAGCGGTACGCGGGCCTCTCACTGTTGTGGCCTCTCCCGTTGCGGAGCACAGGCCCCGGACGCGCAGGCTCAGCGGCCATGGCCCACGGGCCCAGCCGCTCCACGGCATGTGGGAACCTCCCGGACCGGGGCACGAACCTGCGTCCCCTGCATCGGCAGGCGGACTCTCAACCACTGCGCCACCAGGGAAGCCCCATCAAAAACATTTTTGATAATTCATTTGCCAATGTCCGAATTGGAGTTGGAGTTCTAGCATATAATAAAAGAGAAAAGATTAAAAGTGCTCTTCCTAAGTCAGACGGAAAAGATCTCACCAGAAGGAAACAGTTCTAGCAAGAAAATAGGTGGGTGGGGTGTTCTTAGTCCACTTTTCAGATGGAAGAGGTCACACAATAAAGGCATGACCTTCTGACCACTGGCTTTAAGAACTTTTCATTCATACCTTCTTTTTCCAGGTGCAATAGGAGGGGCACTTTTGTCACATTCCCTGTGACCCTTCCATTCTTTTCTTCTTGTCTCCTTTTCCCTTCTTCCAGAGGCCAGTTGGAGCTTTCACCCACCCTCCATTGTCTCCCATCATGCTGTGCAAAACAGCACCTGGGGCAGTCGGCAGAGCTTGAGAGTGGTCCAAAAAAAAAAGAGAAGGGAAGGTGGCGATTGGCTGGAGAGGAGGTAATGATTTGTAATTGCAATACTTTCATTACTGTCTTTTAGCTCTTTGCAGAGTAATGTCAAGAGCTTCGTCTTTGTAGTGTTATTGGCATTTTTCATCATATTCATGAAGTGTGGGTCAATTTTCTTCAAAAGGCGCACTTCGCCAACTTGCTACAGAGACAGACAGTAATAAATTCTACTAGTGCACTGTGAAGGCTTCGTAGCTGCAAGCAACAATAAAAAGCAATGAGCTGGGTGTCACTAAGTAACTCCAGTTTACACTGCATTTTCTTCTTTTATTGAAAACTCAGAATATGAATTTATTAATGAATACACTGGCATCCTTTGGGGGGGCGGTGGCAGTACGGGAGGAGGAGGGGTATGTGGGGGGGAGGCGGAGGTGTGACACCATGTCAATTTATTTGGTATTCACACTGTGTGTGCCTATATTGTATTGTTCCATCATTTCATGGCCAGGCTTACCTTGTTAGGCTGTGGCCCTCCAGAAAAAACCCGAGCTCATATAGCAACACCTTGACGTGGATCTACAGCTGCTCTTGCTGTGCCTGTCTCACCTTTAGCCCCGGCTGTCTACTGCCGCCTTTCATTTTCCACATTCATACATCAATAAGCTTTGCATGCTGACACCTAATTTTGCAGGCTACTTTGGTTATGGAGGCCGTGTTTTGCATATCACTACCCACCCCCTTCTGACACCTACTGCCTTTAAAGGGAAATGAGGAGAAGAGAGGAAGAGGCAGAGGAAAGAGAGAGGAAGAGAGCGCAAGAAAGAGAAAGCTGCTTTTCTTCTCTGCCTAATCAGAGAGTTCTTTATATTTGTCAAAAGCAGATATGCCAAATCAACTTTAATTGATTCCTCGGCGGCGCTCGCGGATGATTTTTGAAGGACTGGGCTTGTGTTCCCAGACACACTGTTGTGTTTCCAACAAAAAGGAGGTTTCTCCCACAAATCAAATTTTGATGCCAATTAGTTAGCATTTTCCATTCCAATTAAATTGGAGACTTGGAGACCTTTCTCATTTGGGAAGACTTTATATATATTTTATATTAAAAATGCCCTTCAGGGGCTAATAAGCAAAAAGGGGATGTCCGTGGGTGGCGATAGACTCTCGGGTGTGGTGGAGAGATGTGTGTTGTGGGCATTTTTCAGCTCCTTTCCCTTGCTTATTTCACAAAGGTTTGTCAAGCCCATGGCAACCTGTTATATGACATCACAAAGGGTTTTACCTTGCAGTTAGGTGGCTAATGTCATTAGAGCCTTGACAATCCATAAAATGTTATAATCTAATAGTTTTTTTTCCTGCCTTACCCCATCCTCCGTACCCCCTGAGACCTCACTGTACAAAAAAGAGAATTGGGGATTGGGGAGGGAGGGGAAACAAGAGTGATGTTAAACAGAAGAGGCTGTGGTTGCATTTTGAGATTAAACAAATAAACAAAAGCAAAAAATTTTAAAAACGCCAAATGCGACAGAGATGCCCTTATCTGTACCTGTGAGCACTCAGTTGTAAGGACATGCCTGCTAATGACGTTTCATCAAGAATTTCTAAATCTACTAAATGAAGTATTTATCATGTGCACCAGAACACGTTAAGGGATAGAAAGTGTCAGTTCACATCCAGTTGTAATTTTAATTTAATAGTAACTAAAATCAGTTTGAAATACCACTAGCAATTACAATGTTTTTTTTCTCCTTTCTTCTCCCTCACATTCCCAACCCTCCTTTATGTGTCTCCTTATTTTCCCCTTTTGTATGGCATCAGTCTTTTCTTTAAAAAGTGCTGTTTGCTTCGTAAGGTCACTGTTTGGGAGGTAACCTTGGGGCAAATCTGGAGAACCGAAGTAGAGAGTTAGGACTCCAATCACCAACCTTTATCTTTGCTACTTCTCTTACTGTCAGTACAGGTAGGAGCTCAAATTCAAAGCCCTGTGCACACTTGGGTTCACACAAATAATCTCAGTGCCCACATTTTGCACCCTGAAGACTTTTAGGGATACGAGATGCAATACACAATGCCTAGATTAAAATATGAATGACATGGATACAACACTTAAAACTTTCAAACACTTTCTTCTGTTTTCACTCATTTATCCTCAAATCAACTGTGTGATACTGGCAGAGAGGGTGCTCTTGGATGTAAGGGGCTCAGCTGGGGCCATCCTGGCAATGAGGAGCGGGGGCCTCTGTGTCATGGTCCATCCTCATAGGGTTGATGTGAATGAGGGTCAAATGAGATAACATGCCTGCTATTTATTTTAAACTAGGATTTCAGTATCGTCTGGCTGACCCCAGTCCTCCTCTCACTTTCCAGATTCCTGCCAAGACAACTTAATGTTTCTTTCCTTTTCTTTTTTTCTTTTTTTTTTTTTTTTTTTTTGGTGCACCAAACAGCACATGGGATCTTAGTTCCTTGACCAACGCCCCGTGCAGTGGAAGCTCGGAGTCTTAAACACTGGGCTACCAGGGAAGTCCCTTAATGTTTCTTATAAGAGTGTTCAACATACGCTAGGCACCTTGTAAAGTGCTCTGCCTGTGTTATCTCACTGAATCATCACAACAACTCAAATTGTGTCCCATTTTACAGATGAGAAAAGTGATATTCGAAGTGAGTGAGTACATTCCTGAAGGTCACATGTCTAGCCATTAGGGCAGAGCCGAGATTTAGACCCAAGTGGTCAGCCTGCAGTAACCAGCCTTTAGCCTTATCTCCCTTTGGACTCCCCAGAGACAGCATACAGTTCTTTAGGAGCGATTGGCATCCTGGTGAGTATAAATAGGATTCATTAAGGCTTTTTAAAAAAATTTGTCCTTGTGGATACCCCTCCAGCTCCCGGTAAGTGATTTTTGTACGGAAACTTAGTCCATTTCCACCATTGCTAGGGAACCAAATAACTTAAGGCCATAGACTCCTCTCTTGAGTATAATAATATTCCTTAACTACCCCAGGTGGGAATAACTAAATGGGGGAAGTAAAATAAAATAAAAACCAGCGCACAAACCAAGGAATAAGGCATCATGCCTTTGGAGACTAAAACTCAAGTTACAGGTACAATGAGCCAGATACTGGTACAAACAGTATGAGTACACATATGGGGAGTGTAGGACAATATTCAGCTAGGAGAAAGCTTCCTGCATAAGAGGGCTGGGTACGACATCCTCTGGACAGGCTCACCGCCGGCCATAAAAAGAGGAATTATGAGGACGAGTGAACACTGCTCACATTCACACAGTGCCTGCACTGCATTGTCAATTAGCATGCATGTTTCCATAATTGTTATACAAGGGGGAAATTTACAGTGTTAAATGGCCCTCAAATTCACACTTCTGTGTGAGTTTTTGTTTGGTGGTGTGTCTAGTATTAGCACGGATGACTGCCTCTCACATCTCTTTGCCTCTGAAGACAGAAACGACTAACATAAACAATGGGACAGGCACATCAGAGAAGAATGCTACCTATTTGTTCTTCAGGCTAAGATAGATGCACATATAGACAGATGATAGATAGATGATAGATAGATAGATTAGATAGATACATAGATAGATAAGTAGATAGGTACAGAGACTGACTTATTTTTATTTTTTGCAAGGGGAAGTTTTTGCTGTTCTTATGTTTACCAGATGTTTATCATCCCTTCATGTTGGCCTCTGCTTAAAGAGGTATATTTTGGGTGCAAATTCACATTTTCAAGTTTGGTATTTCACATCGTGTGTGTCTACCTATGTCCAAGGAGAACAAGGGTGACTGTGACTAGAGGACTACAAGAGAGATTTATTTTAATCTTGAGAAGAATTTCTTAAAAACAAAAATGAAAACAAAAAACTCCAAGAGTTGTTGTGAATTTCAAAATAGTTTAGTCCTCTATCAGTTTAGGTAATTTTGGATATGCTTTGGTTTGAAGACAGGGACTGGATGAGACGGTATCTCGAAGCCATAGTCTTTGATTGTGCAAGCGTATAACCCTCAGCTGTCATACACACATATATACTTAGGGGCACCACACACAGACCCACAACTTATGTTCGTCTACCAAAGAGAGAAATACACAAATAGCAGTACGGGATCAATAAAAATCTTTAAGCTATCAGATAACCAAACAGTCCTCTATACTATAGAATATAAGAGAAAACCCCTGATGATTGGAAAATACTACCCTTTTATTTTACAAATCAGTAACAATGGTTCAGGGAGGTTAAGTAACCTGTCCAAGGTCACACAGAAAGTTAAACTGATAATTAAGTGTCACTATTTCATTATTTCCAAATTTATATTCACCCTCAAAGAAACAATATTTACTATTTCTAATGTTATTCAAAAGAATAGGTCATAAGTATAAAGAGGTACTTATTTATTATTTATATCCCCACCTTGTTCCATAAATCACTTAAGATACTCAGGCATTTGCAAAATAACTGCAAAATGAAGATGATGGTAAAATTTTGAGCAATATCATATGATTTAGACCAAATCCTTTTGTATTAGTTTAAAGTCAGTTACAAGATTTTATCATCACACCTTAATTTTAAAAAATAAATAAAATAAATAAAGGATAAATATATCAAGATAGGTAATGTCCCTGGACAGAACTGGAGTAAATATAATGGCTCTAGTCCTGGCCTCTAGACAAGAGCAAGCTGCTCTTTTTGCCTCAGTATTTTGTGTTTTAAGGAAATACTGCAAAGTCGCCCCCAAGCATCCGAGAGTCTCAGACATCAA
The DNA here is from genome assembly GCF_002837175.3 of Physeter macrocephalus. Taxonomy (NCBI): domain Eukaryota; kingdom Metazoa; phylum Chordata; class Mammalia; order Artiodactyla; family Physeteridae; genus Physeter; species Physeter macrocephalus. Next base: position 75,205,162 of record NC_041225.1, read on the forward strand.
TACAGAACATAGTCTCATACCAAGGAGGCTTGAGAGTGAGAGTGACTTCAAGGACCAGAAATGGAGTTAGGTGACAGAACGATGGACAAGGAGTAAATAATGCAGTACACTTCCCTTTCATCAGAGGGAAGAAAAATACAAATCTGACGACATATGTTTTGCCAATGATGTGAAACAAAGGGGACTCTCATATCTACTGGTGAGAATAAATTGAATCTATGATGCTACGTATAAGGGGAGAGGCTGGGGGTTAAGATGTAAATTCAGAAGTTCAGTGTCAAGATGGTATTTAAAGTCAAAAGATCATCTTAAAAGAATGAGGAGGGCTTCCCTGGTGGCGCAGTGGTTGAGAGTCCGCCTGCCGATGCAGGGGACCTGGGTTCGTGCCCCTGTCCGGGAAGATCCCACATGCCGCGGAGCGGCTGGGCCCGTGAGCCATGGCCACTGAGCCTGTGCGTCCGGAGCCTGTGCT
>NC_041225.1:75205724-75257971 GCF_002837175.3 Physeter macrocephalus
GAGGCCACAACAGTGAGAGGCCCGCGTACCGCCAAAAAAAAAAAAAAAAAAAAAAAAAAAGAATGAGGAGGCAGACAGAAACAAGAAATTCAAAGGACTAAAACATGGGGGCTTCCAATATGTAGAGAGGTGAAAGATTTGAGGAAGATCTATTAAAAGAGACTGAGAAACGAAGAAACTAGAGAGAGTGATGTCTCAGGAGTCAAGTAGAGAAAGTGTTTCATGACACTTTATCAACTGTGTAAAAGCTACAGGCAATTCAAGGAAGGTGAGGATTGAAACTTACCTGGCTTGTGAACTGATGTTGGCTTACAAGATCACCCTTCTCAGGAGTTACTGCCTACTAATAAAGGATCTTGGGAACTAGATGTTAATTACAGTAATAATAATTATTGTGTTGTTATCATATATAACATAAGGCTGTGACAGCCTCTAAGTGCCAAATGTCTTATATACACTAACCTAATTTTGTCCATACAACACCTGTGCAGGTAGATATAATTACCCAGAATCACAGATGAGAAAAGTTAGGTGCTGAAAGGTTAAGTGACTTATCTGAAGTCACCCAGCTAGCAAGTCTGAAACCGGGATTCTATAGCTAAAATATAATGCAGGCTTGCCAACAGACCCCAAAGGCTGACTGTCTAACGTTTGGGGTGTCATGAAGGAGATCGGGAGCAGCAGGTTTTGCCCTATGGCCTCAGCTTATACTTGGTCCCATTCACCCAGTTAAGATAACCAACCATCCCTGGTTAGCCAGGGACAGAGGAGTTTCTGGGATGTAGGACTTTGGGTGGTAAAACTGGGAAGATCTTGGTCACCCGCCATCCAGTGAAACCTCCCCAATGCCTTTCAAGGAGAAAGCAGCCGTAGTTACTTGCTGCAGGCTTTGCATTCTGTGTGAGCTTCCCTGGGGGGGTCCCCAAGCCTCTGCAGAACTGTGCCCCGGCTCTCCCTTCTCCCTTCACCACTCCCGCTAAGTGGGACTCTGGAGCTAGGAGCTCGGAGCAAGGTCACTTTCCCAGGCCTCTTTCATTGATGAACCTGTTCACTAGGCTCCCCTCGGCTTCCTGCTGCAGCCCTTTGGGAAACCCAAATGTGCACCCCTAGTGGCGCCAAGCCCCCAGCTCCCCTGGAAACTAACCGAGGCTTCCTGGGCATACTGGGCCCTGTTTGTCAAATTCCCTCTGATCCACCCAGCTAATGAGGTCAAGATAGCTATGTCCATAAGGGATACATTTTCTCAATGGGAACATATGCCTCAGAAAACACATTGAAAATATTTATCTTTTCTCGGAGTACAGGCAGAGCAATATAGAATACTAGCTTGTAAAAATGCTCTTTGAAAAGCAGAAGAAAAAAATCATAAAACATAGGAAATGAAAGGGGAATCCTCCCAAACCATGCTGCCAGTTGCCATCCGGGAGATTTTCTCATTCCATTTGGAAAGCTTTGTTACAAGCTCAGTTGATAACATACTGAAGGAAACACACATGCCTCAGAGATCCTGGGCCTCTCTTGGGCTTGAGAGAGACCTCACTGCCCCTGCCTTGGGATGCTGGAAGGGAAGCCTTGCTTGGTCCTCACTGCGGCTCTCCTGAATCCTTTTGTCCAATCATACGTCCCCCAGGTCTTCGCCCCTTTCATCCTCTCCGAAGCCCAGACTACAGATCACAGGAGGGTTCATCAAAATGTGGCCTGAGATCCCGGAGACAGCTTCCATGGGGACTGTACTGAGTTGCTAACTTCTGGAAATCTGAGCCTTGCAGGAGAACTGAAGTGCCCTGATTACACAGGGTTCTTCACAGAACTTAGGCCATTCAGACTCATGAACACCTCCAATTCCCTCTAGACCAGTGGTTCTCAACCAGGGATGGTTTTGCTCTGCCTCCCTGAACAGTTGGCCATGTCTGGAGACATGAGGACATGATGACCTTATGGGCTGTCATAACCGGCAGAGGCTGGAGGGGCACATCCAGCGGGTGGAGGCCGAGGCTGCTACTAAACATCCTGCAGCGCACAGGACTGCTGCCCATGCAACAAAGAAGTACTGGACCCAAAATATCAACAGTACCAAGGTTGAGAAATCCTTGTCTAGATACTTCCTTTTGTACCATTACCTCAAATCCACCACAAATAGAATACATTTCAACATCATTTTTCCCAGACCTATCTCATCTCCTGATATCTTAATGTCAATGGCACTACCATACTTAGCCACTCGACTAGAAATCACAGGCATCACACACACACACACACACACACACACACACACACACAGAGTCCCCATCTAAATAGTCACTAAGTCATGTGAATCTGCCCAAGGGAATACTTTTCACTTATGCTCACTTCAATCTCTACCAAATCATATCTCTATCACTTCATATCTGAATCCTTGCACCAGCCTCCAGATTCTCTGCTGGTCTCTCTCTATCCCAACCTGTATTAGTCGGTGTAAGCTAACTGCTGTCGCAAACAATCCCAAACTCTCAGTAACTTAACACAGTAGATGTTATTTCCTACCCACATGAAGTCCAATAGGCACCAAAGAGAGAGGGGCTCTGATCGATATATTCAGTGACCCAGGCTCCTTGCAACTTGTGGCAGCACCATTCCCCAGAATTTTGAAGTTTTCTGTCAGATCTTCAGCTTCTGGTTAGAAGATGAGAAGGTGAATGTGTAGGATCACACATTATGGGCCAGGCCTGACAGCGGTGCATATCTCTTCCGTTAATTCTTAACTGGCCAGGACTCTGTCACCCAGCCTCTCTTTGCCACAAGGTGGACTGGGAAATGTAGTCCAATTTTATGCTCAGAAGGAAAAGCAAAATGGCCTTGGTGAATTCATGACAGTCTCTGCCATACATCTTTTCTGTACACTCCTGTCTAATCTTTCTCAAATACCATTTAATAACAGTTTACCACATTTCCTTTCTGTTCAGAAACTTTTGGAATAAATTCTCAATTATTTACTTAATAAAGACCATCATTTATGTAATAAAGACCTCAACTGCATCACCAATTAAAAAACCTCCATCTGTTATTCCCGTCACACCTGGCCCTGCTGCCCAATGAACCCATCACTGCAGGAAGCTCTGTCCCCTGCATACCATCTCCCACACCACCTATGTGCCTGTGCCTCTGGCTTTTCCCTATTCTGGAATCCTGTCCTTCACCTCTGTGAATATCCAGACCTACAAATCCCATCCTGAACTCTCCAGCCTGCACTGACCTCTCGTTCTCTGCACCTCAATAATGAACAGCAATCTTGGACTCAGTGCTGACAACATCTCAGGAATGGTGCTAAGCATGGATACGCCATCATCTTTTCATCTGCATGATCTCGTTCACTCTTTCCAACAACCTATAGAGTAACTATTATTCGTCTTACTTTTTCTTTTAAAGAAATGGAAATTGAGGCTCAGAGAAGTAAAGCAACTTGCCATCACACCTCTGGCAAGTGGCGAGACCCCATCCTCCCAACACACCCACACTGCCCCCGAAACGAACGCCCCCACTGTCTTCTCCTGAACTTCCTCTTACTGACGTCTCCTTATGGGTCCCGAAAGAGGAAGAGAAATCTAATACAAGTTAGGCAGTGTCAGAAAGATGTCCTCTTACGCTCAGGTCATATGAAGGGAAGAAACCTGCCCCTCCCTCTGGCGGAGCCTGAGAAGTAGCAGGCAGGTGAGCCAGGCTCCAAACCCGGCTCCGCACGTCACTCCAAACTGGGCGCCAGCAGGTCCAAGCAGGGACTCTGGCACGCAGCAAAGAGTGTGTTCTTGCTAGATTATTTGGGCCAGGGACCTGGCAGGCCAAGCCACCGGGGATGCGGCCCTGGGTAGGAAGGTCAGAGAGAGGAGCTGTGTGCTCTTGAAAGGCACATTCACATGTGAGAAGGGGCTGCTGTGTGGGTGGGAATGTGTGCCCAACCTGGCACCACAGAGACAGAGGAGGGCCCTGGCTTCCCTGAGAGAAGAGCTGGCTTCGCCCAGGACCTGTGCCAAAAGCCCTTTCCATGCCAACCACCGGTCCAACCATGTGAAAGGAGGCTTTTTTCCTCAGTGGAGTAAACTTGAACAAGTTACCTACCTCCCTGTGCCTCTGTTCCTTACATTGTAAAGGGGAATTAACTCATGACTTACCTCATAAAGTGGCTATGAGAATTACATGAGTTAATACGTGCAAGGTGCTTAGAACCAAAGCTATTATTATTATTGTTTCTATATCTTGCAGAAAGGTGAAGATATTCCATACCCAGCTGGAACACATATTTAGTTTTAGCTTTGCAATCACACACCACAGACCCGGAGAGTTAGATGAGTTCCTTATTTACTACGCAGCATCATGCCCTTTGGTGACTTGGGCCTCCTATCGCCCATTCCTGCCTTACCTGCAGAGCAGTGGGAAAGAGATTCTCCACGAAGGGCAGTAAGGAGTACCTAGCGCACAGTACCTTCTACACCCACCCACCATGGCACCCGAAATCTAACCACTAGGGCAAGGTTCTTTTGGCTTCAGAAATAGTTCTGAATCTTGTGGACATCACAGATTTCCTGAGAACTTGATCAAGTTATGGACCCACCCACACCCACTCACACAAACTCATACAGGCACATAGAAAAATTCTCTGATATGTGGCATATAATTTCAGGACATTCAGAGACTTTCTAAAGTCTAGCCCAGTTTAGCAAACGCTGGCTTACGGGCATTAACTGCATAGCAATGGAACTAAACTTGGGAGTTTTCTTCAATAGCACTTTTATGTTGAGGGAAGAAATGGGTGTTAAAGGTTGCAGATTATCTCATAAGGATGAGAACCTCAAGCAGAGACTTGCTCTCAGCTGAGCCTCATCCGTCACCCAGAAGGGACCACTGGTAAATCCCATACCTCTCCCCTCTGTGCTCACAAAACTTTGCCACCACACCTTCAGCAGGACCTTACTGGTTTATTACCCTCCCCCGCCAGCATCCCCAAGAGTCACCTGGGAATCACTTGTGACTTGGCTGATGTGTCCACCTGTGCCAAGAAGGCTCTTCCTCCTCTCCCACCCAGTAAAGGGACACAGAGACTGCTGCCAGGACACTGCTATGCCCCTGCCCCACCCCACCGCCTCAACCCCAGGACACTCCATCCTTCAAGACCATCACCATGCCCTACCACTTTCTTGCAGCCTTTTAAATTCTTCATTCCTGGAGTGGCCAGGAGATTGGGGACAAAATCCTTGAATAAATTCTAGAATAAAAACCACTCAGCTCTGTCCACTATGCTTCCTCGTCACCTGCAGAACCCACAGGAGAAATCAAGCAGGCTCTCATGGCAATTTGTGTTTCCTGCCCTAAGTAAACTGTAAAATGGGTTTGGAAACAGAATGAGCACCTTGGACCCTGAAGCTCGCCCTAGTCCTTCCCTTTGAAAAGAGACACAAGGTAGAGAGTCCACAGAAGTAGAAAACCTTGTGCTGGAGTCTAAAAGTCAATCTCCTCTGCAACTCTGGGCCCACAGAAGGCAGGTTCTCCACGCTGGGACCTCAGCCATGTGCACAGAGGGTGAAGTGAAAAAGCTGCTGTTTCTTGGGCATTACTCAGGGCAGCCTGCCGGCAAGCGGGGAGACGGAAAAGACCAGGGTGAAAATGGAAAGGCGTTTTTACCTTTTTATACAGAACCGTGCTACTGCTGGTGTCACTATTCAGGTTTCTTAGCAGCAAGAATAGGTGACATGGGCTTCGTCCGGAGCCTGTCCTCCGCAACGGGAGAGGCCGCGGCAGAGGGAGGCCGACATACCACAAAAAAAAAAAAAAAAAAGAATAGGTGACAAAGGACACCAGGTAAAGACTGTGGGTATCTGAGGCCTTTCTAAGCATAGTTGTGATTGTAAAGAGTTCGTTGAAATACCCAATATGGGAATCGTGTCAGATGGATTCTGAGAGTTTTCAGTGCATATGCTCGTGTCCACCCAGATGTGTTTGGGAACACACATCTGGGCATTGTACAAGCCTTTGTATACCTGTGTGTGCATCTGTGTTTGCACTCGTGGGTTTGGAATTGATGTCAGGGTCTACTTATGTAGGGACATGTTCAATTAATATAGTGAGAGAAGAAAATAATTTTGTACAAAGCAGTAGTAGCGTTTTACAAAGCAACAGTGCTATTCTTTAACAATCCTACCTTCTCTTTTCCACGCCTTTAAATTCACCTGGAAGAAATACTGGCGTCCCCATTCAGTGATGGAGAGGGTACTGCTTCTGAATGGAAATCAGGGCATTACCTCAACCTGAGAGTATAAACCAAGAGGCAGAAAACTATGGCCCCTGTGTCAAATCCAGCCCACCAGTTTCCCCTACAACAGCAGAGCTGAGCAGCTGCAACAGTGACCACGTGAATCATTCTGTCTGGCCCGTTACTGTAAAGTTTGTACCCTCCTACTATCAGTCTTGCCTTTTTAGGATACTCCACCCCCAGGGTCACTAGTCATTTCACTAAGGCTGAAACTTAAAATAGAGCAGACTCCTGTGTGCTCAACTTTAACCTAGAATTCAAGTTCAATAGCACAAGTTCTCTGGGAAGCCACTGGGATGTTTTTTCTTCTGTGGATCATATTTTGGGCGGAGGAACTCTGAGTTCCTCCCTCAACCAGTGGAAATGCTGAAGGCAGGGCACTGAGTCCCAGAGCAGGTGCAGAAACCAGCTAACCATGAAACTCTGGACTGGTTCTTTAACATCTCTGGGCCTTTTTATGTCAGCAACAATCACCCAGCTTGTAGTCACTGTATTTAGATCTTGGATAACGGTAGTACCGTATTTAAGGGTGTGCTTCCTCTGAATCAGTTAAACAATCCTCCTTCCTCCATCCTTATTGGGGACACAACTGAGGCCCCCTTAGAATCCTGGAGACTCATGAAGTAACCCTGAAAGAAATGATGAGTTCTATGAAGAAATGTAGTTTAAATACATAGATCACTATGACTATGATATGTTAGACCATTTTTGTCTATGATGTTGACAGACCTCTCCAATCATCAAATTCTTCTGAGGTAAGCAAATCCAGAGAGATGGATACAAGCATATTTGGCCCTTAGTGCTACTGATTAAGCAGAGTCAGAAGATAGAATCTTTGGGAATGGTGAGCAAATATATATTGATATAGAGTACAGCCTCCACTCATGGGAAACCCGGTCTTTTCTTCTGAGTGGACCAAGATTCACAAATCAGATTTTGCTAGTCACTTAGCTGAGAACCTGAACTATGTCACAGAATCCCTGTGTTTGGCTTCCTCAAAGCTAAAACACGGCATGTGATCAGCTTTCCTGCTGGCCATCAGGGGACTGCAGTCCATAACCTGTGCAAACCTTGACCTTCTCACCCTAGAGATGCTGAAAAACAGATCAAGGCCTGGCAATATCTTCCCAATCCGGCCCTGTTCCAAAGTTGCAATCAATATGCAACTCAATCTCCCTTAACTCTGACATTAAGAAATAATGAACCCAGTGGCATGCTGTGTGCCATGTTTTCTAGAGGATGGAGGGAAGAGATTTGAGGGCTTGAGCTGGAGGTGACCTCATCCTCTGGCCATGCTCTGCTTTTACAATGGCGATTCCTTACACTCCTTTGCAGAGCTGCAGCCTGGTGCATCTGACTCTGCACACGTTGTCTTTCCTAAAGAGCCATTTATTATGATACACGATGTGCATAAAGGTTGGAACCATCCACTATACTCTGACTTGCTGTAACTGTCACTTGTAATGCTTGCTTCTCATTTATACCCAAAATGAAATTCTCCAGCATGGCACCAATACCACCAAGTACGCTTCCAGAAGGGAAGGATTTGTTTTCAGCTGCTTCCCTGCTCAGCTCTGATAGGAGGCTGCCTGGAAGCAGGGGCTCCCGACCCTGTCCTGGGGCTGTGTTGGTAAGCAGACAAGGAGCGTGGTGGTCATCCTCAAGGGACACTGTGTGCTCTTAATGAAGGGCGGAGCTCTTGCTAGGAGCCAGCAGACACCCGCCATCACTGATGTCCTCAAAACAACGGACAGGCTGAGATAAATCAGTTTGTGTACCTCCCCCCACCGACCTTTCCACCACCCCTGTGGGAAGGAGGGAGACCTTGCTGTCTCTGAGAAGGTGAGCAAAAGAAGAGGCGAGGGGAGATGGATGTTTCCCAGGCACACTGATCCTTCAGTGTAAAATTAAGAAAACAGAGGCCGGAGGGAGATGGGATGAGGCAAGCACTTTGTCAGAAAAAAGGTTTCCTGCAGCATGAAACCGCATTTAGGATGAATATACCTTAAAAAGAGGCACACTCTCTAATCCAACTGCATTAGCCCCTCCACAGGCTGATTCCCCAGAAGGCACCACATCTGCTAAGGCTCAGTTTACTGTGCCAGAATTTGATTTCTGCATCAATCTAGGTACGCTGACACTAGGAAGAGGGGCATTCTTGGTCACAGGATGATGGGGCCTAGGAGCCATCAAAAGAGGGAACATGTGAGGGTCTCTGGCCAGAGCAGGGTTAGTTGTCTGGAACTGGCAAAGAGCAAAGGCTGCTCCATCTAGGCCGGAAGTTGGTCAGTGGCACAGTAACACATGCAGGCTAAGCTGTGTTTGCTCAGGCCTGGTTTTGAGACAAGAGTCCTGGATCTGAGCCCTTACTCTGCCATTCTATGTGAGTCTGAGAAATCACCGGCTGTCCCTTGTCTTCCATTTCTCACTCTGTCCAATGATGGACAGAAATTCTACCCTTCAAATTCCTTCTCTGGGGATGTTGATGAGAATATTCTTCAGACTGCCCTGTGAAGATGGTCTCATGCTTACAAAGACTGTTTCTTCCTGAGTTACAACAAAACTTTCCCAGTCAGTATTTCCTGTCAAGCTTAAGAATAGGCCATGTAATTTCACAAATGTGGCCCCAAAGAAAGCACCACCCAAGGCCATTTGTGGGCAATTTCTCTCTCGCACATTTGGAGGATAATAGCTTTGGGTTCTAATCCAAAACATGTATACGTCCCTGTGTGCAAGAGGGGATGGAGGAGGAGGATATGGTGGAGTGGAGGGGAAAGGCACAAAAAAAGTAAGATGAAGGGGCTGCGGAAAATGGAAATAGAGAAAAGAGCCAGCTGGAGGTGAAGCAACTACAACACAAGTGGGACTAAACTCACGAAACCGGTGGAAGAACTCACTTGGAAAAGCACTGTGATTTCTCCTGGAGAAGCCACCAGTGAGTCTGGTGTGATAATTTTTAAGAACCTGGAGACAAATGCTGCCATGAAAGGTGATAACTGTTAAAACACAATCATATTTATAGCCTTCTGGTCATCTGCTAAATGTTCTCCTGATTATATTTCAATCCTGGTTTCTTTGCGATGCCCTGTCTTCTGTAAGCCAGGTTGAGCCTTCCATGATTATGTCATATCATTTGGACTTGTACTATTTGGACACTGTTCCTTTCGCTCATGCTTTCCATGGAATGGCCATTGGAGGAGCTGTCAGGAATAAAGGCTGATGCTATCCAGGCTCACTGCCTGCTGATGACCTCCACATGATGTCTGTAACATGTGTCCTTAACATGCTGGCTTGAGGGCCTCACTATAGTTCCCATGCATGTTTCTATTTAATGAAGAGAGTCAAGTGATTCTGGAGATGAAAGGAATTCAGGAGATGAAAAATACACACTTAGCGCTTAAAAAAAAAAAATCCATTCCAAAGACGGAGATGTCAAAGGAAGGACATAGGGCAATATGATGGGTGGGTTCACTGTAGCAGGCTTCAGACCAGAAGTGAGAGTGGCAGTGGATATGCCTCTAGCAAAGGCAAAGACCAGATTTGAGGGTCAGACTATCTCATCAAACTGGGGCTGCAACACATATATGGGAAGTGAGGAAATGAATTCAGTAGAATTAAAATCTGTAACACCTAGAGCTCCAGGCAGGAAAGCTTCTGGGTTCACAGTGGTCCACAAGCCGGAACAGAGGGAATTAAAGAGGAGGTGAGAGCACCCCAGGGCCTGATGTCCTGAGATGTCCCTTCCATTAAGCCCTGGGTCACTGATTAAGCCCAGAGGGCTCAGTAGGCTGCTTTTAAGGTATCTTTAAACAGAAACATGCATAACAATATTATGTGTTTATCAGTTGACAAAAATGTTAGGACCAGAGGCTCACAGGAACCTAACCCTGAATTTCCCCTAGGAGCAATGGTTCAGTGTTCACTAATTCAGTATTCTGGTGACTTTAGAGAACATGGTTACTGCAAATAATGAGAGTCATGGGATGCTGATGGCAGAAGCGAGGGGGGTGGGTACTAGCATGGGGGACTTCTGTGTTTGACTAGGTAAAGAATAGAAGACAGAGTTGGAAAGTAGTGGACCTGGCCATGGAGAGCTGGGAAGCCAGCAGGAAACGTGGGACTAAATATGCCAGCTTGTTCAGGATGGTCCCTATCCCTGCATGCCAGAGGGGGAAACAGCTCCTCCCAGAACCCCGTGCAAGTTGCTGCTACCTAAGAACAGTGCGGTGATCATTAATTAATAAGCACATTGAAAACCTAAGCAGACAGACCCACAGTTAAGGGGCCGCAGAGACCCAGAGAGGGTATCTCAAGGGGCTGCCTCTTTGCAGTCCAGTTTATGACTCTTCAGGGAAGGCTAAGCTACAGACTTATTATTTTCCTTCTGGGACTAAAAAGAGAACCGTAGTTTCCTGCCCTATTAAGCCTCTGCCTTTCATGATCATTAAAATACCTTTAAATACTTCATTTCTCCCCCCTTAAAGTGTTCCAGGCATAAGGGAAGCTATTAGTGAATTAATAGGAAGTAACCTTGTTCCAAAATAACAAACACATGATGCCATTTGAAATTGGCTTCTCTCTTCTTCCCTTTTGGGTGTTCAGAAATAGCCACTTACAAACACATGAAGGCATTTGCCTCAGTGGTAAATATGCCTTTCGTGTCGATTTCAGCAGGCAACTCTCTGCAGACGTGCACATGTGTGCTCATTTCCTGCCCTCCAAAATTATTTTTTTTGGTTGTGGACATATGGCGAGCAATAGTTGGAATAGTTATTCAGGGCGCAGACTCTCCTCTGGGATCCGTGGGACAAATCTTGCTCCTTCTGTCAAGTCAGAATCAGCGAGAATGTATCGAGCACTGCAGTAGGCAAGGGGTTTTAATCGTGTGTGCATGCTTACCACCAACCTCATAATAAAATCATTATCAGTCCTCTATGGCATGTTAATGGTCAAACGGATAATAACTAATGAAGCAGCTCACAATTTGTAAGAGCTTAACTATCATCCAGGTACTGTTCTATGTAACTTGCAGGTATTAAGTAATTTAATTCTTAAACAACCCTAGGAAGTAATTATTAATATTATTGCCATTTTATAGATAAGGAAACTAGGGCAGGGAGAGTTCGTCTAGGCAGGTAACTTTTCTAAATCTAGAATTCAAAAGATGGATAGGACTGTGATCCAGACAACTTATTGACGTTTAATTTGAGTTTGAGTTTCATTCTCTGTGTATTCTCCTCTCTCTTGCAAACTCCCACCTCTCCTGAGAAGGGAGCCAAGCCCTGGGTGCCCCCTTGGCTCTGGAAGATTTGTGTAGCAGGTTGGAAGCTGAAGATTCTGAAGTACCCCCTCTTTTAGTCTTCCATGAAAGCCTACATTCATAAATAAGGGGTTATTGCAAACTCCTGGGGCACAGAGAGAAGTGAGTAGTTCTGAGGGAGCTAGAGAGAGAGGAGAGATGGCTCCAAGACTGGGACAAGGAGGATGCTAGCAAGTCCCGGGAAGGCAGAGACCCATGCCCCACTCCCAGGAGTGCAGGACCTCAGAGAAGAGCAGCTGTGTGGTCTCCCCAGGAAGGTTGGACGCTGGGTGGTGGGACACACACCCCCACCCCAGTCTAGGTCCTGCAGGCTCTGCAAAGCCTGAGAGTGACAGAGTCACCCACCTTCCAGGAGGACATGGGCTTGGAGAGAGAACAGATCTGAAATAAGCACGGTGGATTGAAAACCAGAGGCTCCTCCTCCTTTTTCCAGCTACAGGGAGACTTAGAACCCCCAGGAAGGAGGAGAAATAATCACTGAGATTGAATTTACCATTATTCTGGGCAGACAGCAGCTTAGAGTCAGATTTTATTTGACTTAAAGAAAATGATGAAATGGGCAGTTTTTGTAGACCGGGTTGGTGGTGTGAGAGTCTTCTACCCATTATAAACTGTTTAGAGAAGATTTCACAGAGGAGGAGGAAGGACTTGGACTCTTAAAGGAAGAGTCAAGGCTAGGGAGGCAGAAGGAAGGACAGAACCATCTGGCCAGAGGCAAGAGAGGGGCCACGAGTGAGGACAGAACGAAAGCACAAGGTCAGAGCAGAGGCCAAGAGCGGCCCCGGGCTGGAATGGGGGGATGAGGCCTGTGGGGAGATAAGGTGTGAGGGGCTATGTCTCCAGACGGGGGTGTGGGCTTGCCTTTAGGCTCGCTCCACTAAGGCCTGCTTTGCCAGCACACTGTGTCAACACACTGGCAAGAGTCACTTTGAGACAAGGCTATGGGGCATCATTCTGTCCTACCAAGCAGTCTTCTTTCTTCCTGACTCTTGACTCTGCCCATGCTGTCTCATCCCTGCAATACCTGTCCCTTTGTACCCACCCCAACCCTTCCTCAGCATCCCCAAACCCCACAGGTAAGCCAACAAGATCCTCACTGCCATCTAAGGCTTAATCCAACCACCACCTCGAATACAAAGCTCGCTCTGACCCCCTCAGGGGACCAGCCCTGGCGTTACACTACTCTCTGCCGGACTGCCATTGAGTATCTTTTCGTGTTGCCCTGCTCTTCTGTGCACTTCATAGTGGCAGGAACCACATCATTTTCCCAACGGGATGCTCACAGTGCCTGGCACATCCAAGAAGGGCTGATACTCCTTGGGTGAGCGTCGCAGAGCTGTGCTTAGCTGCACAGAGAGGGAAATGTCTGGCTGTTTTATGAACAAAAATCCTCACCTCTGCACCCTCTGTCCACGGTGCACCCAACCCCCAGCGTGGTGGTCACTCCTCTGGGTCATTGCTGGAGGTGCTGCTCAAGGGCAAGTACATGACCTGGGCAGGTGACAACACATCATCCATCGTCTCTAGTGTCACAACAGAGCACAACCCAAGGGAATGAGATGGAGAAGGGAGAAGTCTTGACATAGAAGGTGCAAAAACCAACCAGACTGTAGGACATAGAACTCAGAGTAACGAGGGCAGCTGTGGGTCACAGGCACACTGGAAGGCCTCTGAGCATGTGCGGTAGCATAGAGCTCAGAGTCTCAGGACAGAGGAGGGCAATGCTTTCAAAAAAGGAGGGGCAGATGTGGAAAATCTACCCCTCCCTGGAGCAGAGGACTGGAGAAGCAGTTGGGCATGGCCTGGGGTAATGCTAGGAGAAATCAGGCCTTCGGTGACTCCAAACAAGAAATCAGTCCTTCCCACTGCAGCAGGGACACGCAAGAGAAGCAGTCCACTTTGATACAGAAACGGCACAGGATTTCAGTTCAGGGGAATTGGGCTTGCATTTTGACTCAGCCACTAATTAGCTGTGTGACCCTGGTAGAGTCATTTGACTCTACCTCTCTGAGCCTCCATTTCTTCATTTATAAAATGAGTGGGCTGAACTCCAGGGAGATGATTACTATAGCCCTTTTTAGCTATAACAGGCTAGGACGTTATTTAAACCCATCACAGCTGTAATGTGACAGCCTTCTGAGGCTTTCCTTCTTCCATCCGGTCCTACATCTACATGAAGAGGAAAAACACATGCATTGTAACCCAGAAGCATTTGGGGAAATGGTATAAGCAAAGCATCTAAGCATCTAAGCATCTTTTTTTATCAAGAGAATCTGAATATCAACCATCAAGCCCCAGGCCTAAGGGGAGCTGGGAATATTTCAGGGCACATTAACCACTGTTGTGGTAACTAATTATGCACATTGACTTTGAGTCTGTTTCAACAGTTACATCTCAGAGTGTAATTCCTACACTGTTTCCAGGAAGGGAGGGACCTGAGCAAGCGCTAGTGAGTCTTCCTAGAGTCTGAACTGCGGACTGGTAATAGCTGGCATTTCAAAAACGTAGCCTTTTGTTTCTTGAAAAACTGCTTAAAAGCATTCAACTCCCCCATCTCCGATCCTCCTCTGAAAAAGAAAATCGTAAATATGATTTCAATACATTGTGTTAATATCAGGATGCACACACAGAAGTCTCTGGGATCCAGTGTCGAGCAAAAACCCATCTGTGATGCCAACGACTTACAAGAGAAAGAAGGGCATTAACGCTTTCAGGTCTCTCGAGAAGTGAGAGTTCAGTGGTCGCTTGCTCTAAATACAGAAGGTAAAAAAAAAGAACTCATGCATCAGTGTGATGTTATTTGAAAATAAAAACTGATAAAAATGTATTGGAATAGGGTGACGGATCTGAATGGGTATCTTCCCCTAAAATAATTTATCTCTGCAGAGACATCCGTCATTGAAACCGCTGGCTTAACTGATCTAAATTCCCACTGTTTGCCATTTGCTCAAAACCTTATCCATGTCCCAATTAAAATCTCTGCTGGCAAACACTATGAGAGATGTCAGAGCAATTTTCATAAAAGAGTGAAAGAAGGAAACCACACAGAATTTTTAACAATGTATTAGTTGGCATGAAGGCAAAGAGTGATACGCGTGGGTCATGTTGGGGAGTGGGCCCTTGAAGGATTTTCTTATCATCAAAACTTGGCCGTCTTAGGTTGGAGAGTATATCCAATCAATCAATCAATCATTATTTACCTAAAATATAATAGGGAAAATAGTTACTATCACAATTTTTTGGAGGTAGAAGCTAGGCATACGATATAAGGCCTTGCCACTCAGGGTGGCCTTGTACCGGAGCATCTCAGTATCACCTCGAAGCCTCAGGTCCCACCCAGGCCTACTGAAATCAGAATCTGCATTTTAACAAAATCCCCAGATCAAAGGGATTCATATCTTTATTAAGGTCTGACAAGTGTAAGTAGTAGGCATGAATTCAAGAAATTAAAGTAGGTGTGTGGGGCGGTGGGGTGGGAGGGTGCATGTGTGTGAGGGGACGTGTGTTGGAAAAAAATGTGTGAGTACAGACCATAAATGTGGAGTTGGGATTCTGAACCCTTCCAGTGTATTCCAGAGCCCATGTTCTTAGCCACCAAGCTGTTCTGCCTAAGAGACCATTTGTATGTGAAACCCATATCCACAGTCTCCACTTGAATATCTCCAGTGACAGGCATCTCACTCATTCTCAGGTGGCAACCTATTCCATTTTCAGTAGTTACATAGCTCATTTTTCAAAGACCTGGAATGATTTGGATATTGTGATAAACTGACACCTTGCAGGGGTCCTGGATCTCTCTGAAAAACATACAAATATCTTATCCCTTTTCTCCATTCAATCCTTGAAGTATCTGGTGATGGCTCTTGTGACTGCTCTTAGACTGGACTGTCCTTTGCAAGGATATGGTTGTCAACTCCAGGCCATGACTGCCAAAGAGAAATTCTTCAGCAGACTAGCCCTGTGACCCTGGGCACATTACTAAACCTTAGTGTATGTGTCAGTTTTCTCATCTCTAAAATAGGGTGAGAATAGTACCTGCCTCGAATGTGCTTTGTGAAGAGCGGATAAAATAATCCATACGATGCCCCCAGTCAGTGATCAACAACACATAGTAAGTGCTCAGTGAAGGCCAGCTATTATTACTCCCAGCTTAAACACTCTTTGTTCAAGAAAGGCATTAGAGAAAAGGCAGAGTTTAACTGTATCTTTAAAAGACGTAATGTTAAGTACAGAACGTAAGTCAGCCAAAAGGGCATTCTGGAGGAGCAGGGACCTGAAAGCACCAAGTATCAGAGTTGGAAGTGGTGGATTAAAAAACAAAAGCAAAAAAAAAAAAAAGGTTTAGTCTGATTAGAGTAAAAGGTTTGTAGACCAGTGAGAGAGAGAGCTAGAAAGGTAAGTGAAGGACAGGTGATGCTTTTCAAAAGTGTGACTCTGAGAAGGGCGGGTTGGGAGCTAAGCAACATGAGACCACCAGAGGCACCTTTTAACTGAATCTGGAGCCTAAGCAGTGGCTCAGAGGAAGGTACGGGGTCTGCCATCACAAGGCACATACCTGCCCTTCGTATTTGGTTGACCCATATGGTATCGCTGATACTACCTTGTTTTTGACCCAGAAAACCAGCAATTTCTCTTCGTTCAAGCAAATACAAGTCCCTTCCTTGCCTTTAATGCATAAGGGAGGTGTGGCTTGTCAGGAAGACAACTCTACCTTTGCACCCCTGCCCCACCCATGACTTCCTCAGAGGCTGAGGGAGCCTATGGAAAAGGGATTTGGAAGCAAAGGCGTGACATGCTGAATCATCAAAAGGCATGTTACTTTCTGGGTGTCCCAGGGCCCTGGCACCACGGTGACCAGAACAGTTTTGTCTCATGGATCCACTTTCCAGAAGCATCCACAGTTTACTGCTGATGTAGCCACCCCAAGAACGTTCTTGCCTTCTACCCAACTCCAAGACTCTTGCCCAGGCTTTAAAATGTTAGCTTTGCATAGAGCATTAGCAATCATTTGGGTAAAAACTAAATTCAGAACAAAACAAAACCCTGGGCTCGTTCTGACAGCCTGAAAGGACAGTTTAGGAAAAAAGTAAGAGGGAAGCAATTTATTGAGAAGGACAAAAAAAATGCTAACAAGATATTTCAAAATAATGGCAGCTGCATGCACTTCCAGCGTGAGGGCCTCGCCTGGGCCCATTTTGGTAACGACGGGAACTGCTGCTTTTTCTTTCCCAGGCATATGTTTAAAGCGTCCTGCAAATGATTTCATGTTGGATCGAGCTCCACTACTCACAATTCATATTTGGTCTAAATTACAGTAAATGTTATTTCAAGATTTACAAGTTAATTATTACAGTATAGTATTTACTCCATTATATAGAAATTACTGCAATAGCTAATGCCTAAAGGGTTTTCCCCCTCGCATATGAAGGACAGAGAATATTTTAGAGTTTTTTCAAGCAGAACAGGGCTCACTGGGGTGTGTGTGTGAATGTGCGTATGGGAGCGGGGCTGGGAGGACGGTACACGGAGATTTGCCGGCAAAGGCCCACGTTCTTTAGGTTGTAGGTTATGGGGAGCATTGGTAGCCGAGCTTGCTTTAGCCGAAGTCCCAGGAAATAGCACATCCTATCTGTAGCGGCTAAGGAGATCGTGCTGACGCCCATAGATATGCAAGAGGTCCACGTCACCTCCCACGTGCCCTCGATGTACAGCGCAGAACAAAAAAACCCTCTGACCTACAGATGAACAAAGATTGGGTTTACTCATCTCTGGGAGGCAGATGCGTGAGAGACCTCAACTGCAATTTGGCTCACCCTCTTTGGGCTTGTTGTGGAGGTTTAAATGGTCTCCTTACATACACCCTCCCACCCAAACACCCCACCCTTGCTGCAGAAGGGTCAGCAATGAGACACCTGGTAGCCCCCTGCTCTGGGCTACATTTACACCTCTTTGCTCCATTCCAGCTGAGTTCTTTGTTCTGGCTGCCAAACCCAAAATGGATTCCACAAGCATCCTGCTTCCCAAATGTTGGTCCAAATGGCAGCCTGTAGGTCTGGGAACCCTAGGGGCCTGACAGGCAGTTGAGCTGAATGACAGGCTTGGGATCAAACTCCACATTTTGCTCCTCTGGCTGCAGCCCAGCATCTTGGGCTAGTCAGCCGCAGCTTCCTCTTGAAATGTCCTCTCCTCCCCAGAAGCCCAATCGCCATTACCTTGATCGAAGCTGAACAGATGGAAAAGGAGAATGTGGCAATCACAGAAACATCATGTCCCCAGACCCTGGCCCCTCTTCAGGAGGAGAGGGTGATCGATGGGACCAGGTGAGTCGATGTGCGCTGAGTGAACACCCCCTGTGTGTCTAGGCCTGAGGTTGGCACAGTTGGAAGGAAAAGTGGTCGGTACTTCTCATGCATGCTTTCTCCAAATGCAAAGGATTCCACGGCTCAGCCTTCTCACTGGCACGGAGGCAGAGACAGAGGGGGTGAAGGGAGAGAAACTGCTAGTGTGTTTTCTCCTAAAGTGCTCTTGACACACTTCCTTTTGGCAGGTGGAGGAGGAACCTAACACTGGAGGTTTGAAGTGAAAATGCTCTTGCAGCTGGCTCCTAGAGCTCACAGGTGGGCTTCCAGTTTGAGGAACGCTCCTGTTACGCTAGAGCACATGACCTGCCTTCCTTGGACCCTAGCAATTGTTCAAGAGACCACTGTTTGGCTGATGGACACTGGAGGATAATTTAGCCCAGAGCTTGTTCATTCCCCTGCCCTCACCTTAATCACAATCATAATCGCTGGCTCCTTACCATCCAGGTACACCCCTCTCCCCTCTGCCTCTCACCCTTCCAGTCTGGTAATCTTTGCAAAATGTACATCTCATCACATCTAACTGCCCTGCTTTCAATCCACCAGTGGTTTCCCATGACTCTCAGCATAAATCCCACTTCCTTGAATGGCTAACCACACCTCACGTGGCTGAGCTCTGCCGGCCCCTCCTGCCTTCCCTCTACCATCTTCTTTCCTGCAGTTCTTAAGGTCCAGCCACTCCGGCCTTCTTTAACCCCTAGACCCCACGCCCACCCCTTCCTACCTCTGGGAGTTGACTGACGCTGCTTTTGCCAGCTTCCCCGTGCCACGCCTCCCTGACCTCCTTCTGGTGGCTCTCTGTAACCTGTCCTTCAGATCCCAACTCAGGGATCTCCCCTGACATCTGGACTCAGGCAGTTCCTGCCCTGGCCTTTCCCACGACTCATATAAACCCTCACGCTGAGCACTCATCTTACTCTACTGTATTCAGTTGTGAAATATCTTTCTGTTCTGCTGGACCATAAGCTCTGTGAGGGCAGCTGTCTCATTTGTCCTGATCATTCCCGGCAACTAGTAAAGTGATTGGCAATGGTAATACATATTTATTGAAAAAAAGACGTTCTTGAGTGAATTCCAAGAATACTTAGCGAAAAAAGTAGGCAGTTTAGTGTATCAACTGGGTGGAGAAACATGGCAGGAATACTAAAGAGAGCTAATATGTACTGGGCACTTACTACCTGTCAAGCACTGTACAGCTGTTTAAGTTTCCCAACAATCCAATATGAGATAGGTGTTCTTATTGTACCTCTTTTACAGAAGGAAAAACTGAGATGCAGGGACAGTAAGTAATATGACCCTGGGTACTTGGCTCTTAAGAGGCAGAGCCAGGAAGTAATCCCAAGCAGTTGGGTGCAGAGTTAACACACTTGTAACCATTCCGCTAGGCTGACTCCCACTGAGCTGATGGGGGTGAGAATAACAGGCATCAACACACTTCAGTGCTTTCTCTCCTGCTTCCAGCTCTCACTGTCTCTCTGCAAACAAACCCTTGTTTAATGAACATGTATTTAACGTGGGGAGAGAATAAAACTTATCAGCTCCACGAATGCTTCATACACACTCTTTTACTACCTGTCACATCTTTACAATGTAGTCAAAGCATTCTCAGCAGCAGAGATAATTAAAACAAAACAAAAAAGGTAACAAGTTTGGGCAGAAGAAATGGTTATCGGAGAGAAGGACTCGCCTTATTAGTCCCGACCAGCCCTACAAGTGCTGAACTCAAGCCTTCTGGAAAGAAGGCGCCTCCTGACCCTTCCCTGCTCCTCCTGCTTCCCTCCCCCAAAATGCCTTCATATCACACACACACACACACACACACACACACACACACACACACACACACACATTTGGACTAGAAAGCAAGGTGAGGGCTGTGGCAGCTCATAAGACTCACTAGAAATTCTATCAGAAAGCAAAATCCCCAGCAGAGTTTTAACATCAGCTGTGCCCAGCCATCAGATTTCAGAGAGGGGATGGGGAGTTGAGAGAAGAATACATGAGAAGCCTCCATTCCTTGCTGGTCTCTAAAGTTACCACCTTGGATTCCCCCCAGCACAGACCTCACCCAGTCTGGTCCCCATTTATCTGTCCCACTCCTCTTTCTGTGCATGTGACCATTCTAGCAAACTCTGGAAGATTTCTCTCAATAAGACTATTCCATGGGACTTCCCTGGTACTGCAGTGGTTAAGAATCTGCCTGCCAATGCAGGGGACACAGGTCCGAGCCCTGGTCCGGGAAGATCCCACATGCCTTGGAGTAACTAAGCCCGTGCGCCACAACTACTGAGCCTGCACTGTAGAGCCCGCGAGCCACAACTACTGAGCCTGCATGCCACAACTACTGAAGCCCGCACACCTAGAGCCCGTGCTCCGCAACAAGAGAAGCCACCGCAATGAGAAGCCTGCGCACCGCAACCAAGAGTAGCCCCCGTTCCCCGCACCTAGAGAAAGCCTGTGCAAATAGAGAAAGGCTGCATGCAGCAACGAAGACCCAAAGCAGCCAAAAACTTAATTAATTAATTAATTAATTTTTAAAAAGACTTTATTCCATAAAGTTTTCACTCATAAAATGTTAAATACAAATAAATATTTTATGTTCCAAAGCACTTTACTGACCTGCCAATTAATCACGTATCTTTCCATATCTCATTTTCTTTTATCTGTGTGGCAACTAATAATCATTTCTACTGTTGAAGGCAATTATGTACTTCATGGAGTTAGCCAAGCCATTGCCTATCTTAAAAGGGAGCACAGTGTGTCCCTCTTTCCACAGTGCCTGTTGCTTCTTCTTGACTCCAGACAGAGCTACTTCCAGTCTACGACACCCTTGAGTGATCCTGACCTTGAAAGACCAGGGGAAAGAGATTACACTTCAGAGTTACTGTCCCCCCAGGTGTGGATCCTTGCCTCACCTTTCCCAGCTGCGTGACCCTGGGCATGTCCCACAGTCTCTCTGGGGTTCAAGTCACTGGAGTAGGGATTTCTGGAATAGGAATTTAAATCTATACTTCACAGAACTGGCATAAGATAGAATACAGAACGTGTTTTCCATCATTTCTGGTATAGAATAAGCACTCAGGTGACAGTCACTACCATTATTTACAATGACTCTTACTTATGGTACAACGAAGGAAGCTCACATGACTATTCTGCTGTCCAAAGCCTACTAGTTACTTGGTTTTACCATCTTTTAGCATACAGAGGGTGAGCTGATACATAAATGTTTTTCCTTATCATCTGTGGAGCCAAAGACAATTAAAGGATGGTTTGCAAGAGAAAATCAGCATATGTGCTGCCCCCAATCCCAGCAACAAAACCCATGAAGTCTGACTCTCTTCTCTAGGCTTCACTAGGCTACATCAAAGGAGTTCTTCCCCGCCACTCCACTGAGGGGATAAGTTCCATCAGTGACCCTGCTAGAGCAGATGTCCTTGGGAACGCTGCCTCCTGACATAACCCTCGTCCTATATCCGGCATGTGCCCCCGTGAGACACTGCATGCTCCTGAAGCTGCAGCATCTCCCTAGAGGATGGGAGAGATCTGACTTATGGCCACCAGCATACAGTTGAACTAGGCTTTTATTCTTATGTTATTCCATAATCTGTTTAGTCTTTCACAAGTGAAATGGAAAAAATAAGATATAATACTAATGCTTGTGGTATTTTAATTTTTTAAAACTACAAATCCTCTGGAAACAAGAAAAGGAGGAAATTGGCACGAGTTATTTTTATCTTCCAGTTCAACTTCTTTTGTTCAAGTGCAGAGACAGGACATGAACACTTTTCTGTCTTGTGGGTGGTAGATTTTTTTTTTTCCCCCTTTACCAGTTTCCAAATTATCTCTAAGTCCTTAGACCCATTAGCCTAATTAATATTAAGAACATATGCATATGCAAATAAGGTCCTTTTTGCCATATATTTCACTTTATAAGACAGGTTGAAGGGTGGTTGGGTGAGTCAATCAAATGTCATAAATTGGCTATGCATAAGATCTCATTAATATTAATTGGGGTGTGGGCATTGTGCAGTAGTCCATGCCTCCATTAGAGATGGGCCCCTTGCTTTAATTGTTCCAAAGATTTTGAAAACCAAAGGCTCTGATCTGATTTAAATATGTAATCTCCAACCACCGCCCCCACACACCCTGCCCCCAGGTAGTCTACTGAGCAGCATCAGAAAGGTATTAAAAAATACAGAGCAGACCTTTTCTAAGACAGATGGCACACAATGAGGTTAGAAAAAGTATCTTGAGATCCAACCTGCAAGAACAAAAAAAAATTGCTTGCATTGTTGTTTTCATTATCTTGCTTCTGTCATTTCATGAGCTTTGTATCTTGCAAGGAAAGAAAGAAGGGAGAAAAACTGTGAAATTAATCTTTTGTGCATGGCCTGATAAAGAAGAGACATGCTCAGACAAAAGATAGACTGAGAGAAGGTACCGTGATTGATGACTAAAGTAAAGGTGTCAGAAGAGTATTATGTAAATTACTGGAGGCACACACCATTTCAGAGAGAAGGAGGGAGAGCGGGCGGGGAGCGAGGGAGAGGGAGAAGGCAAGAGAGGGAATGAGGCGCTGAGAGTGAAAAGAGGATTGCAGAGTCGATGTCACCAAAGAACTGGTCCCCAAACACCCATTTCTTGCCATCTTTCAACCCCTCCGACAAGCTCACCTCGCATTCTCTCTGGGTTGCACGATGTAACACGGGATCGGGGGTGGGGACGAACTGTCAACATCAGCATGATTCCAGGCGAGGAAAGGTTTAGGGAAAGCCGGGTCTCAAGTGAAATCATCAAGGAGGGAAGTTTCAGTTAAAGGGGAAAAGGAGCCGGCTGGCAACTGCTTGTGTCCCTGTGTGAAGTGTGTCACCAGAGGTGGGGACGGGCGGCAGGCTACTCTCATTCTTCACGCAAGAAATGGGCTCTGAAGGGGCCCACGTCCTTCCCCCAAGCCTCTGGCTGTTTCCACACATCTGTGTCGGGTGCCTGACCTGACCGCTCTATGGAGGCCGGTGGAGAGAGACTCAAAAGGCCCGGGGCCAGGAGCCACATTGCAAAAATCTCTGCTCTGTTTTTCTTCCTCTTAGGCTACATGTTATTTCCTAAGTAATGAAATGACGGCAAGTGTTGAAAACTGCCTCCATTTTCTTGACTGAGAGAGACGCAAAGTAACGGTAGGATTATTTTCAATTATGGGAATGGGCTTTGCCACAGGGACACTTGCATGAGGCTGGCGTGCACCTCCCGGTATATGTGGTACGCTTGCAAGGTTCAAATATTTCAGGCATAGAAGTCCAGCACTGGGATCTATGGGTTTCTAAAATACAGGAAACTCCTTCCAAATTCTTGGAAACCGAATCAGAGACAGCAAGACTGGCATTCAGCAAGAACTCACTGGACAGCGTGCTTATCACCAGCCCCTTTCTGACGCGAGCAACATTTGTCCCCATTTGTTGGGGCTTGCGCGGCATGGGTGGCTAAATATTTTAAATACCACCTCCTTGAAAAGTCCAGGGAGAATGAAGGCTAATGACCAGGTGAAGATTTTCTCCACACCTGCCCTCCCTCCTGAGCAGGATGCGAAGGTAAGGGAATAAAAGGAATCTCTAGTTCACAAACGCTTAGACGGTCCTCCAGCACAATAAATATTTGAATAAAGCCCAACCTGCCATGAAATCCAAAATGCAATTAATGAATTAACTTTAAAATGAATAATAAAATGCAATCTAAAGTAAATTTATTTATATGTGCAAGTCCTGGTTTTCCCATTTTGATTATTTTGGAGATTTTTGAAATAACAAATGACTGGGAGGGTCAAGGAGGTCTAGGAATGGGGATAAAAATGGGCCTGATTTACACTCCAAAGTTGTTCCCCAAGGCCCTGCCATCAGGTAGTGTTAACACCCAAGGATGTAGTCACCAGTCCCCAACCCCAGCCCCCAGGGCTGTCTCTTCCTTCTCTGACTTCCTATGTCCTTACCACCTGGCCATGTAGCCAGTCACAGGCTGCTTCCTTTATGTGTTCCACAGTTAATATTCTTTCAGGCCTTCTGGGTGCCAGGTCCTCTGCTAGGTGATGGGGATACAAAGTTGAACAAGACACACTTTCCAGGAGGTAATCAGCTCCTGTGGCCACATCTTACAGCGCGTAGGCTCACCTCAAGGGCCAGGGCAGCAAGCACTGCTCTGGGATCAGGCCTTGTGATTTAAATTGAATTACCCAAATGGGGATTCGTCAGAGATCCGCCGGAGCCAAGCCAGGACACTGCCCTGGGGAAGGCAGTGCTTTCATCCCTGCGTGATTTAACTTTGTCCTTCTTCAGGAATCCTTCCATCACATGGAACCAACCCTCATTCAAAGAATCTCAAGGGAGAAGTTTTATTATAGCAGGAGCTCCGAGGACCCAAGAGGGAGAAGTATATTTAGGCCTCCAGAGATAACAGAACTGTGGCCTGAAGAGGCATCAAACTCCAAACTCTTATTCTCTCCATATGTATATTTCTGTCTTACTCAGGTAATACACAAGATTTTGACCTTGCTTCTCTCTTTCTATCTGTGTATTACCATCTCTCTCGCTGCAGTTTCATTTCCTTTGCTGGCTTTCCTCACAGATCATCTCAAAGGCACCATAATGATGATGGTACTATTACTGTTATTACTAATATTAATAGTAATAATAGCAAGCATGCGAATAGCTACCAGCACTGTTCTAGGCACATATATAGTACACATGAACTCATTTAACACAACAATCTTATTATTTTTTATCATTTAATTTACTTTTCATTCATTTGCTTATATTATTCATTCTTTATTTATTATTATATATAAACTTCTCTAATTTTCAGTGGTGGAAAAGGAGGCAGTGTGGTGACATGCCCCAGGGTGCATGGCTAGGAAGTGATGGAGCCCACATGTGAGCCCTGGCCGACAAGCCCCCAGGAGCTGTGCTCTCAGCAACTAAGTTAGCCTGCCCAGAACCTGCTAGTTCCCATGACCTTCCAGATCCAGCTAAGGAGAACCGCTGTGTCCCAGTTGCAAATTTCTGAAAGGGAATAAATGGCCCAGCTTGAGATCTGGCTGCATCCCTGACACCCTCAGCCATGGTCAGGGGCAGCAGATTGGGTGGCATGTATTGCTGCAGGGGTGGTGACCAGAAGACAGCAGTGTGAGTAATAGCAGCCCAAAGAGGTAAACATTGTTTACATAAACATTTTCATAGAAAAAATCATTCAAAACATGATTCTACCAATGTAACAGAAAGGGCCCAATGAGGACAGTTTGGGAAGCGTGGGACTAGAGACAACCCATAACTGGGCAATAATTGTACATATGCTTGTTTTAGGAGAATCACATGTCAGCCTCTTGAACTCCAAAAGGCCATCTAAAATTTGCTCTTCAGGTCAATGAAACAAAGAGGAAAAGCTCGGAGTGAGTGAGGTGAGTGGACCCAAAGAGTAAAAGAACAGAAAAGCTGCTCGAATGGATGGGATTCCTCCTGCGCCACCCCCTGCAGTCACCCCCACTGGCAGTCATGGGGGACCTGCCTTTGGCACAGTGGTGAGGTGGACCAGCTCTGGCCCGGAAGCCAGGAGCTTGTGGTTCTAGCGCTGACCCCACTGCTAAGTAGCCCCCGACTCCGAGAAAGTCACCACACATTCTAGCCTCAGTGTCCACCACTGTGAAGTTGGGGTGTTAGAAAATATCTCTTCTCCCTCTCAGCTCTAAATATCGGTGCCTTTCTCTAGAGCCCACACTTGGGTCCTGCAGCTACTTCCCTCAGGGACCAATGGCTTCCAGCAGACACACTGGCATTCTGATTTCCTAAGGCCCCGTCTTCCTTCTCCCTGACCACGGCTTCTCCGGAGGAAACGAAGCAATGACTATAGACGTGGTGGAAATAGCTTTCTGGGGAGGCTATAAACAGGTGGAAGAGGCAGCTCTCTTTCCTCTCACTGAGTGTTTTCAGGCATGTTGGAAATGGCAAGAAGTTCCCCAGGCGGGTCTCACTTGGAGGCTCACCAGTGTCGTTGCCACTTTGTTTTCTAACAGCCGCTTGCAGCCTTGGCCCCAAAGTCTTCTTGAGAAAGATTTTCCCTTTCATATGTCTGACCTTATGATTCATCTGGCTCCTGTTTTAAAACCAATTATTACGTATTGTCTTTTGAATTTCACCCCTGACACCACTTTGCCCTGACTTAATTCTATGACTGGCTTTTATTCAAAACTTTCGAGAAAGGTGTAAGAGCTGCAAATGGGCTTCTTCTAGAAGGCTTGAGTAAAACAGCAGCTCTGGTGATCAAAAATAGATCACTGGCATTTGATGCATGCTGTTAAACAAAACGTGTGCTTGTTTCAAGTGATAAAAGTGGATAAAAGGAAAACTGAAACAAAGGCCTAAATGATGAGAGAGAGGGATTCTGGGTCATGACTTCTGCGTATTAGGCTGAATCTTGCTCCTGAGCTCTGACCCAGTATTACCATTTGTCCGTTAGCCCTTTCTATATGGTAGCCCCGCCTATACCATTGTCTCTTTTAGAACCTGCTGCTCCTTTTGTATTCCCTCTGGATGTTCACTGACTGCATCCTGGTCTTCAACCTCGATACACAATTATCCAACAAATCTATTCAACACTGGCTCATAAATGTCTCCCAAATCCACTCTCCTCTCTACACTCTCATCCAAACTGGTCTAGTGCAGATTTTCCTCCTTCCTCACCTAGTCTATTGGAAGCCACGGCTTCCAAATTGGTTTCCTTCGCTCCACTTTTCCCTATCTCCAATTCATTCTTCACGATGCATCCATGTTTTCTGAAAACAAAGGGTTCCAAACCTCCACTGGTTCCCCAGCATGTGAAGAATGAATTCAAACTTTTAGGAGACACATCCTAGTTCCTCCACAATCTGACCCCAATTCCCTGTTTCGGCCCCTCCTCTTTTTGCACTAACACAGCAGATGGTGGAGTCACCCCAGGCTTTGACTCTCCCAGAGCATACTGGGCACATTCCTGCCTCTGTCCTTGCCCTTGGTGTCCCGTCTCCTGAGAATGTCATTTTCTCCACATCCGGCCTCCATCTAACCCTGCCTAAATCCCACCCATCCTTCAGGCTCCAACCTTCCCTCCTCTGGAACAGCCTCGGCTTGCTCCCTACTTGCAGCTCATTGCTCTCCCCTCTGAGTGTCCCTAGAAGGTGCTTCTCAAAGCTGGGGCACTTTTTAAAATGCTGACTTCCTGTCCTAATTAACTCAAAAACCCTGGGAATGAAGCGCTGGGGCATCAGTATTTTTTAAGAGCCCCCCAGGTTATTTTCATATTGCCTGACTTTGAGAAGCCCTGCTCAAGTACTTGGTTTGTATCCCTTCTACTTTTCATATTTAATTAATATTTATTTACCGAGCAAATACACAATTGTGCTCCATGTGGGAATATTACAATGAGTCAAGCCCAATACAAAAGGTAATATTAACATAGAATTTGTATTATATATTTTATTGTTTTATAATATATCATAAAAACACATAATAAAATATGGTATCTTATAGTCTAGCCATTTGTGCACAGGTCTTTCTACTGCTATTCCTTGAAAATGACTATTTCTCATTTATCTCTGTATCTTTTAGCACCTAACACATGGCTCAGATTCAATAAATAGATGGTGATTTAATTAATTAATATATTTATTAATGTGCTCACTTTTGGATTAATTGCTGGAATGACCTTTTTACTTCAAACTCATCTGGCCTGAGAGACACAGCAAGGTGTCCTTGCATTGCTCTCTCTGAAGCAGTGTCTCCTGCCATCATCTGAGGGACAAAGACTGGTGAGCCCCATCACTGGCCTGTGCCGCGGCCTGGACAGAGGAGAGCCTGCTGGTCCCTGAATCAAGCCTGCACAGGCCCTCGATGAGTTTGCTGACTTTTGACAAAGACGGGGACGTAAGCTAATCTCTCCTTATTCTTTAAGGAAGCACAAACAGTTCAGCAAGTTAAGTGGTTTCCATTTTCCAAACACTAGCCTCAGCCCCACCAGCTCCACGGGAGAGGTAGGATGAGGTCTCTTTCACATGCAGACAAGGAGAAGGAGGCCCAGATGGAGGGGTTCTGTGGGAGGTCAGGGTATCTGTTGGCCCAATGCCTTGGCTCTGTGTGCCTGGGAGAGAAAATGATGAAGATGTGGAGCCCTCTGGGAAGTTTCATCTCATGCCTTGACAGAGACATTGGATAAAGTGAATGCTTCACTCACCACAACTATAAGGGTTTCAACTTTCAAGAGGAATCAACATCCCTCTGAAGAAGTTCAGAGAAGTGAATTGTTTTTCTCAGGTTCAAGTTTCCATTTAAAGCTATTCCCCCTTTAAGAAATCCAAGGACCCACAAACATTTTCCAAATGGCACAGTCCCATATGGCAACATGACAGTCATGGTTCTTAGAAAGGTAAGTATTTGAAACGGTCACCTAAGACTCGCTGAGGTGAGAAATTAATACAAATTACAACTGTAAAGTGCCTAAATTTTACATCATTTATCTCCCCTTTCCCTTTGTTGTAAATAAACCTTTGAAAGGGAAACATTATTTTCATTTTGTTAGATTTGTCCCCTTCCTTTTTCTTTCACATCATTGAAACTCCCAACCCAAAGATGAAATAAGGAAAATCAACCTTAAAGCTGAACTTATCGATTCTATCTTCCTTTCAATTTTCCCCTTAAAATGCTTCAGATGAATAATATTTCACTTCTCAGAAAAGAGAAAATTGATGTCCTGCGCAAGCCATAATGCAAATGAACATTGAAAGTATCAGAGAATCCACCTTTTTGTAATGATTAGTTTAAGTGGGGGAGGGGATCAACGCTCAGTAAAATCTTGACACACACAGAGTCAGCGTTATGCCCCTGCCCACTTCCTACTCTGAGGCCACCTGGAATATTCTCAGCCACAGCCTTAGCAACCAGGAGACCCCATGCTGTATGCCCAGGCCCATACTTAGCATCCCCAGGGGACAGGGCTTGTGTCAATGACCTGTCTCTCCCTTCCTCACCAACACAATGTTTGTGAGTCTTTGGTTCCCCAGGGCCACGCTCTTCACTGATACAGTAGTCTCATTAATCTCATCAATATGAGAAATTAGCATTTAAACAGAGGTCTTGTGGAAATACATTTATCCGAAATTGAACTGTAATCATGATGAGATGTCAAGCCATAGAGGAGATGTTTGGGGGTAACACGCTCTCCAGGTGTCTTCCAGAGCACCCTAGAAAGCTGGCTGCCTCCTTCATATCCCCACAGTGCTGGCCCTATTTGAAGGACTCAATGTCTCTTTACACAGACTCTCTTAAAAGAAGTTGTCACTTTAGGCTGCACAAACCAAAACTCATCCAAAATCAGGTGCTTGGGGGAAAAAAAAAAATTGAAGTACTGTTAATAATTTAAATGGCTTTTCTCTGCACATGCCCAGAACCCAAATCCCTTTTCTAACTGAAGTGCTTATATAAAAATTTGACAGCTCTTATAATTTTAAATTGCTCTACACTGAGTATGCCTAGAACCTTGATCACTTCCAAATTCAAGGGCTTATAAAAATTTGAAGCACTCCAATAATTTTAAATTGCAATGCACAGTGTAGAGTGATTTAAAATTATTAGACTGCTTCAATTTTTTTAAAAGGTCTTCAATTTGGAAATGAGTCAAGCAGCATTCTAATACAGTGGTTTAAGACATAGAGTGCTCATCTAAAACTTAACAACTAAAAATAATGAAAATTAAATCACATGAGTTTTTTTTTCCTTCTTTCTTTTTTTAAAAAATAGGGAAAGGACACTTAGAGTGCGCCTAAAAAATTGAGAAGTGTCTAGAAAATAAAGTTAAGGCTCAGGCTGTAGAGGAGAAAAGATGGGAGAGGAAAGTAAATGCAGGAGGGCTGGGCAGAAATGGTAATCACATCACAGAGGTCTTGCCCAGTCCTCGAGGTTTTAGATGTGGAACAGAAAAAATAAGAGTAAGTGGGAGGAGCCAGAACTGAGCAAAGAAAAACTTGAATATGACTTGGAACATTGCATTCTGTAAACTTTTCAATATCTAGGGATGCAAGTTGGACAGCAGCTGCCTCTAAAAAGTTCTCCTTTTGTTGCTGTTGTGTCGCTGTTGCTTGTTTGATGAAGCTCTTAAATAGAATTCATGGCTGTGCTGATTCGGGGTTTCCTCCCATGATTTTGGCTGACTTGGCTTTCAGGGGGCTGGCTAACAATCCAAATATCCCCAGTCATAGTCACTTACCAGCAAAGAGCACATTTTTGTATGAATTTCCCATGGAGGTCTGCACCTCTTTTTAGCTCAGAATAGTTGCCTACATGGGTTTTCTTTATTTCCAAAATATCAACAATCTTTTCTCTTAATCTTCTTTTCTTCTTGCCTAATTTCTAATTTCCTTTCTGCCTTTCTTTCCCCTCCATCACTATATCTTTCTTTAACTACCAAAAACTTCACAAAGTTAAAGATCATAGTGACTTTTACTCAATGGTCCTTTCTATCTAACCCAAAGGGCAAAGCCACAGGTCATGGAAAACAATCGCAGTAACAAGGTAAAGACCCTGAATAACGTCCCCTTGATAAACAGCATCTGTCTCAAAGGCTCCCTCACCATTTACCACAAAACAACCTGTGCTTTTAAACACCATCTAAATGTGCCTTATTTCATTTATTTGTTGTGAGCTGTTTTGCTCTATTGACTAGATAATGTGTGTCTTAAAATATTGTGTAAGTACATATTTAAATGAAAGCTTGCAATATTTCCCAGGGACCCATTGCAATCAGGGCTGAAAGTGAAAAGAAGTTGACAGAAGCTGAATTTTGGCACCTTTCTTGCCATACGGGACTAAGCAAGTGATGCTGTCTCCTGACTGGGGAAAGAAACGAGCACAACATAGTTAAGAAAAGGTGGGGGAAGCACATTAAAACAAAAATGTTATTCACCTGGAAAAGTGAGGTTCTTAGGAAGAGGCTAAGAGGGAATGCAGACCTCGGCAAAATTCAGTGTAGGAAACATTTTAATGAATTAAAATTTGGAAGGAAGTTAATGAAGGAGAGTAGGGAATTAAGAGCACGTTAGGATGGAAATAGGTCTGTATACTTTTTACTAAGCTAAGCGATGTTCTCCTGTGTCCTGGACACAGAGTGGATACCTGAACAGCACAATAACCTGGGCCAGGGCCTGGAAGGACAGCTTGAAATATGCCATGGGCATTGGTTCTACTGGCTTCTTCACGAGTCTACATAAGACTTATTGTAGATAAACCTGGACCCTGAAGTTAAACTGTAATTTCTTATACTTTCCAATTATTCCCAATTTGGATGATAACTTTTATTATCTCTTGTAATAGTGAATGAATAAATTAATAAAAGCCTATTGGCAGCAAAGGATATTAAGCAGTAAAATTTCGAAACAGCCCTGATTAAAACTAACTGTTGACGTCGTGGGTAATAGGGAGCCTTTAAAACAGGCTGGAGGGTGGCACTGAGTGCGAAGAAGGAAATAATTATGGAGGGAGAAGATGCTTCAAAGCAGAGTTTTCTTAATAGAAATGTGAATAAATAATAAACATCCTGAGCCAGTGTCTAGACCTTGACTAGTATTCTAACTAGATTATTTGAGGAAGGGCAGGTTTGAGGTGGGCGGCCAAATGCAGAGTAGTTCAAACAAACAGAAGTGTCAAGGTTTTAGAGATGAGGAGTTCACCAATGGGGTGTGGGAATAAATCTAGTCCTGATGGTGAAACATACCAGGAAATGATTAAGAATACTTTGCTAAGGAGCAAACAGATTTTTAGGTCACATGTCTGTAGAGATGTCACCATTTAATAAAATGACAAAATCTATCTATCACAAAGACATGAACACAGAACAATATAAAGAGGTTAACAGAAATTGATGGCATCCAAGGTTTAATTTTACACTGAATCGGAGTCTTTGGTGATTGAAATAGACAAAGATGTATAGGGTTATCTTGTTGAAGAGGCTGTGCTAATTACTGGCACTTGTCATTTCTCCATAGCTTTATCTAAGTCAAGAAGGCTAACTAGCTTCTTTTTCCCCAGTGTGCATTGTTTGTTCAGGAGCTTTTGCTGAGGAAGCCTTTTTTTCATAACTGCACCTCATTATTAACAGGTTCATAAATAAATGAGTCCTAATATTTTTCTCCGTTAGCATTTATGATAGGGACATTTGGTCTACAAAAGATTACACTTGTCTTTAATAAAAATAGGCACTTACACATGAAACCTATTAGGCCCTTGTTACTCTGGAGGAGAAGGGAAGGGGAGGAACTGGAGTTTAAATTTAAAACAATAATAATAACCTGGTGTGCTGGCAGCACTGCAAATAGAGAATATTTAATGGAGCTTCACGACTTCCCCTCGCAACAAACTCTTCAACCTTCTCTTCTAACTTCCAGCTCTCTGAGATGTGAAGACAAAGTCAAGAAGTATTAAGCGAGTACTTTCCAATGACTAGCACTCTGCTAAGTATTGCAAAGGACATAAAATTATAAAGCATAAAGACCATCCTCAAGGAAATGCCAGTCTAGAGCAAGACCTGTAAAAAGAATTCAAGGAAATCTTGATCCATGTAGAGCCACTGGTGTAAGGCTCTCAGTGCTCTATGATTCAGATTTGGCAAAACTCGTCTTGGGCTAGGATAATTTAAAGTAGTTTTTTTTAAAGAGCTGAGGGCGGCGGAGATCTCAAAGATTGTTTTGGGGGTTTGCATAAATATGAGAAGGGGAAAAAGACTGCAGGTTGGGAAATCCACATGGAAAAAGGCAGAGGCCGGTAGGAGAGAGGCATATGGCAGCAAATGAAAAGTCTGGAGTGAAAATATCTTTTAAGGAATTTCCCACTATTGCTGTGGGAAGTAATGTTGAATATGTGCCTTGAAGGCCATGATGGGTAGCTGGAACTTGATCTGATAATATGGAATCTCTTTAGCTCATAATGAGATGAATGCCATTTTAGGCAGAGCATTTAATGAAACAGTAGTCAAGCAAAGAGGTATCTCAGGCAGTAAACACCACCATCCAGTGATAAGGGGATCAGATGGTGATCACTGTAGTAAAGAGAAAGGCTTAGAACCTGAGAGGGGTTTCAAAAGGAGTCTCAACAAGACTTGATGGCCCTTGGAATGAGTAGAAAAGAAAGGTGTAAATGAGGATGAAGAGGGTGGGAGAGAAGAGAAGCTTGGGACAGCAAGTCAAATGCTAGGAGGAGGAAACTAAGAAGGGAAAACAAGATCTGGTTGTAGGCCTGTTAAATTAGAGATAATGACAACACAATAAATCTGGACAAAACATAGGTTGGTGGTATAGATCAGACTACAGGTGAGAGTGGAAGTTGCCTGAGTGTGCCTGAGCTCAGAAAAACTAAGAATGCTCAGAGGAAGAAGTGGACAGCCAGAGACAAAGTCTTGACTGATACCCATAGTTGTTCAGCAGAAGTTCATGTATGAACCATCTCTTGGCCACAGGTCAGGATGTCCTAGAAGCCAATTCCACAGAGCTTCACAGGCACTGCCAAAACAAAGATAGGAAGTGGAGCCACAACTGAGCAGGAAAGCCAGAGTCCAAAAGAGCCAAGATGAGGTCTTGCAAGTTGCCAGCAGCAGACGGGATCAGAGGAAGATATGGACTCTGTTATGGAACCAGAGGTTAGAGGGACGAGAGGCAGATAGATACAAGTCAGTGACTGGCAAAAGAGGGCATGGTCCTGGACCATTGTCTAGTACCCCTTAGGTGGGTGCTCATAACATCCTTTGTTGAGCCCCTGTGGATATGATGAGATTCGAGTGAGAAGCACAGTGTCCTTAAAAGGACAAGGACAGACAGAACAGACAAAGAAACCTAAGAATGAGCTGGAACACATGGGGCACCTCAACATTCTGCATCCATTCCTTGTACAAGGGCCACCATTATTTTTTTCTGTGCCATTCCCATTAGTTACAAAAATCTACGGTTCCAAATGTTCCCATGGGTTTGAGTGTGTGACTTTAACACTGAACAGAACAATGCACCTCAAAACCGGTGTATGGCACTCATTATAAAATGCCAAACACTCTAAGGGTATAAAAACTCCTCACATTTCATTAAAGTATTAACATTTATTAACTGATTCCATAATACCTTAGAAAAGTCCTTTATTAGGGTGAAAAACCCCTGGCTGTCCCTCTGCCTATTTGGGAAAAAGTAGTCCTTCCTCAAAAAGTAACAAATGGGGCTTCCCTGGTGGCGCAGTGGTTGAGAGTCCGCCTGCCTATGCAAGGGACACGGGTTTGTGCCCGGTCCGGGAGGATCCCACATTCCGTGGAGCGGCTGGGCCCATGAGCCATGGCCGCTGAGCCTGCGCGACCGGAGCCTGTGCTCTGCTACGGGAGAGGCCACAACAGTGAGAGGCCCACGTACCGCAAAAAAAAAAAAAAAAAAAAAAGTAACAAATGAACTAGGCACTGTATTTTATCAGGAATTTCCCTGAATGGGGAGAAAATATAAAATATATTCATGAACACACCTATTTTCCTGGCACGCCTCAAATTTCCAGCAGGTTTCTGAAAAGATATATATGCTTTTAAAGGCCCCCTCCTTCTTGAGGACATCCATTTTGCACTTGTATCCACCACATTTGCACATGAAAAAAATCCATCACTGTGTATACAAATGCCAAATTGCAATGCAAATAGGCATTTGTGTGCCCAATTACCCATTTTGTGTGTTTGCAAAACGGATGTGCCTGCAAATTCTGCAGGTGTGAGTTGGTAGCCTGCTGGAAACCTGGCTCCCACTGAGTCAGCACCAAATAAGGTGCTGTCTCCTCACAGGGCGGCTGCAGGGAGAAAGTCCATCTCAGGGACAGCCCTTAAACTTGACACCAGATGTAGACAGCAAACAGACAGACAGTTCGTGCAGAGAGGAGGATAAAAACAAATAACTCTAAAAAGTACAAGAACTTCAGACATACAGCTGATGATTGGGGGTATCCTGGAAGTACTAAGGGTTTTCCCTTGCATGACCCTAAACGCCTTCAGTGCACACTTTTTATTTGGAAACTGTATTTTTTTCCCATTTATTTTATTGCTGTAAGAACACTTTACATGAGATCTACCTTCTTAACAAACCTTAAGTGTATGATATTGAATTGTTAACTACAGGTACAATGTTGTACAGCAGATCTCTAAAGATTATCTTGCTTAACTGAACCTTTGTTCCTTGACTGGCAGCTCCCCATTTGCCCCTCTCCCCAGACCCTGGCACCATGATTCCTCTCTTTGATTCGATGAATTTGGCAATTTTAGATGCCTCATGCAGTATTTGTCCTTCCGTGACTGGTTTATTTCACTTAGTATAATGTCCTCAAGATTCATCCATGTTGTCAAATATTGCAGAATTTCCTTCTTTTTCAAGGCTGAACAATATTTCACTGTATGTACCCCATTTTCTTTACCTATTCATGCATCAATGGACATTTGGGTTGTTTCCACATCTTGGCTATCGTGATTAGTGTTTCAATGAACATGGGAGTGCTGATAGCTCTTTGAGATCCTGATTTCAACTCTTTTGGATAAATACCCAGAAGTGGGATTGCTGGACATATGATACTTCTATTTTTAATTTTTTGAGGAACCTCCATGCTCTTTTCCATAGCAGTTATACCGTTTTGCATTCCCACCAACAGTGTACTGGGAAAACCTATTCTTCAAAGCATATTTTATATCTTTTTGAAGTGTGACTCTAATATGTCACACTTCATATCTAAGTGTGACATAGATATCCCAACCATCACTCAAAATATACTGATAAATCCCAAAGCTTTCCCTGGTTGACCTGCAAGCATGTTGCCACCAGCATGCCAATCACTAGGACCTCCTTCCTTTCTCTGTCAGAATTCTCAGGAAGTTGGAAGAGCCAGTAACTCTCTTGACTTACTCAAGAATTCCCCTTCAGCCAACTGCCACCCAAGTAAGCCACCACTATTCCCCCCAACATCCATGATGATCACAACAAAAATTCTGGCCCAAAAAGTAATGGGTAAGTTACAAGGATGGCATAAATTGTAAAGATGGATGATCTTTCATTGGCTTGTGTGTTTGTTTGTTGCTTCTGATATAAGTCAAGCTCAAAAATGGCACACCCAAGAATTCACTGTTTTATTGGCAAATCTATAGTCTGGTCCACAAATTCTTCACTTCACTTGATGTTTTTAACATGGTGATTGGTGAAAATTAAAATTAGATAAGGTTCTACTTTCTTTGGGTGCCTAACTATATGAAGTCATTTAAAAACCATTGTTGTCATCATATAAATTTCATTTTTAATCCTCTTTTTTGTATCTAACTCTAGTTTTTTAAAAATTCAGAGCAAAATATAGGCAACCAGCTTAATCATAAATGTACCACTTCCTTTAGGATGTCAGCAGTTCTCAAAATTGCCGTAGATATTTGCTAGATACCAGAAATGGGTAATGTAGTATTTTAAGTGGCAGAAATGCATTAGTACTATGTAAGTACATGATCCTTAATGTACTAATCTCAGCAATATGTGTAATGAGGACTTTCAGTAACACTTATTTTAAGTGTCCTCTGAGAAATGCTAATTTACAATGAAACACCTATGGAAGTACATGTGACATCTACATGAATACCAAATGAATTCATTTTGATCAATGCTATTACAATGAATATAAAATGAATTCACAATGATAGGATATTTAAAGTATTACCAAATTTTCTTTTACTATTACGTGTGCTATGGAGATTAGAATATATTAAGAATCAGATTGAATATATACACACATAAACACTTTTACACACGAACACACATACATATACCAAAAAACATATCCCTACTAATTACTTAATTAGCAAGTACCTTTTAAAAAGAAACATTTTACTCACACACACACACGTACACACACACACAGTCTTAAATGCACAAAATGCTTATGTCAGGTTTACAAAATTGTATACTGCATATTAATAAACACAAGATTTGCATTACGAGAGCAAGCAAACAGACAGGCTTTGTGGATTTTAGATTTGACAAAAGATGTTTCCAGATCTACATCTTGAATTTTCCTGACTCTTTCAAGACGGCAGTGGTTGGTAAATTGATTCATACCACCTGTTAAAACTCACAGGTACATTTTGTGTCTAGTCAAAGATAATCAACGATGGATGGACAGATGTATGGATGGATAAATGAATAGGTGGATGGTGAATAGTATGATATTTAAATACAATCTCTGAGAGAGTAAAGCTTCTCTCAGAGTTTTTAAGAAGTCAGAATTTCTAGGGAAAGTGTGACTTGTCCATTTTTGTCAATAGGTTGTTTCTTTTTGTTGATAAACTAAGATCCACAGACTGTGGGCACTCAACCTTGACTTAGGCTGACCCACTGTAAGACATACAACCACGTAATCAATCAACAAGAACTG
Organism: Physeter macrocephalus; assembly: GCF_002837175.3. Classification (NCBI taxonomy): domain Eukaryota; kingdom Metazoa; phylum Chordata; class Mammalia; order Artiodactyla; family Physeteridae; genus Physeter; species Physeter macrocephalus. The sequence continues at coordinate 75,243,153 of NC_041225.1, forward strand.
ACCTTGGAGGACTGAGTCTCCGGTCCTATTTAGAGTTTTACTGAGCTAATAGGAGCAGGCCAACAATGGTCTCCCAGACAAAGCCAGCAAGAGTCCATACGGTCTAGATCCCACCTCAGATCACAGGAGATCTCAAACACATACATCAAACTTCTCACCTGCACACCTAAACCAGACTTCACTCAAATAATAATCAACTGGTTATCAGTTCCTACCTCCTCAGCATCACTCACATGCCTTTCCTCCTCTTCTTCTTCACTGCCACAGCCCTCAGTCAGAACTTCATCATCTCTTGCCTGGGTACTTCCAATATCTCACAACTCATCTATCTCCCTGACTCCTTGTCTCCAGTTATTCCTACACATTGCCAACCAGAGTAACCTTCTAACAAGCATACTGGATCTGGTCAAAATTTCTCCACGGCTCCTACCACTCCTACAGGACTGAAATAGAATGCCTTTTGGGGCATACAGGGCTCAGCCAACCTGTTTAGCTTTATCTCCCTCCACATATGTGCTTTATGTTCCAGCACTGTTGAACTACTACAGTGTCTTTCTACATGGTTCCTTCTGCCTGGCATGTCTTCCCCTCACCTGCCGGCTTGAAAAACGACTGCTGCTCCTTTGAATTTTAGCTCAAAAGCTCCTTCTATGAGGCCTTTCTTGTCCCCTTGCTGCCATCTGAATCCCATAGACTCTGATATGGCAGTTTTCACACAGAATTATAACCTTCTGTTAACATGTCCACAGAGCAACTAGACTATAAAATCTTGAGCCAAGAACAGTATTTGCCTTTGTCTCCCAAGCCATTGCCCAGAGTCTAACGTATGGTGCTTATTCAATGGATGTTGAGTAAAGAGACTTGTCTCCTAAAGATTCTATTGTCCTTTCCGCTGCCCACTCTTCAAGCAGACATTCAGAAATGTGTGCTCACAAATTGCTCAGTAAGCACCATTCTGATTTTAATTGACTCAGTGAGCACATTCGAAATGTGCATGGACAACAGTGTGAACTTTAAAGTCCACGTCATCCTCTAATACCCTCAAACCTCCTAGGAAATGAAATTACTGTAACATTAAACTGAAAATAAAAATAGTTAAGATTTATTAGTCGCCTGCTATGTGTCAGGCATGGTACTAACTGCTTTATGTATATTACTTCATGAATATTTCACATCACTATTACTAGCCCCATTTTACAGATGAAGAAATCAGGGTTCAGGGAAGTTAGGTAACTTGATCAAGGACACAGGCTAAGGAATGGAGAAGAGGGATTCAAGCACGAGTTTGGTCAGCTCAATTCCTAGGCTCACAACCTGACAACATTACCTTTCCTAGTTGTGCCAGAAGCATCTAGAGTTTCTGGAGTAGAGAACCTAACATTCTTCCAGAGTCTTATTAAATAAGTCTAAAAGTCAGAGTAAGCCAGGTCACTCAACTGTTATTCACTCCACATCCAATAAAGGGAAGTTCCTTTTGCCTTAGAAATTTTGGATTAAAATCCTCTCACACAGGAATTGACATCTTAATAACTGGAAGATGAAGTGTGATGTTTTCACCCATTCTGTTGGATTTTATTTTCATTTTTTGGCAAAGGCTTGCTACCCAATTTTTAAAAAACTCATTTTCAAATGACTTCAAACATTCTTCTACTATTTCCTTTTTTCTAGAGAGCAAACTGATACCAATTCTACTTTCTGCTCTGATAAAAAAGAGAATTATAAATCTGAATTTGGCTTCTGGTCTTCACTTGATTTTTGTCATTGGGTTTTTTGTCTTTGTTTGGCCTGGAAAGTATCCAACATTGGTTCTTGAAATGAACTGCCCACTTTGAGTTTGAACACATTTTTAGAAGAAAAAAGTAAAACCATAACGTTTGTTTGTTTCTGGAATGAACTTAGCTTCCAGCCAAGATCAAAATGGGGCAATGGGGAAGGGCTCACGGCCAAAACCTCAGCAACACCTCTCTCTTACAGCAAATACTGCTCAAACCCTAAGGTTGCTTCTGTCTGTGAGCTTGTAAGAGTCCCTCCTCATGTGGTGTCAACTGACTCTATTTGCAATTATCGGACAAACAGAGACATGTTCTTATATTTTTCAAGACAAAATCAGTGGCATCTTGCAAGCATCCTGGGAGTTCTGAGACAGTTTGGCCACTCAAGATGTCCTGTCACTCCCCGCCGTCAGAAGCTCGATGCTTCATCAATGCAGTAGGTTCCAAAATCCAAGAGTAAAATCAGATTCCACAAAGCCACCCGTGTCTGGAGATGTTTCTAAGCAGAATATTGAGAAACAACTCAGTAATAACTGGCCGGAGAAAAATGTATATCCTCCAAAGAAGGAATTGTAACGTTGGATTGGGTATTTTGTGGGGGACTGAAATAAGATACTTGAAGCAACAGGATTCAAGTCCTGATTCTTTTTCTCCATTTTCAAACTGCTAGGAAACCCCCAACTCAAATATTACCTTTGCTGAGATGTCATCCTCTAGTTCCACTTCTTAAATACATAATGCTTGTCCCCTGGTTCCCACAATAATTCATTCAGAAGCCCGTCATCCTACCCTCTACAACATGGTACGACTGGATACGACATGGTACGACATAACTCTGAAGCCACTGAAGGTAGGGACTGTGTCGTATTTGTGACCGTGTCCCCAGTGCCTGGCACATAGAATAGGGGTCAGCATACTTTCTTCTGTAGACAGCCAGACAGTAAACATTTTAGGCTTTGTGGACAATATGGTCTCTGTGTATCTGTGCGGCAGCCATTACAGTGCAAAAGCACCTAGAGACTCAACATGAAGATCAATGAACCTGCTTGTGCTCCAAAACTTTATTTACAAAAACAGTTAGTGGGGGGCTTCCCTGGTGGCGCAGTGGTTAAGAATCCGCCTGCCGATGCAGGGGACAAGGGTTCGAGCCCTGGTCTGGGAAGATCCCACATACTGCGGAGCAACTAAGCCCATGCGCCACCACTGCTAAGCCCTTGTGCCACAACTACTGAAGCCCACACGTCTAGAGCCCGTGCTCCTCAATGAGAGAAGCCACCACAATAAGTCCGGGCACTGCAACGAAGAGTAGCCCCTGCTCTCCACAACTGAAGAAAGCCCGTGCACAGCAACGAAGACCCGACGCAGCCAAAAATAAATAAATTTTTTAAAAATACAAAAAAAAAAAAGAAAATTCAATTGAGTAAAATTTAAAAAAAAAACCGCCCGGGGGGCCGATTTGCCCCAGCACGCCGTAGTGTGCCACCTCCTGACATAGAGCATCTGAAGAAGAATGTAAAAGGGGGAGGGCAGAAGAGAAGGAGGGAGGGAACAGGAAAGGAAGGGAGGGAGGGGGAGAAGGAGAGTTTAAAGAGGTGGAGAGGGAGAATAAGCCCAGAAATAAAGTAAGAATGAGACAAAATTTGGTATGCCTCCCAGATGGTAAAGAGCTATTCCTAGTGAGCTTCTACGCAGCCAAAAATAAATAAATTTTTTAAAAATACAAAAAAAAAAAAAGAAAATTCAATTGAGTAAAATTTAAAAAAAAAACCAGCCGGTGGGCCAGATTTGCCCAGCACGCCGTAGTGTGCCACCTCCTGACATAGAGCATCTGAAGAAGAATGTAAAAGGGGGAGGGCAGAAGAGAAGGAGGGAGGGAACAGGAAAGGAAGGGAGGGAGGGGGAGAAGGAGAGTTTAAAGAGGTGGAGAGGGAGAATAAGCCCAGAAATAAAGTAAGAATGAGACAAAATTTGGTATGCCTCCCAGATGGTAAAGAGCTATTCCTAGTGAGCTTCTCTTCAGCAAAGCATTCAGACCATGAGAGACAATTCTAATTAGAATCCTCCTATTATTCTTCACATCGCATTCTCTACATGTAAATCTTTCCAACAGTTTCTCTCTTTTGGCAAATCATTATTTCCCATTTATTAAGATAAAGTACTGTTGAAGGGCTCCGTTGCTGGCTTATAACTACAGTCTGCCTACAGGTGTCATATTTTATGCACTGAAAAGAGAGTATTGTTTTGCCACTTTCTATGCAGGAACTACAAATGCCTGGAAATAAATGACTTTTGACTGCTGATCAGAAGCACACTTTAATCAGTTACTGGTCTATGATCAATAATTAATCACACTATTCTGTCTGGGTAATAAATAATGGGAAAATATCAATGAATATATAGTTGGCCAGATTCTCCCTGGGGCCAAACAGAAAAGGATCGGCATGAAAGTCTGCCTGGAGCACCCTGTGAATTCTCCATATAGGGTTTTGGGGGCCATTCCAGGAGGGTTGGGGCTATTAGTAGGAGAAGGAGACCTGTCACCATCAGCACCTCCCCCCAGGTCCCTCAGAACTAATAATCCCTACTTGGATCAACCGTGTCTATGCTATTCGACAAAGGGGTCTGTAACAGTAGGGGTGCCGTGGGATGGGCCAGTGTTTCACAGGTACCGTGATGGGGGCTCACCCTGGGAGCTGGAAGCAGTGGGTGGCAGCAGTAGAGATGCACCTCACTTTACATTGTAAAACTTATATGTCAGAAACTGTGTGTCAATTGCAGTTTTATACACTGGATCCTATAAGAGTACTCAGTAACTTTGCTATCTAAAAGCTTTCTAATGTAATATTTTATGAAGAGAATGATGGTATGGATTTTCTATTGGTGTGTAACAAATTACCCCCAATTTAGTGACCGAAAACACATTCATTATCTCACAGTTTCTGTTAGGTCAAGGGTCTGGGCTCAGCTTAGCTGGGCTCTCTACTCACGGGCTCACAAGGTTGCAATCCCAGAGTGCTGATCAGGGCTGCGCTCCTTTCTGGAGCTCAGGGTCCTCTTCCAGGCTCATATGGCAGTTGGAAGAATTCAGTTCCTTTCGGTTGTATGACAGAGTCTGGGCCTCTTACTGGCTGTCACCATAAGAATGGTGCCCCGATTGACCTTTTTAGCGAACTTCCAAGCAGAGGCATAGGGAATGAGAGCACACACATGGGAGGGAGATCTAGAGTGAACTGCTATCACAGCTCATGTAGCTTGTGTTCTTCAGTGCTATTAGACATTTAAGAAGATCCTGCCTTTTTTAAGCTGCTTGGGAGTTCTTCCTGGGCAAAAAGTCTAGGCAAAAGTGTCCATTATGGAGTGCCACGCTGCCATCATGCTAGATTTATAGATCCATGGCCTTTCTTATGCTAATGTAGGTGGAACCATCCTGCCTTTAGGTGACAACAATATTTTTGACACAAAAGTTATGATACTTTTTATGACAATCCCAGTTGTCTTTATTCTAACTGGGTTAGCATAAGAAAAGCATCATTTGGACTGTGGTATTAGCAAATTGCCTAATCTAGTTAAGTAACCTGCTTTGGGTCAGGTGCTCTCTTTTTATTAACTTGTCTCCCCCAAGACTTCAGCCTTCCTACATTACAAGGCCATGGAGCCAAACTCATAAGCAGCCTTCCTAATAAAGCATGACACCTGCCAATACCGTGGTCTGTCTCTCTTGGCCACAAAGGAGCCTTGCCAGAATGGCCCGTATCAGCCTGCGGGAGCATCTGGGCCCGCGAAGCACCAGTGTCACTGCCACTCTTCACAGCTCCGAAGGATGGGAAGGGCCCCAGATTCACCGAGCAAAGACGATGAAGAAAAACTCCTTAGCCTATCTGAGTAACTCCCTAGCCATCCTGGGAGCAAATCCATAAAGGAAACCAGTACTTTAAGTATCTGATAATCATCTATCTATCTGCTTCTTTACTCTTCCATCTATGCGTTTCCCAGCTTCTTTGCTGTCAGTTACAGGGCTCACTCTCAAGATTTGAGAATAGACATCTGAACCCTCTTTAAAACTGCAGCATTTGGTGTCAGTCACCTTAGAACTGCACACCTAAAAACTGCACCTTTCAAAGAAGAGCTTTAATCAGCTGTTCTCTTTCAATGTTGTCCTTGAATAAAGGAGGTTGGTCTAAGTGCAGGTTCCCTCCAAGCTTGCCTTAAGTGCCTCATGATGGCGCTACCCTACTCTGCCATATTCGACGCGTGGCTTTCAAAAACCAGGGAAGCAGGAAGAGACCTCAGAGCAGTGTGAACTATGCTTAAACAGACAAGTGGATTCAACTGCTAAAATGCTCAGCACTCCAACCTCTCCCAAGGGCCAGGGAGCTTCTGCATGGTCGGGATGCCTTTCCAAAACCTCTTGGAAACAGAGGCAGCATTCGCCTCTTATAAAAGAAAAATGACTCTGGGTAAGACAGTATCAGGTCACTTTTAACCTAAGAAAAGTGAAAGGTTAACGGGAAGCCATATGTCATCCAGAAACTCAGATGACTAAGTACCTACCAGGTACCAACTTCATTTGATGGGGAACTGGAGTGGAGGAAGGTAGGCATGCATACACGTGTGCACCCAAGCTCCATCCTACACAGAAGCACCAACATGGGAGAAACCTACTTGGCTTATTGGCCGCCCTGACTGGCTGCCTTAGCCGAATTGGAGAGGACTTGCAGCCACTTCAGAGGAGGGTACACAGCCAACGCAAACCAAACACAATCTGCTTCTTTGTGAATTGCAAGCAATTCCCAACTGCCTGAGCTAATGGTACGGAGCAGTAGAGCAGATAACCCAATACGTTGGATAATCTCAAAATCATTTTCCATTTGGCTTGTGGAATGAATTAAATGATTTGTTTCAGCTTCAGCAGATTTACCTTCCTAATTATGTTTTTTGTTAGGCTAGAAACATTCAACATCGCAGGATGTTGCCAGGAATTCAAAAAGTGGGGCAGATGATAGACATGTGAGAGATCAGCCCAGAGGTCACCTGGGGTCATCAACATCTGCTGAGCGCCCACTGTATGCATGTTGCTGAATGGGACAGAAGGTGATGAAAGACATGTCTCCTGCAGTCAGGATTGTAACATAGTAAACAAGACCAGCTCTAAGCTTTAAATATATACCTTAGAGATAGTTGGTTATAAAAACGCATATAAAAGCATGGATGCTTCTATACTTGGGATCTCCTTAGGTGTTCTACAAATATTTGTCAAATAAATGAATAAATGGACGAACAAGGCATATTTGGAAAGAAGTCAAATAAATAATTTCAACAATAAGCCTTCCTGGGCTGCCAGGAGAAAGCAGCTCACTGTTCACTAGGGTGGTCAGGGAAGGTGCTCCCCTAAGTCAGAAGGTCCTAGAAGGCAGGCTCCATGCTCCTGAAGCCTTTGCACAGGTGGAGAACACGCGAGATTCTCTCCCCACCTTGCCTGACCCTCATCATCTTTTAGATCTTAACCCACTCCCTCTTCCTCAAGGAAATCTTTCCAAACTCAGACTACATCAGTCCCCAGGGATGTGTGTTCTTAATATCCTGTACTTCACCTTGTAAGCACTTCATCCAACCCGAAGTAAACATCTGTCTTTGCAGTATTTGTTGAAAGGCTGCTTCCTCTGATAGAACGTAAGCTCTATGGTGGCAGGCACCATAATCTCTCCCACTTTCACCACTGTATTTGCAGCACTTAACACAGTGACTTGCGTGCAGTGAGGCTAAATAAATATCTGTGGAGCAATGTATGGAACTGAAGTGCTGAAGTCAGGAAAAAAGACTGCTAACTGAGCCCTAAGGAATGGGAAGGAAAAACTTAACTGAAGAAGATGGAAGTTTCCCAGAATCCCAGGAAAGGGAATTTGCCTACACAGCTACATAGAGATAAAAATGAACAGGAGGATTTCATGGGATCATTAGAGGACTGCTTCATAAAGTTGTAATAAGAATTAGAAATTATTTTTAAAAACAACAAAAATAAGAGCTACCATTTATGGTTTCCTATCAGCTAGTTTAGTGGATTATCTCATCGACTCTCATGGCTATTATCCTTATTTTACAAGGAGGGAACTGAAGCTTACAGAATTTAAGGTCATCTAGTAAATATATGGCAGAGCCACTATTTGAAGCCAGGCCTATTCATCTAGATGACTCCAAAGCCTGTGATTTTCACCACTAAAAGCAAACAAGGTACTGTATTCAAAAATACTTTGTTACTTGTAAAGCACTTGGCAGCTGACATTTGTGTGGGTACAGGTAAACATAGTCGAACAGCCAAGTAACAGAATGATTAATTAGCTACCTAGCTAACTAACTTACTAGCTAACTTAGGAATCCAGAATTTCTCAATAACTAAATACACCTCTGTTTTACGGGGTTATGTAAGCATTGCATTGCATGACTGGTAAAGAACAGAACATCTGCATCTCCTTGTTGCCCCAATATACAGGTGACAATGGAAATACATCCATGCACTTTGTCTCCTACTAACTACTAACTAAGTCTTTTTTTTTTTTCCTTTTCTGCTAAGGCTTAAGGTGACAGAATAAATATTAAAACCAACGTGGCCTTTCTCAAAAAGTTCAAGGCTAATTGGACTAAAAGTGACTATTAGAATAGATTTGATGCAAGTGTGCAAACCCTCGTATGGCCAGGATCATCAAGTTGTTTTGGTGTTAAGACATCTAAAACTCGAGACCCTTAGCTCCAAGAAGACAGGATCCAAGTCTGTTTTTCACCTTTACATCTCTGGTGACAGCTCAATACAAAGCATTCAATATGTTCACAAACTTTGGAATCAAAAGTGAATATTTAAGATTCAGTTAATTTTAATTATAAAAGGTTAAAGGAACGTTGAAAGCCCTGGACCAATATATTTATTGTCACTGTAATTGTCTCTTGTAGAACTAAGAGATACAGGACACTTTAGGAGACAAGATCAAATAGGTTTGCCTATATTTGTATTACTAAAAAAATGTAAGTAGCATCGACATATATACACTACCGAATGTAAAATAGCTAGCTAGTGGGAAGCAGCCGCATAGCACAGGGAGATCAGCTCGGTGTTTTGTGACCACCTAGAGGGGTGGGATAGGGAGGGTGGGAGGGAGGCTGAAGAGGGAGGGGATATGGGGATATATGTATGCATATGGCTAATTCACTTTGTTGTACAACAGAAGGTAACACAGTATTGTGAAGCAATCATACTCCAATAAAGATCTATTTAGAAAAAAAAAAAAAAAAAAACGAGGCCAGAGAGCTAGCTCACTCTCTTTCCACTACTTAAGGACACAACAAGAAGACAGCCGTCCGCACCCCAGAAGAGGGTCCTCACCAGAACCTGATGATGCTGGCACCCTATCTTAGACTTCCAGCCTCTAAAACTGTGAGAAATAAATTTCTGTTGTTATAAGAAAAAAAATGTAATCATTGAGAAAGCATTTATTTTGCAACACAATGGCAAACAAATATAACAAATAAATAAACTGACTAAAAATTTTTTTTCCTTTGAAACTAGTTATCTTAGCATCCCATTGACGTATCCTGATTGGCAGCTTTTAGACTACCATTGACTTTCAATTAGCATTCACTGGTATTATTATTAATAACAATCAGCATGTTTAAATTTCCTCTCAGGACATGTCAATGGATTTCCATTTTTCAATAATGAGGATTTGAGAAATGATCTATTTGAATACATCTGAAAAATGTGCCGCTGAAAATAAGAAGACGTCTATCTGTCCTGAGGAGAGCCATTACCTCTCACACAGGTATGCGAGCACAGAACACAGGGCATTATTTGTGTTCAGCATATCCTGGAGGTTTTCTGGGAGCTGGGTGCAAACCACAGAAAAATAAGTCACCATCTCAGGACGCATTCCTCAGATATTCTGGTTTCTGAGACAAGTGGAATCATTCCCCACTAATTTATACACCAATGAAACTGGCCTGTTGGCAAGTCTACAATTAATGTGAATGCCAAGTGGGAAGGCAGCTTTGTTTCATCTCAGAGAACACTTCGCTGAACAGCAGTCTCCCCAGCTGAAAATGCATGCAATGTCTCTCTCTTTTAACTTGCAGCAGACGCTGGCATTTCTTCATCTCTATTCACTCTATCATTATGATGCATTATACAATGTAATGATGTAATACACCGGAAAGCCAAAATGTGCACGCCTTGCCAAAAATAATAAGAAGAAAAGTATACAATTATTTTCTGCTATGAAAGCCACTATCACTATCATTTCATCCTTCCCCAGCCAAAATGAAAGCTTCCCTAATGGCTCTGGGTCTCTTTATGTTTGTGAATTGAACATGAATGTGAAAAGTAGGACGTCACCTCGTCCGTACTGAGTTAGAACTTTTAAATGATGTAAACAAATTTATCACTTGAGCACAGCGGGCTGGCTCCAGAGTCTGCTCCGGCCATATTTTCCACGGTGTGATTTCTGGTGTGATTCTAAATGTTACCAAGCCTTTATTTGTTAATAACAAATTTTCCTAAAAAGGGTCTGCCTTTTCATGTTTCATTAACATTAACCTACAATCACAAGCCACTGTTCTGGGCAGGAAGCACATTTCAGGGAAAAGTCACCGTCTGCTGGTAGCTGCGTTCGTGGCTGATTAAATCAAAAAGAATCAAAGTAATAAAACCTCAGAAATAAAGCCAACTAATTGCTACATTTCCCCTCCCCCTTACTGAACGCTATTTTGAGTTACAGAAGCAGAAAATTGTTTTAAGAATCAGATATTTTTAATGCCTCACAAGGAAATATTCCCAAAAGACTGCAATATTGAGCAGACTCTTTCATCCAATTGCTTCTGGTTCTTCCCCTCCTCTTCTTTTCTTCCCTCCACTACCACCCCCTCCCCCTGCTCCCATGGATTTTCTGGGTAGATTTTTACAGCATATCTAATGGTTTTCTTCATTATTACCAGGGATCCACCTCTTATAAATAGGAGCAAACCAAAAGAAGGAAGCTACATTGTTGACCAACCAGCTTGCTGGCCAAAGCTCTGTCAATTTGGATTTCAGTGACATTTCAAAATGATATTTTCAGCTCTGTTATTACAATTGTAGTTGAGAAGTGATTGATTAGATGGAGGTCAGAGAGGAATTTTAAGGGAACACAGGGACCAGAACAAGGGCATGCTGCCGTCCACTGCATTCTGGCTCCAGTGTCGAGAAAACTGCCTTCACAGAGCTCACTCACAAACCGCAGCCACAGATCATAAAGCTCCTAAGTGGGCTGGCCACCCGCTTTATGCTGAAAATTTGTGAGATGCCATTTTTTGCCTGGCAAAATTAGTAGGAATGCTTAACGTAATTAATTTTTATACTAAACACGTGTTATTTTTTTTAATATACAATTACCAAACCATCAAAACCACAGTAGAGCACAATCAGATGTGCCTGAAAACACATAATTGACATAAAGGATGTGCAGGAAAATAACGTGAAAACATAAAATAAATGGTTATTGCTATTTAGAATCTGCATTTAAAGAGTGGAATTAATCATAATTATGCATTATTAGCTAATAATTGGGTGGAAGCATACAGGGCATATCTTGTTTATTGTTGCTGGTGCTGCTATTGTTACTGTTATTATTATTTTCTGTGGAAAATTTTACCAACCTGAGATTGTTTTGAAGAATTCCCAGTGATTACTCAGTGCATACAGCCTGTAGACAGTTTTGCATTATCCACTCACCACTGAAACACAGTCACCTCTGAGGAAGGCCCCAGAAAATCCCAAACAGCTCATAAAAATACACCAGCAGGTGTAGGGAGTGTTTCCTCAACCAGAAGAAAGCCAAGGAGGGGTAGAAAGTAAAAAGGTATGGATTCGTCATGCAGGTTGTTATATGATTCAAGCATTAGTCAACATATAATTTCTTCATTCATTTCCTCCCCCCCACCCCCATTCTCTCTCTCTCTCTCCACATATATATATATATCCATATATATATCATGTTTACATAGTACATATATAACATATTACATATTATAGATGTGTGTGTATATATGTATACATATATAATATATACACACACACATATATATATATATATATATATATATATATATATATATCCATCCTCAGAAATAAAAGGAAAAAACATGGTGGCTAGGTTTTTAATGACTGTTGATGGTCAATAGTTATGTATAATATAAATTGTATCTGTATCACTGAGGGTCAAAAGAAGGAAAGTTTCGTACAATTCGCACTTTCAAACTTGAGGCTTCAGCACTCCAGCATGGCAACCTCAAGCTACCCACTCCAGTTCTTTACCTGGGGAATGTGTCAAGCACTCTATGATCAAATCCATGTGCTGGGAAACCATGAAGAATAAACGACAGTGCATACAGCAGAAGACGTGTCCTCAAAGTGTCAAAACAACCAGTTGGAAGGTGAAAAATTTGCTGACATAGCCAGTTTTCTTGGTCTACATGAGGCAAAATAACTTTTATGATGGATCTTTTGTTTCTTTTCTCCACATTTTGGTGTCACATAAATTGTCAAAGGAACAAGACATAGAAAAGGAAGTGACCAAAATGGTAAAGACAGGAAGAAACAGCAAAAAAGAAAAGTAAACTTGGATAATTAATCAAATTTAAATTTGTTACATATCAAAAAATAACCAGACAACTTAAAAGTCCAATCTATTCCATTTATTTATTCAACAACTATTTCTGGATTTGATGCCTGCTATGTATCAGACACTAGCCTAGGTCCTGGGGATTCAGTGAATAAAACAGACAAAATCCTTGCTCTCCTGGAGTTTACATTAGGTGTGAAGGGGGTGGCTGGTGGCGGAAGGAGACAGGTGACAAACCAATAATAAAAATACATAGTAGGCCGGATGGCAGTATGTACCTTGAAGACAAATAAAGCACAGGAACACGGGCTGAAAGTGTGTGTGGGGTGGGGAGTTGTTATGCAGTTTTACAGAGGATGGTCAGTAAACAGGTCTCTGAGGGGTGAAATCTGACCCACTGGCCATTTAGACCACTGACCTATTTTGATAAAAACTTAATCAGATCATCGATTTGAATAAGCATTTCCTCTTCCGGGGCAAAGATGATTAAACTGATCCAGCAACCTCTTGAAAGCATAACGTTAGGAAAATTTTAAAGGATTCCAGGGAAGATTTGCATGGACTGCAGCTCCTGTGCAATAGTATGAGTTCAAGTTAACAGATACCTTAAAAAGAGGAATTAAACACTTTTCTCAGAATAATGCAAACTGTATTTCTCTCATTTGTTTTAAACACAGATCAGCTTGTCTGAATTCAGCAAAGTAAAATAACATCAAGCAAAATGAAAGAAAGGAATAAAACTGTTGTGGGCTCTCTGTATGGGGTACTAGGGAGAAGGGAGTACGACCTGGTCTTTCTAAGCAGCCAAATAACCAGTGTGGGCGGATTCACCTTTTTAAGCCATTTGTTTTCCAGGCATTTAGACTTAGACCCAAGAAGGAAGGGCAGTATGCATATTTCTAGTGACCATACCCCTGTGTCATAATTTAGAGCTCAGGACCTGATAAAGAATTATTTTTCTAATTTGTGAATTTGTTTTATAAAAAGCCTTTCCAAGTTATTAAATTTAAGCCACTCTTAGTTCTTGTTATTTTAAAAAAATGACTTTCTGGAAAAGAATATAGTTACATAACTAAAAGCATACACTTCACCAAAACACACACACACACATCTATATAATTAAGTACAATATTTGGAACTTTAAAATTGAAATAGACTCCAGAAACCCAGAACCTATGGTTCCTATAAGTATACCTCAAAATCAAAGTAATCTACATTACCCTTGCAGAAAATGTACTTCTTTTCTGGAGTACACACAGCTCCTGGACTCTTAATATTGTAATTATTTATTAAATAAGTAGTCTTAGCATAACCTGGCACCAGGCACATCCCTCCTGCCTCTCCCCCTCCCCTCATACCCCCAGCCAACAGAGCAGGAAGTGGTAAGGATCACTGCCTCTCAGAGGCTCCACCCCAAACCAATGCAGAAGCCAGCCCTGACTGATGGTATATTGGGAGGAAGCAAATCCACATACTGTGCTTACAGGGGGAGCCAGCAGGAATGCAGGAGCCATAGACCCTAACCCTAGGCTCCTGGCACCCCATGCTGCCAGGGAATGTTCCTCCCTGGGTACCTAGGCCAGTGGAGGAGCTGAAGGCGAGTCTCCTTCTCCAGTTACACTGGACGTGGTGTATGGGGTGGGTGGTGTTTCTCCATTACCACTTCTGTTTTTGTTGTCACTGACACTCACTGAGACCGTCTCAGAGCCAGAGCCAAGCCCACATCAAAACTGTGATGTTTAGGAAGAGGATTACATGTCATACAACCTCCTCTATTCCACTTCTCTCTCCTCCCTTTTACTGGTCTGGTTGGGCATCCAGGGCTCCTTCTTTCTCTCCACCATTTGTTTACTCCCTTCACCAAGGCTTTGCTATCAACTGCTTATTCCTTGGTGTGAATGCAAGTTTACCAGTAACCTCCAGGGAAATTTGCAACCAAAAGTAGCTTCTGTCACTGAAAGAAAGAAAAGCACTGTCTCCCAAGGCAGGAGTTCCCAGGTTCTATGTGGATGCTGTCCTGGAGGCTAAGAAACCTTTGAGATAGATTTCAACTATTCCACTTGGGCACCCACCTCCAGATAAGCTTGAGTTCTAATCAGCCTTTGGCAATTGGATGGAAATTTTCTCAAGATACATAAAAAGTGAAGATGGAAATAATTTGTACAAATCCACCTGTCCTTTAACCAGGAATATTGTCCTTTTAAAATGGTTGGAAACACAAGCAGAACGAATGTGGCCATGCACAGAAAGGATCTGCTTTCACCAGACTCAAAAAATTAAGTGCTGAGGGCTTCCCTGGTGGCGCAGTAGTTGAGAGTCCGCCTGCCGATGCAGGGGACACGGGTTCGTGCCCCGGTCCGGGAAGATCCCACATACCGCGGAGCGGCTGGGCCCGTGAGCCACAGCC